>NC_059073.1:29647977-30000977 GCF_020497125.1 Mauremys mutica
TTAAGATATGTGACTGGCAATGGTGAAGTTGTAGAGCAATTTCTTTGTTTTGTCCTGCTAAAATCCCACACTTCTAAATGTCTAGAGAACTGTTTTGGAAATCATTGCAAATTTAGATTTAGACATCAAAAATTGTGGGCAGAGCTTTGATAATGCCACAAATATGGCAGGAAAATATTCAGGTTCACAGACAAGACTGAACAACGCAAGCCCCTCTGCTTTATTCATACCATGGTCCGGCCATTCCTTAAATTTAATCTGCAGTGCTGCAGCCAAATCTTGTGAGGGAACTACTTTTTTTTTTTTATACACTTCATTCAAAACATGTATGCCTTTTTTTCGGTTTCCACGCATTGGTGAAGTATGCTACAATCACACTTGGAGCAGGCAAATGAAAAACTTTTGACAGTCAAAAGAATTTGACACCAGGTGGTCTGCTCATGCAGATGCTGTTTTGACTTTGAAAATGAGCTATGATGTAAAGAAAACCTTATTAAACATAGCCACATCAAATTCTGAAAAAACAGTGTGTGAAAACTGAAGCAAAATCCTTAGGAGGAAAATTTGAAAAGTACAATATTGCTGCTTTTTCTTTCTCTCTCTTTTTGTGGAACCATTTGCTTCAAAGAATTAATGACATCAGAAAAAGATTGATACTAATTTTCCGAATGCTGCACAATTGTTAACCCCAGTTAAGTTTTGTCCTGGAAATTCGAAATGACTATAGCTCAGTCAGTGGCGTATTATCGCCTAGGCCAACAAGGCCAAGGCCTAGGCCTAGGGCGGCAAATTTGCTCGTGACCCCCTCCCCAACTCCACCCCTTCCCCAAATCCCCGACCTGCCTCCTCCCCCAGGCTTGCTGCGCGAAAGCGCTGGGAGGGAGGGAGAAGCGAGTAGCAGCACAATCAGAGGAGGCGGAGCAAAGGTGAGCTGGGGCTGGCGGGCACAGGGAGTGACTCTTGGGGTGGGGGGGGCAGGGAACTGCTCCCTGCCCCAGCTCACCTCCACGCCACCGTTGCCATCCCCCGAGCACACCACAACTCACCTTCTCCCCCTCCCTCCCAGGCTGACCGCGGAGGAGCAGAGGTGAGCGGCGGGGGGGGGGGGGGCGCAATTTTTTGAGGGCCTAGGGGTGCCAAATTTGTTAATCCACCACTGAGCTCAGTGGAAGCAGAGATACTAACAGAAAATATAGGTTCCTCTGATATATCTGAGAAGCATAAAAAAGCAGTTATTTTTCAATGAAACTAGAGACAATGAAATCAATGTAAAGGGGACAGAAGATCATCGTTGAGACTGTCAATGTTATTTGTGACACAATAATAGTGCAACTGTGCAGTAGAGGTGAATCTCTAAAGAAAAATGATTTATTTTGTGTATTTTTTGACAGAAGTATGGACGAAAATGCTAAAAGGCACTACAGTAAGAAATTAAATGAATTCTACTGCCAGGACATGGACACAAATCTTTTTTTTTTTAAGATGAAGTGAAACATTTCATTCATTTTGTCAAAAATTATCAGGTCTGTGCTTCGAGATCACCAGTGGATTTTGTATAGACTTGTACGTGACGATTTGCAGGCAACCTTTCCAAATGTAAAACATGGAACAGGTCCTCAAGGAATCAATTCTGAACCACTTAAAGGAGGGGAAAGTGATCAGTGATCAGGAACAGTCAGCATGGATTCACCCAGGGCAAGTCATGCCTGACTAACTTAATTGCCTTCTATGATGAGATAACCGGTTCTGTGGATGAGGGAAAAGCAGTGGATGTGCTATTTCTGGACTTTAGCAAAGCTTTTGATACAGTCTCCCACAGTATTCTTGCCAGCAAGTTAAAGAAGTCTGGGCTGGATGAATGGACGGTAAGGTGGATAGAAAACTAGCTAGATGGTCGGTCTCAATGGGTAGTGATCAATGATTCCATGTCTAGTTGGCAGCCGGTATCAAGTGGAGTGCCCCAAGGGTCGGTGCTGGGGCCGGTTTTGTTCAATATCTTCATTAACGATCTGGAGGATGGTGTGGACTGCACCCTTAGCAAGTTTGCAGATGACACTAAACTGGGAGGAGTGGTCGATACACTGGAGGGTAGGAATAGGATACAGAGGGACCTAGACAAATTAGAGGATTGGGCCAAAAGAAATCTGATGAGGGTCAACAAGGACAAGAGCAGAGTCCTGCACTTAGGATGGAAGAATCCCATGCACTGCTACAGACTAGGGACCGAATGGTGGGCAGCAGTTCTGCAGAAAAGGACCTAGGGGTGACGGTGGGCGAAAAGCTGAATATGAGTCAACAGTGTGCCCTTGTTGCCAAGAAGGCTAATGGCATTTTGGGTTGTATACGTAGGGGCATTTCCAGCAGATCGAGGGATGTGATCATTCCCCTCTACTCAGCACTGGTGAGGCCTCATTTGGAGTACTGTGTCCAGTTTTGGGCCCCACACTACAAGAAGGATGTGGATAAATTGGAGAGAGTCCAGCGGAGGGCAACAAAAATGATTAGGGGGCTGGAGCACATGACTTATGAGGAGAGGCTGAGGGAACTGGGATTGTTTAGCCTGCAGAAGAGAAGAATGAGGGGGGGATTTGCTAGCTGCTTTCAACTACCTGAAAGGGGGTTCCAAAGAGGATGGATCTAGACTGTTCTCAGTGGTAGAAGATGACAGAACAAGGAGTAATGGTCTCAAGTTGCAGAGGGGGAGGTTTAGGTTGGACATTAGGAAAAACTTTTTCACTAGTAGGTTGGTGAAGAACTGGAATGGGTTACCTAGGGAGGTGGTGGAATCTCCTTCCTTAGAGGTTTTTAAGGTCAGGCTTGACAAAGCCCTGGCTGGGATGGTTTAGTTGGGTTTGGTCCTGCTTTGAGCAGGGGGTTGGACTAGATGACCTCCTGAGGTCCCTTCCAACCCTGAGATTCTATGATGCTATGAAAACCAAATCTGAAAATATTTTTAACAATACCTGTCACAAATGTTTGTGGTGAATGTTCTTTTTCTGTAATGAAACAAGTTAAAAATTATTTGTGAAATACAATGAGTCAGGAACACTTGACAAGTTCGGCAATATTGATAATTAAAATTGCTTCTTTGTAAAACATTATTTACGATGACAATGATTTTTTTGTGAAGGAAAAGTGTAGAAAACAGCTATCTGAATAAGTTTCTTCGGAGAAACTTAACTTTTATTTTTCCATTCATGCATCATCTATGCTTTTCATTTTTCACATTAGTGTAATGCAAATACAAGTTTTCATCTAGACCAGAAGTTCTCAAACTGTGGTCTGAACTCCATTCAGGTGGACTGAGGAAAGGTTGTTTTATTTTTTGGGGAGGTTTTTTTGTTTATGAAGCGCTCTTATCCAAAGCTCTTTACAGTAGTTAGCTAACAGTACAAACAACATTTGGAAAGATCATTAAGTAGGCGGCTGTGACCCTCAGCAATTTTCAAGTGGTCTGGGAGTGGGGGGGGTTGTTATTTTATTTTCTTTTACTTCCTATTACTTATAATAGAGGAGGAGGAGGAAGGAAAAAAATAATGTTCTTTTTCTTGGCTGGGTCCCGGGTGCATGTGTGGCAAAACTGAAGCAGCACACAGGACCCCACTAACTCTAACTCCACCACTAGCCCTGATATCTAATGGAATCCTCAGCCCTGATTTAGGTGCCCGGGTGCCCTATACAATGAATGGGGAGAGTTAGGTGCCTAAGAAAGGGATCCACAACAACCAGCATGCTGATCAGTTGAAATGGCTGCCTGACAAGAAAAGCTGATGGGAGGGGAGAGACCAAAACCCCACCCTCAAAGGGACTTAATTACCCACATCCTCATTGAAGGCAGGTGCCTATCTCTGTTCAGGATTCGCAGCCATCAACTTTCTCCTGGAGTTAGGCAGCTTTCTTTTTTTAAAAAAACAACCTGAGATGGTGGTTCTTATAACCTTTACTCCAGGGGCTAGTTTAATTACCCAGGCAATAGGAGACCCAAGTTCAAATATCCCCACTGTCTGGTTTGAAGCTGGGATTTGCCTTAACCATTGTGATGTTCTGGGGTGGGCTTCTCTTAATCTCTCCTCTTGAAACTCTTCTACTTTGTATAACCCAATATGCATTGGGTTAGCAAAAGAAGTGAGTGACACTGTAGCCCAGTGGTTAGAGCACTTGGCTGGAAGAATCAGGTTCAGTCTCTGTTTCAATGACTATCCATACAAAATGGAACAGCTTCAGTATTTGAGATTGAGAGAGATTTACCCCAGAATATTTAATGGTTAAAGCACTCTCCTGAGAGGTGTATTCAAATCCCTATTCCAAATCCAAGCTGGGAAGGAGGAAGAGGGCAGGGGGATTGGAACCAATGTCTCCTACACTGGGCTAGAGGTCACTGTTTTGTGCAGGACCCATCTGTTAAGTGGCCTTTGAGGGTACATCTACATGGGGGTAAAAGATCTATGGCATGGCTGCAGCTGGCCCAGGTCGAAACTTGCTGTGTAGAAGTTTGGACTGGAGCCTGGGTGATGGGACCCTTCCCCCCCCACCCCGAGCCCAAACATCTAAATAGCAATTTTACAGACCTGCAGCCCAAGCCCTGCAAGCCCAAGTCAGCTGACCCAGGCCAGCCACAGGTGTTTAATTGCTGGGTAGACATACCCTGAGAGTGCTTACTGGATCAGTCTCTGCAGGGCACTTACGTGGAGAAATAGCTTGTCTGAAGTCCTCACCAGGACTTAGGTGTGAGGCCGTCATTGGGACTTGGGTGTCTGTGCACGTGCTCACTGGCACACTTTTAGGTGGCTACAGGAATTTTTTTGGAGGGGAATTTAGGTGCTTATAGGATTAGGTGGCAGCTGAGCAGAGGTTCTGAGGATCTACATTTGGACTTCGGGCTAGAGCCACAAAAGGTTTTAAGTGCCTACGTCACTCTTGAAAATAGGACTCTGGCTCCTGAGGCACTTAGGTGCTTTTGAAAATTTTATCCATCATAGTAAAGGTAAACACAGTTCCAGGCTACATAACCTCTTCTAGGATCCTGTTCCATGCTGGGGAGCCCTTATTTAATTGCAGACTATTTTTCTAGGGGCATTCCTCTACTGCTCCCCACTTCCTCCCACCACGCCCGCCCCCCCCACCCCGATAATTACAGGGATGATGTGCAAGGGGATCCTTGCGGATTGATAAAATATACAGGATTCCATACTCTCCTTCTTGTGAGTTTCTACAGGAAGGAAAGAGTGGTCTGATAAGTTAAACATACATAATTTAGTGTATGCTTTGTCTGGTTGGTACCAGTTTTATTTTTTCTTTTAATTGGCAAGCTCAAGAGTTCCAAAAATCACAGCACCAATCCAGGGAAACCTAGTGACTTTACAGTGCTAAATCTTAACATGACGCTGAATTCTAATTACAAAATCTAAGGGGAGTCTATTAATGCTGAATAATTGTATGCGTGTAATGTGAACCCTGAATTCTTTCTCCAAACCATGGAGTCAGCCAACCTCCCAGACATCACCCACAAGGAGGAATATAGACCTATAAAGAGGAATGTGTCCTTGCTGATAGTAATCAAGCACAGGGTAGTCCAATTAAAATGCTCCGTACATTCTAGCATTTGTGTGGCCCAACTCTTTCCCAGTTGATTGTTGGTTCCCTTTGAACTATTGAACGACAATCTGAGTGTATGTAGCTGACAGCATGAATCCCCTTGAGACAAATATCTCCCTAAATACATCCCATCAGGGATGCACATTCCATCCCAGCAAAAGAAGTCTCCCATACAATTAATGGAAACCAGGACTTAGCTGTATCTGTCTATTGGATTACATGTGGATTGAATGAGAGCAGAACTTGGCCCAAAGACATTAAGAGATTCTGACACGTGATATAAAAGCACACACAAACCTTAGATGGGTTTTATTCTCACTGACCTTCTGAACAGAAACACTAACAAAAGAAAGTCAACCCAGAAGCCACCTTTCCAACAAGGAAAAACTATAATGGTTTTTATTACGTTTCTTTGCTGGTTCATATTAAAAAAATAAATAAACAGGCATGAAGAGGCTCTTAAATAGAGCAGGTAATGAAATAAAGGCAAAGTGGTCATTCTTCTAAGATATATTGCTTAGCTTAACACAAAATGAGGATAGATGTTTGCTCACTTGGTTAATTTCATTTCTTTGGTATATTTTTATCGACCCAAGGATGTTTTCAGGTTTTTCTTCAGATCTTAACACTGTCTCTCAAAATCTGAGCCATGCTGTGTGCCTCTTATTCCCTCAGAGTTAAAAGGGGATTAGAGGATCATATGCTGCCTGATCCAAATCCCACTGAAGTCAGAAGAAAGTCAGCTCGATGAAGGCAATAGTGAAATCAGATGGCTATAAAATAAGCACCAACTATTCCAGCCCTTACTCAGCCAAAAGTCCCACTGAAGTTGATTGCAGGTTTACTAGAGCAAGGGCAAACAAGTTAAGGGCTTTAGTTTTTTAAGCAGCTGTTTGCTTGCTTCTTAGTGCTATATATTTTATGGATAGGTGACATATACGTATATCTTATGGAAATGGCCTTCATCAATAATGGAATGTGTTTGGACCTACTGCCAGCTTTGGAAGCAAGTGATGTCAGGATCCATCTTTCGTTGAAATGGGGATGTTTGGTTTAAGAACAGAGAACTAAATCAGTGTAGGAAGGAATTACCTCTTCATTATTATTTGTATTGCTGTAGCACCCACAAGGAGCACTGTGCCAGGCACTGTACACAAACAGAGCAAAAGGACAGTCCCTGCCCCCAAAGACTTAGAGGAGACAATAGATGGACAGGTTTCAGAGTGGTAGCCGTGTTAGTCTGTATCAGCAAAAACAACGAGGAGTCCTTGTGGCATCTTAGCCCTGGTCTACACACAGCCCCGGGGTCGAACTAGGGTACGCGAATTCAGCTACGTGAATAACGTAACTGAATTCGAACTACCCTAGTTCGAATGACTTACCCGTCCAGACGCCACCGGAAGCGAACTCCGCGGCTCCAAGGTCGACTCCGCCAACTCCTCCTGCCGCGGTGGAGTACCGGAGTCGACCGCGGCACTTCCGGAGTTCGAACTATCGCGTCTAGATCAGACGCGATAGTTCGAACTCCGAGAAGTCGAACTCGCCGCGTCGACCCGCGCGGTAAGTATAAACGTACCCTCAGACTAACAAATTTATTTGGGCATACGCTTTTGTGGGCTTAAATCCACTTCATCAGATGCATGGAGCGGAAAATACAAAGGCAGGTATAAATACATAGCACATGAAAAGATGGGAGTTGCCTTACCAAGTGTGGGGGATCAGTGCTAACAAGCCAATTCAATTAAGGTGGAAGTGGCTATTCTCAACAGCTGACAAGAAGGGAGGAAAATCACTTTTGTGGTGCTAATGAGTTCAATATAGTCAAGTTGCCCCTTTTCAAACAGTTGACAAGAAGGTGTGAGTATCAGCAGGGGGCATATTAGTTTTTGTAGTGAACCATCCACTCCCAGTCTTTATTCAGGCCTAATTTGATTGTGTCCAGTTTGTAAATTAATTCCAGTTCTGCAGTTTCTTGTTGGAGTCTGTTTTTGAAGTTTCTTTGTTGAAGAATTGCCACTTTTAAGTCTGTTATTGAGTGTCCAGGGAGACTGAAGTTCTCCTACTGGTTTTTGAATGTTATAATTCTTGATGTCAGATTTGTGTCCATTTATTCTTTTGCATAGAGACTGTCCGGTCTGGCCAATGTACATGGCAGAGGGACAGGGGCAGCACACGGAAACACTGAGATAATAGTGGTCAGGTGGATAGGCAGTTGTCTCATTTACTGCCTTCAGAATGACCAGAGAGTTTCAAAGTGAATGGAAAAAGATAGTGAGAACTAAATAATACCCCTCTCCCCAATCTCTGAAACAAGACTGTTAACCGGTCTTATCACAGTAAATGCAATACGTGGCTATCTAGTGTATACGTGGGTGCTCCCACAATGGCATAGAAAACTCAAGTTGAGAGATGGTGTAAGAAACTTGGAAGTCTGGAAAATGTATCCAGACAATTGAAAATGGTAACTTACTAGTAACAGAATCAATGTCCAGCTGGATTCTGCTGGATCTTATGAAATGATAGTGTGTTCAAGTAACTGAAGAAGGGAAATGGAAGTTAGAGTTTACAATAGGCCTAACACTACAATTGACTTTGCAGTGTGACCTCAGACCCAAGCCTCATAGCCTACCAATGCACACAGACTGCCCATGGCCCAGCCCTGATAGCTGGCTTTGTATCAAAAAGGGTAGTGTTTGCACCTTCAAAAGCACTACGAAGGCTGCCAAAATGTGACTGGTACAAAATTAAAGACATATAGCAAAACATCTTTAAGTAGACACAATGTGAAGTAGACAAGGAATTCTTATTCTGGGACTTCTTGCAAGTGCTACTTAAGACCTGCCATAATCCAGCAGTATCCGGAACTCCTACCTCTTGGCTTCCTGATCCATTTCCCCCCACTAACCTCAATTGCCTTCTAGGCTCTCCCCTGATAAACCCAAGACTTCCCCCCCCCCCACCACCATCATGTCTATCCAAAAGGAGACACTACCAAAATGGCTGCTAAAACTGGAATACATTTTTGCCATCTTGCTTTGTTCTTGATCTCAGAGTCAGGCTTGCAAAGAATAAAACGTTTCCTTTTCATAAGCTAACTTCTGTGACTCCAGCCACATTAACATATAGAGATATACTTATCTCCTAGAACTGGAAGGGACCTTGAAGGTCATCAAGTCCAGCCCCCTGCCTTCACTAGCAGGACCAAGTACTGATTTTTGCCCCAGATCCCTAAATGGCCCCCTCAAGGATTGAGCTCACAATCCTGGGTTTAGCAGGCCAATGCTCAAACCACTGAGCTATCCCTCCCCTAATGAGTTCCCCTTGGTGTTAGGATTACCTAATTTCCTCTGGGAGCCTTCCAGAAGATTAGCATGTTAAAACCAATTATATGGCTTATTAAGGTGATATTAGCTTATATGAGCTCTACTACTACTAAGTGGAAATGGACATTGCAACCCACCCTGCTCCTGAAACTTCAGTCTCCATCACTAAAGCAAGGGCTAGCAAATGGTCTTATCTACAAGCACTGTGTTTCTGCAAGACCCTTGGCCAGCATTGGACTAGATTCTGATCTTAGTTACATAAGCATAACTGAGATTAAAATCTGGCCAATTATTTTTGTGTTTTGGAAACATAGACCAATTTTTGTGATTAGTAATAGGATACTTCAGTTTAAATCCCTAAGTCATAAAATAGGGGGATCCAAACTTAGCTCAGTTGATGATTGCATTGACACTTCCAAGGAACCCATGGATTGCACCTAATTTGCCTAAAATGAAACAGATTGAAGTTCCCCTGGTATTTTATATGGAGGCAGTATGGAAACTTCAGGTCTTGGCATGTTGTATTCCATTTGATCTCAGCTGTGAAAGAAGCAGAAGTATTGGCAGCCTTGGAAGATAATCATATTTTTGGGGTATGCAAATAAAAGAGACTAAGTATGCAAAAAGCACTTAACCTCAACCCTGATGTTCACTCATCTCTGTGCAAGTTATTTTTAAAAAAAAATCCTGATATCTAAAATTGACAGTTCTAGTAATTAGGGGACTTAATTTACTCAGATTTAGTCTGGTTTGTTTTGCAAAATTCCCCCCCCCCCCCGCGCGCACACGCACACACACACACACACACACACGACTTCATTGTAGAATGCCTGGTTTCCTTTGGTTACTTCCAGTACCTGACAAAGCTCAGATACATTTAACATCTTTGACTTTTGAGAAATGATTATAAACTAGTCTGGCTCTGGTATAATCATAAAGTGTATTTTTACCTTTTAATATAAGGATATTATGTCGAAAGGTAAAGCAACATATAATTAATAGCAAACCTGGCTAATGATAGCTAAAACACATCAAAGCATCCTGCTGCTCCTTCGCCAGTATACGTGCTTTCGGCAAGCTACTAAATTCCAAGCAAATTAACAACTTTTCTAGTTTGGGTTCTTTTTAAGTTTAATAGTGGGAGATGCTGATTCATTAATAAAATGATAGGTACATGTTAAATTATGCAGATGCTGTATGATCTTCCTATAGAATTTCAGACAATGATCGCTGGAGATGCAGCGTGCATGCATGCTTTCAAACAAACAGTCATTCCAGTCACCTGTTGGGAGCCATGTGAGTAGGGTTTGGGCAAATACACTGATTATTAAATTAATTTATTATCAAACAGAGAATGGGGAAGCACGCCCTTTTGACTTACATAAGGAGCAATCAATGTTCAAAGCTGAAAGCCATCCTTGACCATTTATTTATATGTAAAATTACTAGTAGTCATCAACTTGCTGTACTCACCAAGCAAACACAAAATGAAGGTTTAGATATGACTTCCATGGACTCATAGGTTTTTAAAGGGCTGCTATGATCATTTCCTCTAACTTCCTGTATTATATAGGTCATAGAACTGTGCCTGGGAATTCCTGCAGTGGAAGGAATTATTCTTCTCTATTACATCTTTAGAATTGAGAAAAGGAGACCTAATAAGTCTTCAAATGTTAAGAGCCGAACAATTGTTCTGTGTATGCACTGAAGGCAGGACAAGAAGTAATGGGCTTAATTTGCAGCTAAGGAGATTTAAGTTAGATATTAGAAAATCTTTCTAACTCTAAGGACAGTTAAGCTCCGGAATAGGCTTCCAAAAGAGGTTGAGGAATCTACATCATTGGAAGTTAAGAACGGGTTGGACAAACACCTGTCAGAGATGGTCTAGGTTTACTTAGTCCTCCATCTGCACAGGGGGCTGGATCTGATGACTTCTTGAGATCCCTTTCAGCCCTACATATCTATTATTCTATAAGAGAAAACTATCAAGTGCAATAACTTGTGGTTGAATTTAAAGCATAGCTTTAAAAAAGACATCTAATCTAGATTTAGTTTGGGATCTTCAAAGGAGTCTCTGAGAGTTATGGGTTCTGTTTCTCCTGGTGATTTCCCTACTTTTAGAGACTTGAGTGCTGAGTTGACTTATTCAGTTAAGGCTGCATAGGAACATTATCTGGAGCAAATAAGAAATGTCAATATTTCTATAGATTTTGAGACCCAACATAGTTTATCACTGTTTAGAACAAATGTTCTATCTTTCTCATCACTTGTCAGGGCCAGTGATTAATTGGAAAAGTTAACGTTTATTTAAATTCAGTGGCTTACATGCCACTTTGTCCCAGTATCAGAATATTAAAAACTTCATTCTGGACTGTCTTTTGTTCTTTGTTCCAACTATCCCTCCTGTCCTTCTCTTGATTTGATTGATTGTTTGGCATCCTTTAATAGTAATATAATAGGGAATAACAAATCGAGATAGGAAGACGAATGAAGAAGTCAGAAAAATGACTCGACAAGGCACCCTCTCACAAATAACTTACAAAAGAAGACATCAGTGTCTGGCACATTGCTGAGAATGGAAAAAGAGAGCTCACCAAATACCGCCCTTGAATGGAAGCCAGAAAACACAAGAAGAAAGAGAGGAAGACCGCGAATAACATGGAAACAAACAGTTCTGAACGACCTCAAGCACCTCAACATGAAAGGGGAAGATTTGGAGAGAAGGGCAGTCGACAGGCAAGGATGGCAAAATGCTCTACATTGAGCTACCCACAAAGAACAGGATGGGCTAAAGTCTAAGGTAAGGTTTGTTTTTGAAGGTAAGGCCTAAATTGAACACAGCAGAGTTACAAAGTTTTAAGAAGCCCTCAGTTCAAAGCAGCCTTATTGCTGTGAGTCAACTTTCTGTCACAGATGCTGCATTTTCACAGTATCATTCATCTCATAAGGATGAGAAACCAGGTGCACAGCTGACTAAGATAGCTGTGGTATCATTTTCCTACTTATTAATCTCAAGGTGCTTTTGTGGACAGATGAGTCCAAGGTGGAGCTTTGAGCAGACAAGGACATGTTTAGACCCATTTTCTGATGGAGTTTTTTTGGTAAGCTCTGAAATCATAGGTGGCAATTATCCATCATTTAACAGCCATCAATTTGCACATCAGTTGTACCATCCACTGAGTACCAAATGATTGTGTTAATACTATGCTATGTGTTGGCCAAAACCAAAACCTCCCAGAGGGAGGGGAGTAGGAGATGTGATTTTTTTAAACACAAGTAATTCATATTTGCCGACTCGCTTTTTTTATACTTATTACTCATATTGTTAACTCATAACATGGTTATTTTACAGATTTCACAATTCTTCATTTGGCTGCCCTGTTTATCATGTATCAGAGGGGTAGCCGTGTTAGTCTGGATCTGTAAAAGCAGCAAAGAGTCCTGTGGCACCTTATAGACTAACAGACATACTGGAGCATGAGCTTTCATGGGTGAATACCCACTTTGTTTATCATGAACACTACAGAATTACTGAATACTTGTTCCTACAATTAGTCAATCAGAATCACTGAGTTTTGCATTTCTGACCAGCTACTGCTGCTAAAATCATGACATTAAAGATTTTCTATAACATTTTGGCATTTAAATAATTTCTTTTCACATAGTCAGAAAAATTCCCATTAATTAAAAACAAGAAATGAAGAGTAACTTGAGCTTTACTTCAGTCTAAACCCACTTTTTTTACGATTTGAGAAGTATTATGGTAACTGACATCACAGAACTGCTGCATATATTCCTATAATATACATCTCAGCTTCCTCCCCCGCCAAAAAAATGGCAAATCTTGATGCCCTTGAAAAGGAAAATAATCCTTAAAATATGCTCTTAGTTACACTGTCTTAAACTGGAGTAATTCCATATCCTCCAGTCTAGATTCACATCACTGTAACTGAAAATGGAATTTGACCTAGAGACTTTTATTCTTCTCATGAGGAAAATAAAAATGAAGGCTGAGACTCTCACCCCAGCTTCAGTCTTTTCACAGTGGACAACAGGGCCAGAATGGCATAAAAGATTCATAAGAACCCCAGATCCACCCAGGGAGAATTTCCCCTAGCACAGCAATGAGGAAGACAGCAGCAAGCTGCTTTACAAAGACTTTGGTGAGAGCCCTGGTGTAAGGGGTGTGCCAGGAGTGCAAGAGAACTGTGTCAAGCATTGCAGCCATGGCATGGACGGCTTGGGACAGGTGGCTATAATTTAGCCTGGGGAAAAGAGGGGATGGCTGTCTACCACATTATTCCAGGGGCTGCTCCAGCCCTAGTGCAGCCCAGAATCAGGAGTGTACAATGGTGGCTTCAAGCCATCTTACCTATCCTCTCCCCTAGGGACCAATATCTCACCCAGGTGTGTTTGATCATGGTAAATTATTAGAGCTGAGCAAAAATAGAAATTATTTTTTGTGCAAGACTTTGAAAATTCAAAAATTTGTGTGGGTTGTTTTTTTTTTTGTTCAGAATTGGAACGAAAGCAAATCTTTTGGCATTTTCCATGTGAAGGAGTTTTCCTGAAATAGAATTTTTTGAAAACGATTTTTTTCAAAAAAAAAATTGGCCATCCTGTGGAAATGGCCATGGAGCTGGGGAACCTGCCGGGCTCCATTTCTGTCAAAGGTTTTGATGGGATCTGCCTATCCCCACCACATATATTTCAATTCCATCAAATCTGCATTTTCTGACAAGGAAAACTTTCAACCATTTTTTATAAATTATTAATGTGTATGAATATATGTATTTAAAATTTTATAATATAAACCTGGTAAAGCTTTACATGAATCTACTCTTATTGGCTCCAGTTCAGTTCCTGGCATGGAAACTTCATCTCTGCAAGTAAGTTAGCTACTGAGAGTGTAAAGTGTGAGTGCTATTCATTGGGGGTGTTGGTGTAAAATGTGATGCAGAACAGTTGTGTATCATGGGTCAGTGGAATTTTGATTTGTCAAATAAGCCAAATATTTACATAAGCTGTGGGGATCTCCATAGTCCCTTAAGATACACTTGACATGGACATCAGTTCACATGAACAGATCTATTGGACAGGCTTTACAGGTCAGCTGTCCAAGCCAATCATCCTTTGTTTGAAATCAGTTTCCGTTCTCCTATGTGAACTGCCTGCTGACGTGTTTGAATCCCACCTGCCCCTGAAAGACTTATTCTAAGATGGTCTCAGGCCCTATGATGAGGACATCAGGGTGAACAATGTGACATTTTATAGAGAGCCATGCCACCTGCCTCCCCACCACGTTCTAATGAGAGATGCCACTAGTGGGTCCGCAACTGCTTACTGGATATTTGCAGCTGTCCTACATCCATAGGATGTTTCCCTATAGCACAGAGATTTGGTTGCAATGATTGTGCATGGAAGATGACCAAGGAGGAGGCCAAAGACTAGGAAGATGGACTAGGTATCAGTGGACCTTAGAGAGACCAAAGATACTGACCCCGACTAGGAAGTGGCAAGAAAGAAGAGATTTGCATAAACTTCATGTGGAAAAACAATAGCTTACTAGCGTTCCCTCTCTTAGCACCCACCCCAAATTTGACAAAGGAACTCACCAATGTGCAAATTACACTCCCATCTCTTACACTTTCAGGTGACTTTTTGCCCATATCCGGTTAATTACTCTACTTTATGATGAATGAAGCTCATTATATTTAAATAGAGCTCAATAAAGCAACAGAAAATTACAGCACAAGAAGCAAAAAGATACAGAAAAAAATCACCTGTAAAACCTCAGGAGTCTGAACAAGGTTTTAAAAAAAGAGAATTGTATTAGACATAATAACTACTCACTCATTACTGCCCTGGGAAGTACTAAATGGTCACTTGGGGAGATAGAGGGCTTGATCCAATTCCCATTGATGTCCTTGGAAATTTTACCATGGACTCCAGTTTTCCATGCATAGCTACCTCCAACTACTCATGTGTTGAGGGCCTGCAGTACTTACACAAAAGACCCTGGGAGGATACAGATGCATGACTGCCACCCACAAATTGGACACTGGAAAGAGTAAGAGAGAGCATGATTTTTGCTGAAAAATGCCATTTTGGACGAACCCAAACTATTCATGAATTTGTCATGAATTAACCAAATACCTTTGGCCTATATGTCAGTCACTGGAGTTGGGATGTGATTTCTGAGTCTCCCACCTTGTATATGAGTGCTTTAAAGAGGGGGATAGGCTCTCTCTCTCTTTCTGTCTCTAGCTGAAATACTATATTCAAGTATTTCTAGCTTCAGAGCAAGAAAGTGAGAAAACCCAGCACCTTCCTACTCTATAGTTCAGGGGTTAGGGCACTTTCCTGCTGTGTAGGAGACGTTTAAATCCCTTCTCCATTTTGGGCACAGGGGCAATTTGAACTTTGGGCTCCTACATCCTGACAGAGTGCTCAAACCACTGGGCTGTAAGTAATAAGGGTGGCAATGCAACCAAATGTGCACACACATCCTTAGTCATTTTGTGAATGTAGCCCTTCATTTCTTTTGATTCTAAAAAAAAATTGCCTGGAAAAAAATTTTTTGATGTTGTGTGGGGTTGTTGGGGTTTTTTTGTTTTGTTTTTTTCAGTTTTTCAAAAAAAAAATTCAGAATTTTCAGCTTCAGATAAAACTAATATTTTTCTTTTCAATTTTTCAGAACTGCTGGAGAATCAAAAAATCTGTCATTCACCCAGCTCTACATCTAACACTTGGTTATATGTTTGCAAAGCATTTAAAAATCTTGAAAAACAAGAATACATGTCTGTTCCTTTATTCACTTTAATAAATCTGGGATGCCTCTGACTTTGTTGCTTTCCTTAACCTTATTTTCTCCTTTTTGTAAAGTATAAAGTACAGTATGGCACTGCAAAATTATAATGAAAATTTACCAACCCAGGCTGATAAACACATATGTTCATGTCATAAGTTCCCAAAACCTGTGAAAAATATGATATTAAGTGCTTTTGACCACTTTGTTTCTGCTTGGAACTCGTTCTAACTTTCTAAACAACTTTACATTTCTTCTGAAACCAATCTTCCAGAGTACTGTTTCCTCCTCAGACTCTCAAATGTGGAATTCTTCTCAAAACCCCACTTTCCTAAAGCCTCTGATGGACAATGAGTCCTGCACCGGCAACTGCTCTTTTGTATTAAAACTTAGTTTTTGATATCTACTGATCCTGCAGAGATTGAAATGGGAACTTCCTTACCATAGGAGAGTTTACTTCCTAATGTGGGTCAGCACTCATTTCTAGCCCTGAAGGACCCAAAATAACAGATTTATTTACAGGTCTTTACCATTTTTGGTAGAGAGAATTATTTTAGGTCACTTTCATAGTGACCTGTAAGACTTGTATAGTTGGACTAAACACTTGACTAGAGGTGGACGGATTTAAAAATAATCCCTATAAATACATTTACACTATTTACAACATTCTGAAATTTTGTTTTATAACACTAGTTGTACAAAAGATCTTCATGGGCCAGCAAAGTCATTTGATTGAGTTCTTTGCTTACAAGACACCTGATTCAGTGAGAAGCTGCCTTTCCCATCTATTAGGAATAGGCTGTAGCAAGAGAGAAAAATGTATGATTGTTTGGTATAAAGCTTTTAGCTGCCTGAGATTGGGGTGGCCTCATTACTTGGGTGGTAAAGCAGTGAGTAAGTTATGCAAGCCATCCTGAACATGTCAGTAAAGTCTTCATACCACACCACATAATCATAAATGTGTCCTAAACAGAATACATTACAATCCAGCCCCCATCTATTTTAGAAATATCTTAGGGAATTTTTAAACACTTGGCATTATTCATTTTCAGTATTCCTTTGCCTGTAAAGCACATTTTACAGGCTCTCTTTGTACCAAGAGTACAACCACACAGGCTTCAGAAAGAGAGCAAAATATGAATGAATCTAAAATAGATTTTTCTAGGCAAAATAATGTCACAGTTACAAATCAGTGTCAATAATCTTTTACGGTTAGTCCAAAGCAGTGCATGCTACTAGCTTTCAGTGGGTTTTCAGAGGGGTAACTGATGGTAGAATTTGTTCTGCAGTATTGTGGTTAGCATTGCTGATCTGTGAAGGGAAAAAATCTGCTTGACTTTGAGTCTAGGCTTAGTTTGCTGGATTGAGAATTAGGGGAACAATCTTTTTACTTGTAAACTGATCCAATGCTATAAGGCGTCAAAAGACACAATAAACATGGCAGTTCACAAAGCCACCGTTTAGTCCCTTTTTCAGAATGTGCCAGCACTTTATTAATGGCTCGGATATATACCGCTCCTTAGGCACAGTACAGCTGACCATGGCAAGGGTAAAGCTCATGTATGTGCAGCAGACAGCTTTTTTTGGGCTGGTCCAAGGCTGGGAGAAGAACCTCCTCAGACATCACCCCTTTCAATTCCAAAAGTACAGTGCACTTCTCTGATCTACCCTTCAATAACGTCACACAGAATACCAGGTATTACATAAATTAATAAACCTCACAGTTTTTCCCATGTGAGAAAAAGGGGAGAGAGAGAGCAAATCACACGTGACAAATATTTTTCACATCACTTAATGCGCTTCTGAAAAGCACTTAGATACTATGCTGATGAGGGTGGCATAAGAACCTGAATAGAGTACATGCAAACAGCTGCTTGGAAAAATCACGTGTTTTTGGAGAGTCTTAAAGGTCAGTGCTGATTTGGTAACTCATGTTAGTAGTAATTTTGTTACTAAAAATGTGTTCTTATTTTATTCATGCTTTTAGTTCTTTCATGTTCTTCCTTACACTTGTTTTGCCATCTACTGCTCAAGGACCCAGTTAACAGCTGTTCTGCACTCAGTATTCCCATTGCAGTCACTGGGATGTCAGCCTATGGAGTGGCTCCAAAATGGGATCCAAAGAATCTAAAGAAAATTAACTCATATACTTGTTTTTAAAAGCACTTTCTTTTCTTAATACTTTTCTTTGGCTTAACACCTTCCCCCTCCCCATCCCCAACACACTGTAATTTTTCTGTTTTCATTCCATTCGTATGTGCATAGACAGTAATAGTGTCTAGTGGCTCCAATCATAGGTCAGGACTCTGTACGTCCATTATTGTTTTTCTCAAGAGGTAACTTTTCCTTTTAGCCAGTTGAAACCCCATAAAAATTGTTTTTATTTCTTTACTAATACATTTAAGGGAAATAAATAGCTTCTTACTCCTAGTGAAGCCAGTGATTTCAACAGAAGAACCATAATTAGCAGTTCTGATATAGACGCCGTAACACATGGTTCTGCTCTGAAAAGTGACGATGTAAAAAATGGACTATTCTTACTTGACAGATGTATTTTGAGTACTTTCTGCTAACTTTAGTACTAAAGAGTAGTTTTGACAGCTGCTTCTTCTGTTACCTCTGCAAAGCCAACACAGCTTGAGAGAACTGGATTGTATTACTTCTTGTGCACCTTCAGCAGAACTCATTGCTGACTTCCGATGAACTACATTTGTGTAAACCTGCTGAAGAGACTAGTTTTGCACAGATGTCAGGGACGGGTAATTTGACTTGCTGAACCTTCATTATTGGTGGTGATGTGCTCTCTTAAAAGACATGCAGTAGTATTGTCCCAAAATGTGCTTTTAACGTATTATCCACAGGCTTTTATGGCATTTCAGCCTTGGTTATAATTAAATTACATCACTGCCACCCCAGAAGGGTGCAATTTGCAATCCTTTTCTCAGCAGGAATATTGTTGTCTTTAATCATTGTGTACTAAAATGTGGTGCTCACTCAGAACCTATAGTGGGACAGTTCAGTGCAGACTAATTGATTTCCATAGAGCGTGAGGACATGATATCCATAAGAGTAGTCAGAGGCTGTTTCACTGGTGTGGATTGCATATTCACAGGGTACCAGAGCAACTTAATTAACCTTTTTGAAACTGATGCAATTTAGCTCCTTGACCATTTTATCTCAACTGACAGCTACTCTGCAAATCTGCTGTTTTGCATTTGCAACTTGCATTGGTAGGGATATTTGAAATCCTGTCTTACACTTGAAGCTAAAGGCCAGATCAGACCCCTCATCATCCTAGCTACTGTGTGACAAGATATGGAACGAATGCCCATAATGGGCAAGACACAATTTTCACTGTGCATAAGTACTTCTAGAAATACAGGGACAGAACATCCAAAGTGTTACCCTTTGAAAGGTTGCAACATGTGCTCAGGGAACACTAAGACTTCGTGTGTTCAGCACAGCTACCAATCTAAAGACTGCAAATGGTGAGGGGAATGGGAAAAGAGTCATGGCCTTTTACAGAGGATGTATTTGTTGCCTAGGTATACTATACAGCTCTTCTATGGTGAGCTGTCTCAAGGAAAGCGATCGCACGGGGGACAAAAGAAGCGATACAAAGACACGCTGAAAGCCTCTCTTAAGTCCCTGGATATTGACATCACCTCCTGGGAAACCCTGGCACAAGACCGATCGACATGGCGCACGCTGATCCACCAAGGCTGCCAGACATCTGAAGCCAGAAGGATAACCATAGCACAAAAGAAGCGAGCACTCCGTAAAGCCAGAGCTGTAAATGCTGTAACAGTGGTGCCCACACATGTCTGCCCGACATGTGGCAGAACATTCTGTGCCCGTATTGGCCTTACCAGCCACCTGCGGACGCACTGTGGACAGCTCACAACCTGCTAGATGTCAAGGTCTTCTTCGAATACGATGGACGAACATCATACTATGATAAGTAGCCATCTATAAATATTGGGGGGCAGGGGTTGAATCTGGTCCTTTACATTTTTTAAATGAAATCTTAAATTCTGCATCTGATGAAACGTGAAGTGGCTGACCCCAACCCTCTCTCAGATCTGCCAGTACTCTTCATCTGCTTTTTTTTCTTCATATATTTTTTCTAGGCTGTTTTTATGTTCCCGTTCATTGTAGTCAAATTCCCCCTTTCTCTCCTTTTCCCTAGTATATATTTTTAAAAATATTATTTTCAGTTTTTCTCGTTTGCTTCCCAGTGTTTTCTCTGCAAACAGTTGCATCCACACCCACCATTCCTTCATTTCTCAGGCAAATGGATGAAGAGAATATGAAATGACTCATTCTTTTACTATTAGACACTGTGAGGTCACTGTTTCTTTCTTGTTGCTCTTTTATATATATATGTAGTATCTAAAGGATAAATAAACTGTTTCCATCCAGCTCTAGAATTAATCAATTTTCCCATCCCTCGGGAATTTGAGACTTTGAATTTTTTTTCCTATCCCGAATCAGAACAAAAGTCAAAATCTCTTTAATTTTCATTAACTGATGGTCCAATTTTTCTTTTTATTTCCAAAATATTTGAAAAGTTTAGTTTGTTTAGACCTTCAACTTTTAAAAAAAAATTAGTATAAATAATTTGAAATGTTAAGTCATTTTGACTCAGATAATAAAACTTTTCATTTTAAAATGTCAAAACATTCCAAATTTTTTGATGTATGCAGTTTTGTTGCAGTTGTCAGTCCTAGGATACTAAAGAGACAAGATGGGTGAGGTAATATAGTGTATTGGACAAACTTCTGTTGGTGAAAGAGGCAAGCTTTCAAGCTACACAGAGCTCTTCCTCAGGTCTGGGAAAGGTACTCACTGTCACAGATAAATACATTGAAAAGATAGTTTAGCATAGTTAGGGCTTGGCTACACTTACAAGTTGCAGCGCTGGTGGAGGCTTTCCAGCGCTGCAACAACACCCCGTCCACACTTGCAGGGCACAACCAGCGCTGCAACTCCCTGGTTGCAGCGCTGGCTGAAAACCCATCCCGGCAGGGGTATAAGGAGTGCAGCGCTGGTGATCCAGCGCTGCCCAGCAGGTGTGGACACTCACCAGCGCTTTACCTGTCCTCCAGGGAATAAGGAGGTATCCCAGAATTCCTGTTCAGCCACTCTGCACATCAGTTTGCACTCTACTGCTCTTGCCTCAGGTGACCCGCCCTGTTTAAAAATCTCCTTCCTGTTTGCTGCAGCCAGGTGTGGAGTGCAATCAGTTTTAATCAGTTACAGGTGACCATGCCTCCACGCGGCAAACGAGCCCCAGCATGGAGCACTGGTGAATTGCAGGACCTCATCAGTGTTTGGGGTGAGGCATCTGTTCAGGCACAGCTGCGCTCCGGCCGTAGGAATTACGATATCTTTGAGCAGATATCAAGGGCCATGCTGGATCGGGGCCATGATCGGGACGCAGTACAATGCAGGGTGAAAATTAAAGAGCTGCGGAGTGCCTATTACAAAGCCCGAGAGGGGAATCGACGATCCGGAGCTGCTCCCACGACCTGCCGTTTTTACAGGGAGATGGATGAGATACTTGGGGGTGACCCCACTGCCAATCCCAGGATAACGATGGACACTTCTGAGCAGGCTGGGGGACAGGAGGAGGAGGCGGAGGAGGCGGCGGAGGCGGAGGCGTGGGGGGGGGAGGAAACCGCGAGTGAAGCTCCTGGCATGGGGGAAGAAACCGCAGATTCCCTGGAGGCATGCAGCCAGGAGCTCTTCTCAAGCCAGGAGGAAAGCACCCAATCGCAGCAGCCAGCAGTTGCAGAAGGACAAGCAGAGGAGCGTGTTACCGGTAAGCGGCTTTTATTTTCTGGGTGAAATGTTTCTGGAGAGGAGGGGGGGTTATGGATGCATGCATGCCAGCCTCTAGATGTGGAATAGCCCGTTGATGTGGTCTATCACGTCGCGGTAATCTGCCTCAGTTATCTCAGCAAAAGCTTCATCCAGAGCGTGGGCAATATGCCTGCGCAGGTTTATAGGCAGAGCCACTGTGTCCCTTGTCCCAGTGACGGTGACGCGTCCGCGCCACTCTTCTGCCAGTGGTGGGGGGACCATTTCTGAACACAGGCAAGCCGCATAGGGTCCCGGGCGGAATCCACATTGCTCTAAAAGAGCCCCCCGCTGTTCCCTAGTGACTCGCAGTAGGGAAACATCTTCCAGGATTAAGTCCTGTGAAAAATGTTGGGAGACTCTTTAGTGAAGAGATAGGGAGATAAGATCACCCCTGCATCTGCATCTTCATTTCACTCAACCCCTCTAGCACTCCAGATTACCCGAAGCAACCAGCTCCCCTCTATCACCCAAGCCCCACTTCTCCCCATATAAGCACTGCTCACTCACCATGTCGTGGCTTCTGTAGTGTTATGCGTGTGGGTAAAAGAATGCTTAAATAAGAACTCACTCCCTCAGTGTAACAATTCATGTCTGGAGATAGTGGATACAATGCTGCCCGTGTTAAATGTTGTCATTTCTGTTTCTACAGTGACCTTGACTACTGGACTGCCCAGATGTTCAACATCACAGAGGCTTCAAAATTTGAGAAAAAATCCCCGAAAGAGCAAAGAAGACATGCTGAAAACTGTTCTTAATCAGTCTGCTCGAGAGAGTAAGGACTTGAAGGATTGGCGAGAGAAAGAAAGCAGGACACGCAAGAGAAATGCAGTGGCCAAGAGGAAAACCACGGAGCGGCTGCTAAGCATCCTGGAGCGCCAAGCGGAGTCTATAGAGTCACTCGTTGCCATGCAAGCAGAGCACTACCGTGCTACTCCCCCACCCGCCCCGTCCTTTGTGCCTTGTGCCCCAATGTCAGCTCAAACCACCTTTCCCCAGCATCCAGGTTCTTACCACCACCAGCTGCCTCCAACACCTGTATGTTCCCCAACCAGCCCTGATACCTACCACCACCCTTACCCTCTGCATTCAACCCCCATCACCATGCAGTATATGAACCCTGAAGTGCAGGATTCATTAAACAGCAATCCAGACAGGGCATATGCAAACTTGTGACTGTACAGTTCACCAACCCACACCCCTGCCCTCTTGTGTTCATGAAATGTTGTGTGTCTGTCTGTCTGTCAAGGAAGTTTTTTTCTTTTCAATAAAACAATTCTTGGCTTTGAAAACAGTCTTTATTATAGCAGATAGTGAAAGATACCTTAGCCCAGTAAAGAAAGAGGCACTACAAATCATATTATTATTATGGATAATAGAATAACAGTGTAAGCAGTGCAATTCACTCCCATGCAAGGCAGCAAACATTATTGTTGGCTTTCAGCCTCAAATTCTTCCCTCAAGGCATCCCTAATCCTTGTAGCCCTGTGCTGGGCCTCTCTATTAGCCCTGCTCTCTGGCTGTGCATATTCAGCCTCCAGGACT
The DNA here is from genome assembly GCF_020497125.1 of Mauremys mutica. Classification (NCBI taxonomy): domain Eukaryota; kingdom Metazoa; phylum Chordata; order Testudines; family Geoemydidae; genus Mauremys; species Mauremys mutica. Next base: position 29,671,111 of record NC_059073.1, read on the forward strand.
TGAACCTCGGTGGTCCATGCCTCACTGAATGTTTCACCCTTCCCTTCACAAATATTATGGAGGGTACAGCAAGCGCATATATAACCGGGGATGCTGCTTTCCCCCAAGTCTAGCTTCCCATACAAGCAACGCCAGCGGGCTTTTAAACGCCCAAAAGCACACTCCACAGTCATTCTGCACCGGCTCAGCCTGTAGTTGAACCGGTCCTTGCTCCTGTCAAGCTTCCCTGTATAGGGTTTCATGAGCCAAGGCAGTAATGGGTACGCGGGGTCTCCAAGGATCACAGTGGGCATTTCGACATCCCCTACTGTGATCTTCCTGTCTGGGAAAAAAGTCCCTGCCTGCATCTTCCTGAACAGGCCACTGTTCCGAAAGATGCGTGCATCATGCACCTTTCCAGGCCAGCCTGTGTAAATGTCAATGAAACGCCCGCGGTGATCCACAAGCGCCTGGAGAACCATAGAGAAATACCCCTTCCGATTAACGTACTCTGATGCCAGGTGGGGGGGGGCCAGAATAGGAATATGCGTCCCATCTATTGCCCCTCCACAGTTAGGGAAACCCATGTGTGCAAAGCCATCCACAATGTCCTGCACGCTCCCCAGAGTCACGGTCTTTCTTAGCAGGATGCGATTAATTGCCTTGCAAACTTGCATCAAAACGATTCCCACGGTCGACTTTCCCACACCAAACTGGTTCCCGACCGACCGGTAGCTGTCTGGAGTTGCCAGCTTCCAGATTGCAATAGCCACTCGCTTTTCCACCGTCAGGGCAGCTCTCAATCTTGTGTCCTTGCGCCGCAGAGTGGGGGCGAGCTCAGCACACAGTCCCATGAAAGTGGCTTTTCTCATACGAAAGTTCTGCAGCCACTGCTCGTCATCCCAGACTTCCATGACGATGTGATCCCACCACTCAGTGCTTGTTTCCCGAGCCCAAAAGCGGCGTTCAACGGTGCTGAGCATTTCCGTAAATGCCGCAAGCACTTTAGTGTCACACGCGGCAGGCAAATCCATATTGATATCATCGTCGGAATCCTCACTGTCACTTTGGAGCTGAAGGAATAGCTGGACTGCCAAACGTGTTGTGCTGGTGACACTCATCAGCAGAGTCCTCAGCAGATCGGGCTCCATTTGCCACAGAAATCGCGATTCACACAGAGAGTAACAGAAAGACACTCACAATGGCGCCAAACGCTGCTGGAAAGAGTGAATGCTGGGATGTGAAGCGATGCACCACAGGGCGCTGGCAAACAGGAAGCGGAATGACCCGCACACTTCCTTCCCCTTCCCACAATACTCAGCGCCAAAACGGCGCCAAAACGGGACGAGGTGCTCTGTGGGATAGCTGCCCACAATGCACCTCTCAATACAGCGCTGGAAAGTGCTGCAAGTGTGGCCACACTGCAGCGCTGGTAGCTGTCAGTGTGGCCACACTCCAGCGCTGGCCCTTCCACAGCTGCATGACCAGCGCTGTAACTCCCAGCGCTGCAACTTGTAAGTGTAGCCAAGCCCAAAGTTAGCACATATTCTAAATGACAGTTCAAAGTGAAGTGGCCTGTTAACACCCTTGTAGTCATAGGACAAAAGGGGGATTAGCGGGTTACAATTGTTGTAATAAGCCCTAAATCCAGTGCCTTTATTAAGACCGTAAGTTTTAATGTCTAGAGCAGTTATGAATTTAAACACACAGGCTCATCTTTTGAAAGTCTTGTGCAGTTTTCCTTCAAGGATGAGGTCTGATGTGTCAGAGATATACAGTGATTGCTTTGTGATAAGTGTTCACCCACAGGTGATAAAAGACAAAAAACACTGTATCATTTTCCTATGTGAGTTTATTCGAGAATGTAGTGATTGTCTGGTTTCACCCACATAGTTGTTATCCAGGGCATTAAATGCCCCAATGAAGTACACCACATGTTCTGATAGGTATGTGTAGGACCCTTGGAGAGGTTGGGGGGTTGTTTGAAGACCAGAAGAAGGGGTTCAGGAAAGCTTTCTTTCAGGATGGCTCCCATTATGCTTGGCCTCAAACTCTTCTGAAAATCCACCTCTACACAAGATTTCCTTCTTATCAGAGAAGGAATCAGATTTAACTTGTATATCATTTTCAAGTCTAATGTGCTCATGCTCCATAAATTGGAGCAGTTAGTGCAACACTTACAAACTGGTGCTTGACTGCCAACATAAGTACATATCAGGATGAGACAGGAGAACTAGATTTTGTGAAACTTCTTCTGGATTTTAATATTTTTAATTTTGGGATTTCTCAAATCATTTTCAAATTTTGCCAAACATGTTTACCTGTCATGCATTAACTAATCAGTGAAAAAAATATTTTTAAGAAAATGTACATTATACATACTATCTTAGCCACATGTCAAAATGAAAGAGCAATCAATGCTCATTGACAGGATGCTGTTTACAGCCATATAATAGTGGATAACTGTGCCACCCACCTGTAATATTTAAGAAAGACAGAATAAATTTCCCTATAATACAACAGGCCAATAAAGAGGATGGTAAATTAGGCAGCTTGGTTGCCTGGGTACTAGCAAAGAGAAAAGAGAGCCAAATAGTAAAATAGTGGTCAGGTTATTTCTCTCTCTCTTCCCCCCCCTCCCCTCCCCACACACACACTTAAAGCAAGAATATTTTTCCCCTTAACCAGTATATACCATTCCTGGCAGTATAAAATGTCCCATGAGAGCAGATGTGATACACAACTGAACAGTAACAAATCAAATGGCAAGAGAAAGCATAGAATAGGATTAAGTTTTCTTGGTATGTATGTTATGCACATCAAGAAAATTACTAGATATATTAATTTATGCAAAAGGAAATGGGATCCTATACTCTACACACAGAAAGATTCTGGTTTGAAAGTAATTCTTATTTGCCTTTTAAGGGAATCAACTTTTAAAAAGGAGCAACTCCGACCTTCTGGTTGCCCAAGGAAATGTTGAGTATTACCATTATGCTTACAATATGCACTTATGCTTATCATTCTGCTTATGTCCATGGATCCTGACGGTTTGTTCTCTGTTACAGGGAGTTGTTTAGGTGATATTGCTGGTTGGGTGTGTCAGTTTTTGTAATTCTGTTTGAATAATTCCACTCAACCTGAGGAATTTCTGGTTATAGCACACTTGAGCAAGCCTATGCAAACAATGAAACTGCAAAAGTTTTGAGTGCCAATCTAAGTGGCCCAGGTGGTTCTCAGTCTTCAAGTCTCTCTGGTAGACACAGGATAAACACCAGGAGTACTCTCAAAAGCTTGTAACTTCTCTCTTACCTTTTTCTTATTGCAGAATCTTCCATTCCTTAGGTACATTCTCCCAGGTTGGCCTAAAAAACCTCCAAAGTATTGTGAGAAAAGTGAAATTGGCCAATAATAAAACAAATATACATCTTGTGTTGAAGCACTGCAACCCATCCTCACTGGGTTCCTTTGCCTAACATGCCTAAGTCATCATCTGCAACATTCTCTGTGGCAGCCAAGCTCCCCAGAAATCCTCAGTCTCTCCACAGTCCTAATTCCAGTGGTGAGAGATGGTCTTCTCAACAGGCCCAAGAATAAAGGAATGAAAGCCAATGGGAGTTGGGCACCGACTTTTGTAAATCCACCTAGGTACCTATCTGCATCCTTAGGCATTTAAGTAGCTCACCCTAAGTACTAATTATAATAATAAATAATAATAATGTGGTGTTTCCCCCTCTCTGAGAGGAGATGCCTCTCCTTTCTGGGTTGTTATATTAGTGAAACTCAAGTATACCTCACTGGCCTCTGAGCATGTATTTCCCCCATCCAGAGCTCATAAGGACAGTCTGCACCTTGGTGAAGTCCAAAAAGCCAGTTGCAGTAAAAAGAGAGACCATATTCATGTTTGTGTGTTTTCCCTCATTTGAGTCTGGGTCAAGATGGTCACACTGACAATTTGCCTTCACAAACTACATCTACGAGGACCTGGTCCACAAAGGTACTGACATTTTGATTTCTCACCAGTTGGCTATTCCAGACTCCCATCTATTAATCCCTGATAATGTTTTAAAAACACCCTTTCCCCCTCCCCCCCCGGTGTGGAAATGACTCCATGAGGAGTTTCCAAATCAATCCTACTATTTTGCCAGTCCTTTAAACAAATATATCCAGGCTGCTTCCTCTTCTCTCTCTAGAGATACCAAATTGCTGCTTCCATTATTAGCTCTGAGAAAAATGTCAAAACTGCAGCTAGTTCAGAATGCAGCATCATGTTTGCTTGCAGGACTGAGCAGCCATAATCACATTTCACCCCCTGGAGCCCTTTACATTGACTGACTGTAAAGTAGAGGATTTATTTCAAGCTAACCCTGCTGTCTTTAAAGCCCTTACTGCTGAGGGACCTGGTGATATGCAAGACTTCCTTCCTGACTCGCACCCTGGTGCTGCATGTGTGCACTGACATCACGTTCCTTGAGTTGCTACACCTAGACTCACACCTTAGCATAAGATTGATTTCTTGCTGTGATGGCGTCTAAAGTGTGGAATTCAGTCTTCCCAGATTGTCTGTTTTATCCCTTAGAATCATAGAATATCAGGGTTGGAAGGGACCTCAGGAGGTCATCTAGTCCAACCCCCTGCTCAAAGCAGGACCAATCCCCAACTAAATCATCCCAGGCAAGACTTTGTCAAGCCTGACCTTAAAAACCTCTAAGGCTACGTCTACACTACCCGCCGTATCGGCGGGTAGCGATCGATTTTTCAGGGATCGAGATATCGCGTCTCATCTAGACGCGATATATCGATCCCCGAACGCGCTTCTATCGATTCCGGAACTCCACCGCCGCGAACGGCGGTGGCGGCGTCGACATGGAGAGCCCCGGACATCGATCCCGCGCCGTGAGGACGGGTAAGTTATCGATATAAGATACTTCGACTTCAGCTACGTTATTCACGTAGCTGAAGTTGCGTATCTTATATCGATTTTTTCCCTTAGTGTAGACCAGCCCTAAGGAAGGAGATTCCACCACATCCCTGGGTAACCCATTCCAGTGCTTCACCACCTCCTAGTGAAAAAGTTTTTCATAATATCCAACCTAAATCTCCCCCACTGGAACTTGAGACCATTACTCCTTGTTCTGTCATCTGGTACCACTGAGAACAGTCTAGATCCAGCCTCTTTGGAACCCCCTTTTTCAGGTAGTTGAAAGCAGCTATCAAATCCCCCCTCGTTCTTCTCTTCTGCATATTAAACAATTCCAGTTCCCTCAGCCTCTCCTCATAAGTCATGTACTCCAGCCTCCTAATCATTTTTGTTGCCCTCCACTGGACTCTTTCCAATTTTTCCACATCCTTCTTGTAATGTGATGCCCAAAACTGGACACAGTACTCCAGATGAGGCCTCACCAGTGCCAAATAGAGGGGAATGATCACATCCCTCAATCTGCTGGCAATGCCCCAATTGATACAGCCCAAAATGCCATTAGCCTTCTTGACAGCAAGGACACACTGTTGACTCATATCCAGCTTTTCATCCACTGTAACCCCTAGGTCCTTTTGTGTAGAACTGCTGCCTGGCCATTTGGTCCCTTCCCCCTTCATTATTATTTGTGTCTTCAACCACTGTTATACTGATATCTAATCTATTTCTCCTGATTATACTACTCACTTTTAAACAATTTTTTCCATTGTTTCCATACTAATAAATACTGCTGTCTTTGTTCAGTGACAATATGGTTAAATCTATGGACCCTATTTGTTTACCTTATGATTCCCTAAATTGAAACTCTTAAAATACAAAATATAAAAAGCCGTAAAACATTTTTTTCAGAAGTATATATATTTTTTAATCACTGTCAACCACTTTCTAGGAGTGTCCCACAACTTTTTAAATTATGCCACTGTTAATTTATCTACCTCTCTGGAAAAGAATGGGATGACACTAAGGGGATTCTATAAAATTTACTCTTAAAACTCATAGAATTTAATAATGTATGATCTTTGTTCTATAAACTTTAACTCTCCTATAGAATTGCATAGAGAATTATATTTTTTGCTATAGGATTCTATAGGCTGCTACAAAAAACCTATAGACAGGAGGTCATTCTTTATTAGCACTGGCAAGTTTTGGGGATGAAATTCTATAGAACTCGAATCACTTCATCCATATTAAATTTTATAGGATTTTTCCAGAAAGGAAGCTAAATTAAAAGTAGCAGCATTAAAACTGTGATGAGGCCACAGTGTCTGACTGTGATGAAAATACTTACATCTTTGGAATAAGTAAATCGTAAGGGGTTTTATTATATTTCATTTTAGGGTGCCAAAGAGACATTTCTATAAGGGTTTTTAATATGTTATTCTCTTGTTTTAATTGTCCTGCATTTTGAATCTTTTGTTTTAATTAGGGGTGGTTGTAAATTTTTTCTGACAGAATGTCTTTCTGTCAGCAAATGCTCAGGAAACATTTTGAAATTAATAAAATTTAGCTTTAAATCCCTCGGTTTCATACGTTTGAAACAAAACATCAGAATAGGACACTTTTATTTTTAAATTTTTTTATTTTACTGTTATATTTGATATTCTTATTTCAAATTACATTATAAATTACAATAAAATATAAAACAATAAAAATAAACAAAATAAAAATAAATATAAAAAGTTGAAATTGAAAAAAAAAACTTTTCAGTTTCATCATAATGTTTCAATTGACCTAAAACAAAAACTGATTTTGTTTTGTGAAATTTTTTTGAAATTTTGACTTTTCATTTTAATTTGGGATGAAAGGAAATGTCAGAATTCCCCATGGAACATAAATTCTGAGTTTTGATCAGCTCTAGTTTTAACACACAGAGCAGGATTGTTATATCAGTTCAATGATGGGTCTAAATTTTCCAGCATGCAATAATTTTGGGTGTCTCCATTTTTGATTGCCTACCTTGGGACACCTTATTTTTGGATTTCCCACAGTCTGAAACTCAGGCCCCTTCAAGGTGTCTGAAGTACGGTAACTCAAAAATTGAGGTACCCAGACTTTACTTTGGGAAATTTGGTCCAATATTTGTATTGTGCTTTAATATTATTACATGGTACCATAAAGTGTTAGAATCTATGTCAGAGGCTGGCAACCTCTGTGCCGAGTCTTTATTTATTTACTCTAATTTAAGGTTTTGTGTGCCAGTAATACATTTTAATGTTTTTAGAAGGTCTCTTTTTATAAGTCTATAATATATAACTAAACTATCGTTGTATGTAAAGTAAATAAGGTTTTAAAAATGTTTAATAAGCTTCATTTAAAATTAAATTAAATTACAATGCAGAGCCCCTTGACCTTTGGCCAGGACCTGGGCAGTGTGACTGCCACTGAAAATCAGCTTGCATGCCGCCTTTGGCATGCATGCCATAGGTTGCCTACCCCTGATCTATGTCAACCCAAGCAATATCAATATTGCATATATCTGTCTCAATGGGAGTCTAGTTTTCAACCAAATGTAATAAAGAAAAACACTTGAAATGTCTTCAAAAAGCTGCTGAACTGGGAATAGTAATTGTTGATGTCATTCCCTTAACACTGTCACCACCAGTGCTTACAATATATGGCTTAATTGGAAGAGAGATTAAAAAAAGCACCCTGTAGACATTACAAACTAGTATACGCTGTGCTTCCTACATTTTTACCGTACACATGCTATACATATAATACTTTGTAAATATGTGTGTTCAAGCTGTAGCACTTGCTATATGGATGGACCCGAGTTTATATTAATTCCATAATTAAAATAGAGAAATGTGTAATGGCTTCTCAGATGAGAAGGTATAGCTATTATTACAATGCCATCTACTTTCCTGCACGGTAATAAAAGTCCCCCCTTCCAGTTACCAGCTTTGTTCTGAAAGCCATAGGAAATTGTAAAGGTGGCATAGCTCTAGAGTGCTGGAAGTCCAGGATTTGGTTTGTGAAACACTACACATTCAAGCAGTAGTAAGCCAAGCTGCACTCCCAGACTTTCAGTGTAGCAGTGTCCACATGGGATGTTACTGTACAGCAAGCTGGTGTATTGTAGTCACTTGCCATGTAGACAAGCCCAAATTTCATACTGTAGTTGGAGTATTAATTCTAACAGCCTTTGTGCTTATTTATGAGCAAAAACGTGTGCAATTATTCAAGAGGCATGCACTCACCACCATTACACCCCGATACTTATGCATTAGCAAAGCTCTCGTACTCATCATTTCTGCCACTGTTACTCTCCACAAAATTCCGTTTGCTGCTGTTGACTCTCTCCAATGTTTTTTTGCCATTGAATTGAATGGAAACAGGATGAGGCTCACAGCCCTTTTACATCATAGCTTATCTGGGCTGCATTTAAACTGTGTATGCATTCAAGCAGCCTGGCGATGCTCCATCCTGTGATCCCTGATGCTTAAGATCACTTCACTTTCCCTCTCTTGTGGATCATAAATAAATAAATATATAATATATAAAGCACACACACACACTACTATATTGTCTTATATACTGTAATACTCACGAGGAAATTTTCCAGTCCAATTTTCCTCTGGCTCTTTCAGTTTGTCAATTTTTCCTCCCTCTACCCCTATTTCTTTAGCCTGATTTGCTTTTGTTTTTCTTCAGTGCAAGATGTTAAAAGAGTTTTTAAATCAAAACCCTGCTAGTTTCTCAATACATGACTAAGCTCAGCAAAAAAATAAAGAAATCTGCTTTGCACAAAAGGAACATTGAGATAAATTTTGGAGAACTAACTTTAGAAGGCCTTAAAGCAAAGAATAAGTAAAGATGTGCCAAGCTTGGAATACCCCCTGCTGGCATCTACCCACAGAGCAAGCAAGGCAGAAAGACATTCTATATGTGGGTCAGTGTATTAACCCACAATGTCCTTTTTTAAAAGCTGCCCTTTACTCAAAACTGTCATTTCTCTATCTAGTTTTGAGCAAATTAAGCAGGTTGTTTTGTGGGTTTTTTTGTTTTTTTTTTCAGTTTTTCAGTCTATTCATCACCCTACGACATCTTGTCAGATTTTTAGAGCTGGGAGGTACTTCACTGAACCAATTGACTTTTAACCAAACCATCACATCCCTACCAGTGAGTTGGGATAAAACTTTCCTAGTTACTGTTTCTTTTCGAAGAGGGGAAAACGGTTTTGCATATAACTCCTGCCAGGTCTCCTACTTACAGCTCTGTATATGAGCCAGGACAATATCTAGTGCTAATCCAGAAGCAATATGCTGCAGTCATTAAGATAGTTACTTACTACCACGCTGATGAATGCACAAGGAAGAACAGAAAGAAAAATTGGCAGAGCAGATGGTGGATAATGACAGTGACAGTGAACAAAAAGGCTATCAAATATTGTCTATTGGGAAGCCCTCTTCTCAATGTAAATATAAAATAAACATGACACAGGTATTAGGGAATTTTACAGTCTACTGTTCTTGGCAGCTGGTTTGGCACTAGCTGCGGTGTCTATTTTGGGGATCAGCTGTATAGTCCCAGATTGCCATTTTCTTCTGTTCTTTCTCTTAAATATCCTACAGTATATTATCACTTACTTATTTCCTCTGACAGTAGAGCAGGCCAGGCACTGACTGCAGAGTCACTTCCTCCTTAAAATTGTCAATGTTGTAAAAGCTTTTTAAGAAGGAATCACTTTAAAAAAAATCTGCAGTTTGGCTTCTTTGAAGGGTGCCGAGTAGCCTAAGGACTTCTTTTCTGCCTGAAGGTGAAGCCTTTTTCTCACTAGGCTGGTACTTTGCCTAGCATACAAGATAAAGCTGTGACACTTGAAAGTGCAGTTTGTCATTCAAAAGGAGCTGAATTACGGCCTTTTTTGTGCAGTTCTAAGAACTTACTTTTTTTTTTCCTGATTCCAAACTGTTCTGCTATCCATGCAAAGTTTTTTTGTTTGTTTGTTTCTTTGTTGTTGCTGTGTGTGTGTGTTTGTTTTGACAGAAATCAGTTTAGTTTCAGAATTAGATTAGGTCACATGGGTACATGAAATTAACCTGGCATCAAAGACAGCTTTCCTTGTTTCCCACACTCCCCTCCCCCTTTTCCATTGAGAACTCTCTAAAGCTTTTCAGAGATAAAAGGCCAAATCTCAGAAACAAGCTTTATTGAAGGTTTATACACTCACCTTGCAGGGAATGTCTGTCCTCATTGAATATTTTCAAACTATCAGGGATCAAATTAAGGATGGCTTAACTGAGTCAATTAATGAATCACAGAATTGAGTTATAATGTATTATATGAGCATAGTGTCTGGGATTAATGAAGTGTTTCTTTGGTGAAAGCGTTAAAAAATGTGGTGGGTGGGGTAACTTTGTGTGATGTAGTTCTGCGGCTTGCTAGATGGTTTTAAAATAGTCTGTCTTCACATAAAATATGATTCCCTCACAAACAATAACAGGATGTCAGCTCTTCCATGGATTTGTAAAGTGTATTAAAAAAATTTCAAGAAAAAAAACAAGCCTTTAAAAAGAGTATGTCTACACTGCATACTAAGACTCTGACTCTGACTCTTCTACACACCCATAAATCGGTCCGACTTGGGTCAGTAAGCGCTTAGGACCTGGTTTCTAGGACCCTGCTAGTCTAGTGGGCCAGAACCCAAGTCCTGCTGTGACTCAGGTCCAAGCCCTGTCATTTTGCAGCATGAACACAGGTAAAGCTGCAAAACTCAGTCTGAAGGTCTATGCAGCATGGACGCGTTACCATGGCTGTGAGAGCTGGGTCCAGCAATTGTAAACCCAAGTTGATGATGCAGTGTAGACTGCATGGGCTTTAAGACACCGGGGTCTATAAGTCTGGGTCCCACAGACCTGGGCTTATTGTGCAGTGTAGACATACCCTAAGGGGGTTTAAGTGTTACAAGTTTACTAAGTAGGAAGTATATTTTTTAAATGTTGTTTTGAGTTCTATCGTGCTTTAGCTCCCTTATCCTAGCTGATTGTGAGCATTTTATTAAATGATTCAAGATAACTTTAAGGAGAGAGAGAATGGGATAAGTGTCCTTGTTACTGCTCAACCTGCAAGCCAGCTTTTTTCACCGGCCTCTGAATTTTAATCAGATAGCTTGGTTTACCTCTAGGCTTAGATTGTAAAATGGAAGTGTAGCAGTAGAGGCCTTATTCAACAGAAATCACCTGTGGCCTTGTACGGCACATTAAGCCATCTAAGTTCATGGGTCTGGCTTTAACACCCCACTCAGTTATTCAGCAGTAACCTAGTTAGGGCAATATAACAGTTTCCTCTGCATTTCCTCTGGTATAAGGGGTGACTATGATGATTTCATTTGAGGACAGTAAGAGAGTTGAGAATACATTCTTATGAATCTTCCACCTCCACCAAACTCTAACCCACAACTCTGGACAACAAAATACTGGTGGTCCTTGACTCTTTATAATATTTTTTGTGGCAGGAAGATAAACCTAGGTTAGGTAGTTTCATCAGCTAAAATGCCTCTCCTTGGGAGCAGAGTGGAAATCATATGTCGTCATATCACAACAATCTGGTGCATGATTTTTGGTATTTAAATATTTTCTATGAGGGATACCTCTAGGGTCAAAATGATTAGTTATATTTATTAATTGGCCATATTTTCATAGAGTGAATATAATTGATGTTGCTTGAGAATATTGCACAGGAATTTTATTGATATATGATACATTTTATATGCATGTAGACTTGCCTTTGATCAAAATATAAAATTATACACAATTGACAGATTGATGAAGTGTTTGTGTAACCTTAACTGTAGTGTTTCCTTACTTTTGCATGCTTTACTGTGCAGCCTTTATGTTCTCTTATATAGTTTTTGTTGGGGCTTTTTGGAAGTGGGGGGAAGTGTCAATTCCATATGGCTTAGTAGTCCTTTTTAAATTGTCCATTACTGAAACTTATAGTTCTTTGGATCCCTGCTTCATTCAGTCTGCAGCTGACAAGATATGCATGCTTACTAGCATGTGCTTAAGTTTAAGCATGAGTAGTCTTATTGACATCAATGTGACTACTCCTATACTGAAAGTTAAGCATGTGTTGAAAGATTGGTCTGATGGTTAGGTAGGTTAGTTAGCCATGCACATGTGTGCTGTTCAACACCTTCGCTGCACCTTCACTCTAAATGTTGGTTCTTAATTAATTAACTAACTAAATAAATTGAATGTCAGATCCAAGTTATGTGCTTCTACACTCAAACTCATTAGGTCACAGTGTCTCTCAACCTAGTCACTCTACCTTTGTACCCCATCTTGAAAAATGTGCTTGCTAATAATGTTTGCATATACCTAGTGGTTTTTTACTGGTAGATCTCAAACATGGGTAAGCATTACTAATCTGTGGCCTTATTGCATCAACTCTTTGTAGGTAATCTGCATGTAGCATTCTTTCCAAGTGGAAAAGGCACAGATTTGGCACCTCAGAGATTAGGGTTTTACTCTTAGCTATGCTGTAAATAGTATGTCTGCAGATTGCTTAACTTTTTCAGTTATCTTAATACTCTTGCTCCACTGTCTCCTTTTTTCCCTCTTTCTAGCGAGAAGAAAGATGAGAGAAGGAAGGAGAGAGAAGGAAAGGTAGAAAAATTATATGGTGCCTAGAGGGGCAAGACTGACAGTAGCAAGGAGAGCAAATCCTCCTCTGTCTCTGCCAGCTTTCCTGAGTTCCAGAGGTGGCTCTATCTCTAGCTAGAGGGAATAGGTGCTCTTTTCCCCTGTTTAGCTAGTTAACTCTGCAGGACCTTTCAGATTTGTGCCTTTTCATCACACTCAGCTGCTTCATTTGGTAACAGCCCAGTTGTTTCCCCCCACCTCGGGGACAGAGGACCAGGTAAGGCCCCTATGCATATCTCTAGAGGTTCCAGGCATTGGTGGGACTCATTCTTACAAGAGCCTTTGCCTTCCTTTTCCTTTCCACTCAAATCTCATGCTCCAATGCATTTAATTTTGTCAGTGTGAATCCCCCTTTCCCATGACTGCTGGTGGGTGTCATCTTGGCTGGTTTCTCCCCTCAGTACCATCCACCTCTGGAATATGGCTTGGGTTTCTTCTCCTGCGGTGGCCTCCCTACTGTATAATGCAGCCTCCAACAGCACCAGAAAAGCTGCCCATTTTGAGTCTCTTTCTGGTGGGCTACTAGCACATATGGTTTACTGACTGGCATACTAAGGCACATGGGTGAAGACCAGTGGTGGGAACTCTTCCCCTTCAGGAGGAGGGAACTCTTTGATGAGGGCTTGTACAAGGCTAATGAAGAGCATTCCTGAACCTAAGAGGATTCGCTGCCTCAGTATCTTCGCTCTGGGTCAGGTTGTTATGTAGGCCTCTCCTCTTCTTTCTGCAACTCCCAGAGAAGGGGTTTCTCATCCTCCTTTTGAAGACAGTCCTCTCACCCATTGTCCATGATGGAGGCTTTTTCTGCCCAAGGAAAATGTCCCCACCGTCAGGACTTCTTCCCATGTACCATGCATGCTAGCCCAGCCACCATCCCAGCAGCTGTATCTGTTGTGATGTGTCTATAGTTCTTTGTGGGCCCTTGTGAAACCTCTTCAGATATCTGGGTGCTGGGGTACTCAGGTTCAGTGTATGCTATCAAGCTACTTCTAGGACCTCACCCCTCAAAGTTTGAGGCTGCTCACTGCCTGAAAGTGACCATTGGCAATCTTCTTTATAAAGAAGGGGCCATTTGTGATGTTCCCCACCAGCCCACCCATGAGTAATCTTTCCTCATATCCCATTCCTCTTCCTTTAGTGCTTGTCCATTTAGATTGCATGGTCTTAGGGACAGGGTGTTCTTACATGTTGGTAAAGCATTTAGCACATTTTTATCAATAATTGCTTGTAGGAATCATCAGATTGAAGACCCAAGACCTGACTTTCATGGGTATTGAGTACTCTCTGGCCTACTGACTTCTGACTAGAGCTGGGCAAATCTTGGGGACTAGTGCATTCACTGGAAAACTTAGTTTTTGGTAAACAGGAACTATTTGCAAATTCAACACAAATTCAGGCCCCCAAAAAAGTGTTCAGGATAGATTCACAAAACAGTTTTGGTTCAATCTGAATTATTTTTTTGTTTTTCCGTTTTTTGGGATCTGCCAGCAAACTGAAAATTCAGTTTTGTCCATCTACATTTCTGACTTTTTGTGAGCACTCAGGACCTCTGAAAATTAGAGTGTCAGCAGGGCTTAAATTCAGCTGGAGCTGTCCAGAGCGGAGTTCAGATCAATATTTTCAAGACCCAAGGAGTTTTTGTAGCATTTTTTGTGGTGGGAACTCAGGAAATACTCTATAAGAATTTAAGCCCTAAGTGTCAGTCAAAAGAACTTATGAAAATGGAACTCTCTAAAAAGAAGGTGGTTGATATAGTATAAACACACTAAATACAATTCCTTTCCATTTACAGAATCTCTTATTTGGAAGTATCTTACTATAAGAAATAATAAAGAAATCAGCATAACTCAGTCTGGGGCTAGGTTACAAAGAAAACATTCCACTTTGTTAAAAATCCAAGAGACAGCAGCTTTCACTGAGTAGCATCTACTGGTTAAAGATTTCTAGGAACTATTGGTTTCCATTTCTAATCATCACACTTGTTCTCCTTTACAATTTGATTGTATTTGCAAGACTAGAGGGAAAATGATAAAAGATAAATCTAAATATAGCATGAGAAGGAGACTGAGTTAGGTGAGTGAGAAGAAAGAACATTGAAATGTTGGTACAATACGTTTAAACAATAAATTATAGGGCAAATAATGTTATACCTAGCTGAAGTCTATTGACATGAGTTTCAAGGGAGATAAAATTTGAATTTTCCATTTTATTATATTTCCAGGCTATTTCCCTTTAAAATAGCAGGTTATAACTCTAACAAAAAGTCATATGTGGCAACCTGACTGTAATGCATTATTTTGTCAGCAAATTTTACTACAAGGATCTAGGATTTGACATAAATGTCAGATAGAAACTTATTTGCTGCCACATGAAAGAAATCTGAATAGTCCTTGACCCCACGATAAACTTGTAGGTATCTCTGTACAAAAATTCAGATGCCCAATAGCGCAAGGTCCAAAGCAAGGAAGGACAAATTGATTTGGGAAAAAACGAGAAGTCCTGAACCTGAGCCCAAACACCAAACAGAACAAAAGCCTATTTGAAGATTTGGATCAGTACGGAGAAGTGTCAGTCCCAACTCAATCCACAATCTGTTTTGCTTCTAGTAACTAGCACTCCTGTCATTGCTGATGTCCTCCCAAATGCATCATGGAATTTCAGCAGTTCTGGCAATTTCTGCTGAACCAATTGCATTAGTAACTTTCTACTCATAGAAGATCAACACAAATGAAGGCTTTGCAAAAATAAAGGTGTGTGTTCTACATTGAGATTGTTTACCCAAGATAGCTATCATCTCAATGTAAAACCTTAATGAAGACAAAGCAATAGGCAGTTTTTACTTTGATCTAGCTAGACAAGGTCAACCTTACACACGCACAGACCCTGCCTAGGGTTTACCTTGGCTAGGTACATCGAGGTAAAAAACTACTGGTACATTGCCTCCACTAGGATTTTATATTGATATGGTTATCTCAAATGAAAAAATACACCATTTTTACAGTGAAGATATAGCCTAAAAGAAGTCAAAAGGTACTCAGATATTACAGTGATGGGCCTGGCATAAGAACCTAGATAGAAGCAACCAGATCTCCTGAGACCCTGCAACGGACTTGGAGGATGCTGGTAGAAAGTGTGTGTGTGTGTGTGTGTGTGTTTCGAAGGGTCTACGAGAAGAACATAGCTTCGTTGGGGGCAGTGTGGTCATGGTAGAACTTAATGACTCCTGATCTTTGCTGTTCTTTAAGTGGATTTAGCATGAGGAACGATGCAAAGGGCTAACTTTGTTGAGGAAGAGAAGGCTGTGTGGACAGGGATCAAGTGAGGGGAATGGGGGAGGGGAGTTGTAGGAAGAAGGGACAAAGATATGGCTGGATTAAGATGAGAGAAGGAAAAGGCTGGAATGTGCATGAGGAAGGGGAAGGACACAAGACCTTGACCTTCTCAAAAGCTTGTCAAATATTGGGGAAAATTATCTGCAAAAAAAATTTTTTTTTCACAAAAATCCCCTTTTGTCAAAATGTTGATAAAATTGACAAAATCAAAATATGTAAAACGTCAACCTGTTCTAGTAATTTGGACAAGCATCAGACCTTTTGCAAGGGAGGGAGTTCTTTACACTAAATTGGAGCTTGAAACCTTTTGAGGTCATTATTGGTCCAAATAAAAACATGTAAAAAGTTCCAGTTCTAATAACAAACCATAAAGCTAGAAGGAAACAGGGTAAAATTAAAGAAAGCCAATCACAACTACTGTACAGAGACAGAAACAATGTTGGTGCCAGGTATTGGTTGGTGTTTTCAATCTGCATGTTAGTATACAAGACTGGTCATTATGTGTGTGTGTGTTACTGGAGGTCAAACAAATGATCTAACAGTTCCTTCTGGCCTTACAATTTGTAAACGATAGAACTTTGCAGTTTTATAGCAATTTCTCTCTGAGGATCACAAAACAATTTATAAACGTTCACATAAGTTTAGCCTCACAACACACCTGTGAAGTAGCTACGTATAGTGGCAGTCGGTACTAATGGATCACACATTCGGGGTGTTTGATGTATAAGCATCTAGGATCAGAGTTGTGCAAATAATGGATTTTTCAGTTCAAAGCCAATTTAAAAAATCATTTGTTCAACCCGAAATGAAATGTTTTGGTCGAGTTTCAAGCATTTAACATTTTTTGAGTTTAAAAGGAAAATTAAAGGAAATTTTAAAACAAAAAGTCATTTCAAACTGAAAAATGGCAAAGCGTTAGTGTCACAGGCTGGCTGGCCCTTTAATGGGAGTTGGGCTCAGTCCTGCCTGTGATGTATGAGTTACTCCCCATCTTGAGCCTAATCTGATAATTTGGTTACCACTAGTTGTCTCAGCTGTGAAAGGGTCAGAGAGGATTATGTAAGGATAGAAGAGAACTGACAAGGGGAGACCCACAACAGAGAAGGGGGAAGATTAGGTTCTTGGAAGGGCCTGGTGAAGGCTGAGTAAAGAGAACCACAGGCAGCAGGTTAGGCTCCAAGATAGGGTCTAAGAAGCAGGGCAGTCCTTGTGAGAAGTTGTTGGAGTTCCTAGCTCCCTAAGGAGGGAGGCAATAGGGAAACCTGTTAGGAAGAAGAGCATCCAGGGAAAAAGTCCTGGGAAGCAGTGCTCAGCCAGAGGAACAAAGAAAGAACTCCACAGTCCTGGGAGTAATGATGAAGAGCAGAGAACTCCAGTGTAGCCTGAGAGAGGCAAGGATCTTCCGTTTAGATGTTGGTGTGGATTTCTTACTTGGATGGACCTTTCTCCCCCTAGGAGGGAATAGAACTGGAAAGGTGTGACTGGCCAGATGCTTAGGCCATTGAAGACATAGACAAAAACAGGACATCACAGGGTCAAAGAAGGGGACTGTAGAGAGAAGACCTTTGCAACACCATGCTACCGTGGTAAGTTTTTGTTTAATGTTTCTTCTTTTAGGCATTTTTCAAAACAATCCAGTGAAACTGACACAAATTTGAGACACCTTTTGGCATTTGTTGAATCTGCATTTTTTTGCCAAATAATTTTGCTCAACTGTATCCAGGGTGAAATTCTCCATAGAATTCTGTTCTATGTATGTTACTATCCCACTCTTATCACTGCAATATCTGAGTGCCTTTCAGTGGTAAATTAAGCAATTAATATCTCCTTCTCTTCTTCCCAGGAGGGGCACTGTGTGTACACTGTAGTGTTTTGTGTTGGTAGGGTATTTCTCAGATATGTACCTGCTGTCTTCCTCAGTTCCTAGTCTGAGGAATTTTCTCCCGGCTGGATCTGGCCTCGAGTAAAGGGGCCACAGCATCTCAGAGGATTTCATCCGGTGTGAAATGTGAAGGTTGTGGTGACTGTTCTGGGCCCAAATTTCATTCTTTCCAAGGATATTGTGCCCCTGTCACTGTATATTTAAGTGCTGTATTTGCAGTGATAGGGGTCCTTCAAGAATCCCCCATTTTTCCCTTTGACCCCATCCCTAAAGATGACCCTGTGATGCCCTGTTTCTGTCTGTATTCAGTGGCCCAAGCATCTGGCCAGGTCACACTTTTCCAGTTCTATTCCCTTCTAGGGGGAAAAACATCAAGGAAACTATCCAGCTATTCAAGGATAGCTAGAACCCCTGGGAACCTGCCCTCACTGTTCCAAGCTTTGACAGGCAGGAGGTAGGTTGACACTGAAGACTAAGGCAATGTGTTGCAGCAGCATTCCCAGACCTTGCCAGCCTGCACGACAAAGGAAAAATCTTGTGACCTGAACAAAAGTCCTTATATGCATCCCCAAGGTCAGCGATCTTAGCTCTTTGCATATCTGTCACTGTCAAATGTGATCCTCGTCCAGTGTCTTTACCCACACTTCAGTCCCCAAAGAAGTCAGGTTCTCTGCCCTGCTCTGTGGGGGTGGCAGGTAAGTGATGAGGCGTGCAGGGCTTTTGATGTCTTCAGAGTTGACACTGAAGCTTTGCTTCAACCTGCCCTTGTGGTGTCCTTAGCAGAAGGCCTTGTCAAGTCAATCAGTGGCCTGTGGTTCTGGAGACTGATTCCCAGACTGGATTGAGAGGCAGCTCAAGGAGGCAGTGTGAGCTGGGAGCTAACTAGGTACAGATCAAGCCCATGTAGTTTTAACATTCTTAAAGAAGGGTGAGAGATCACCGGGTTGTGCTGACCAGAAGCCAGGGCAGAATGTTCTGGGGAAAAACATAGGAGCCTTCTTGTGTGACTTGTATTTCTTTTGTGCTGTATTTCTGAGTTTATTGCTGGTAAAGCCACAGAGAAGGAAATGTAGGTACAGACTTTTGCCAAATTGGCATCTATTGGGTTTAAAAGAATTCTTGCAATAAAACCAGACCTGCAAAAGATGTTGTGTTCGTACCTGAGCTTCTAGTGAGTTTTCCCTTTCAAAGTCCTACTTACAGCCCTGCTCCAGTAGCCCTATAATCCCTCTGGTCTGTACCTCCATATTAAAGACAAAATTAGCTGAAAGAGGCTGCAATGTTTGCAAATTAGCTGTGGACCTCAAGTTAATAGCCAGGTGCCAATGTAGCTCTCTGAAGAGCAAAGTTTGAAGGCCCTTTTATAGAGGGGCAGTGTTTCCTAATGAGTAGAGTACTGGATTGGGACTCAGAAGACCTAGCTGCTATTCTTGGCCCTGCCACTGGCCTGCTGGGTGACCTTGGGCCAGTTGCTTCACCTGTCTGTGCCTCAATTTTCCTGTCTTTAAAATGGGAATAATGATCTTAACCTGCTTTTTAAAGCGCTCTGAGATCTCTGGATGAAAAGTACTCTATCAGCACTTTGTTGTTATCATTTATTATTATGTGTTTGACTGAAGGATCAGAGATAAAGAGGGGGTTCACATAGGGCAGCAGTGGCCATACTACAATAGGAAAGGGGGAAAATCATACGGAGAGTAAGTAAAGCTGAGTAGCTGAATGGAGTTGCAGAGAGTCATAAAATAAATACTGGGTGATGTCCTGGAATTGTTTAGTGTCAGGATGTATTCATGTATTGACTCACCATCACCACCATGCCATAAACATTGCAACATCAATAAATAGCATCATATATCTATTTTTATTGCTCTTAACTCAGCCCAATATTTTCCTTTCTGCAGTTGAGAAATGGGGAGAGAAATTGTGGGTTTAGAATTCTTCTTTTCTCCCTGTTTTCTTCCCTCCTCCTCCCTTCCCCCTTTGTAAACCTCTTCAGATGGGGGGAATAAATGAATTTCTCCTCTCTCTCCCTTGCTTCTTGGACAGGGAAGGAGGCATTCAGCCAGTGCCAGTCTGTTTGCTCGGTGCTTCCCGCACGGCCTTATGTGCCATGAAGCAAGAAGAGAACTGCTGTGATCAGAGGGAAGAGTTCTGAGTGCTATAAAGTGACTAAATCTGTAAGAGCTGGATGAGATGTCTGAAAATCTTCATGTGGCTAGAAAGGCTGAGACTAGCTTTTATATTTATATATATTTTTTTAAAGATCAACTTGCTCCATGAGATTTCTATGCAGATTTTATAAAGAAAAATATGCTGTAAGCCTGGAGTGATCAATTATTTTTTTGTCAAGGTCCAAATTTCTTGGTCAAGGTATAGTCAAGATCCAGATTACAGAGAACATAATACAAAATAATAACAATAATGGTAATAATAAGTAAATACAAAGATTTTGCAATCCGTTCAAAAGCATCTGGCAGTCCAGATTTGACCCTCAGTCTGCCTATTGACTACACCTGCAAATGTAAGGTGTTTTTTGGTTTGTTTTTTTCTAAAGTAGTTAAGTGAGTTAGGAGCACAGGCCCAGTCAAGCTTGTGCCTCTAACTCATTTAGGCTCTTTTGAAAATCATATCCTAAATGGTTTGGGAATAAAAATATACTGTAGTGTTAGTGACTGATCTTTAAAATGCAGCCATTTTTGTGCCCATAGTTGGCGCCTGTGAATAAATGTAGGTGCAAATGTGGACATGTAGATATCTAAATATCTTAACGGGCCTGCAGATCAGATTATTAAATGTCCATGTATCCTTATGTTCATCCACAGATAACATAGCCTACAAAATTGCAGCTGCTGCTATTTGTGGACACAAAAAGGGAGGCAGAGATGTCGTAACAATCAGGCCCCATAGGTGCTGGCACTAGAGATGCTGGGAGTACTGCTGCAAATGTTAACTGTTTGGGCTCAAGTTTTCCATGCTGGGTGTCTGCCTTGGGCTGAATTTTTCTAGAAAATGTCAACAATTGCTCAGCCATTTCTGAGAACATTGTTAGGAAAAATGTGTTGTCATAGTGATAAATACAATTTTACAACCATTTAGTTAAGAAGCTCTAGCATCGCCATAGTAGGAATTTATAATTTAGTAGTGGGTTTGAGGGATGGTTAGAGAGGTGCCTTTTGCAGACTCTGTGAAAATCCCAGCCAAATTTGGCCAAGTTATAAGCATCTGAAAATCATCATTTGTACGTGTTCAAAAGTTTGCTAGAGACTGGAAGCAAAATTCTCTAAACATTCCATCTGTACTGAGCATGATCCACCCGCACAGAGATCACTGAGCATTCTCCAGTGTAGGGCTGAGCAGGGCTTTTTCTGTAATTACTACTCCTGTCTTCTGTGGCACCATGCTGCAGAACTGAGAGCATGGAGACTGACTATCTTGTGATCTCAGTGTTCCTGTAGTGGTGTCCAGGCCGCATGTAGAAGGATGTAGCCTCACTCCAGTGCTGAGAATGAGGGCATGGTGAGAGCAGGTAAGGGGCAGGCTGGGGATAGGAGAAGGGGAACAGGGAAAGGGGCAGAAGAGGAGTGGATAAGCTGGTGGAAGGGGACAGAAGGAATGAGGACAGAGAGAGAAGAAGACAAGCTAGGAATAACATGCTAAGGGATGAGGCAGGAAGGGTCTGTAACCACTACTGCACATGCTCTTCTGAAACCTAGAATTGAATCCAGGATTCTTGAGTCCCAGCATTCATCTGCTGTCAGCAAATATCTGTGAAACCCACTGGCAAAGTGCTTGTCTCATTCCTCCTTTAATGGCTGGCCGATACTATTAGCTCAGGTAGTAAAGGTCTGTGCTGACAGTCTACACATTCCACACTTGCTGATGACCCATGAGGTGTCAGTGTGGGCCACATGATGGAATTTCTGATTTTCCTCTGGTTTTTTTATTTATTACTCCCCCCACCCCAAAAAAACACTGGAATTATATTTGAAAAAAAATCACATTAAAAGAACATTAACTATAAGTTGCTCTTCTTCTGCATATGCATGACACAGTCTTTAATTACATGACCACATACTACTTTTTCCACATGGCCCCTACCTCATTCAGGGAATAGTGTATAGAGAATGACATTCCACAGGGTCCCTGCTTCATTTGTTGAAGATGTATAGTGAATGAGTTGGGGGCCTACAGGAAGAGAGAGAATGATCTTGTAGGTAAGGCAGTTAAATGACACTCAGGAGTACTGATTCTCTTTGCCTCTGCCACAGAGTTGCTATGTGGTGCTGGGAAGGTCACTTTAATGAAACTTGTACTGGTGGTACCTAATTCTGTGTTCCTCACTTTCTGGGTGTTCAATCTGAGACACCCGTGGTTTGGTTTTTCTCATGTGCTGAGCATTTCCATCTGCAACTGAAGTCAATCAAACTTGCACTTTCAACACAAACAGTGCTATGTATGGGATTCTGAAAAATCAGGCCCTAGGCATCTCAAGGTGGACACCTTTGGATAACCATAAGCTCTCTGTGCCTTAGTAAAATAGGGATAATAATACCACTTTACCTTACAAAGTGGTTAAGATATATTCATAATGTTTGTGAAGCACTCAGATGTTATGCTGGTGAGCACCACAAAAAAAACCCAAGGACATTAATAACTCGGTACTGAGAGCATGGTTTAAATGAAGTGTGGTAAATATATGGGCCAAAAATAAATGGGGATAAAAGGACATATTGATGAGTTACCATTCAGTGAGCACTGAATGCTACAGAGGTCCTGTGGAAAAAAACCCAGTAGGTAATCATGTTCAAGAGGGCCAAAGGAAGGCTGCATGGGTAGCCTTAATTCTGGCATTTCCTAACTTCTGAGTGTTTGACTTTACAACCTGAATGTTGTATTAACATAGTGAGTTTTTTTGGCACTATAGTTTGTGTGATTAGAATAGGAAGCAGAAGCTACACCCTTGCCCAGTTTCAGAAGAGATTTAATTTTGTTTCCATTCAAACCCTCTCTCCTACATTCTGAGAGCTCCCAGCCCCTGGTCTACTTAGAGATTTTTGTTGCCCTGCTCAGAATCCATGGTTGTTCGTTCTCTACTGCCTCACATACTGGGATCATGAAGTACTGTATACTTCTCTTTTAAAAGGAAAAGTAAATACTGGATTGTTCTAACTGAGGTCATAGTTTCTCCGTGTCTAGACAACTTTGGTAATCTCTGCCTTTTATATTACTGCTGTGCTTTCCATGTACTCAGCTGTGAGCAAAGTACTATACACTGAGTTGTATAAAATATGCAGAATTTCCAGACAAATTTCAATATAGCATCTCAGATCATTTGGGTTGCTATGTATGTGATCTTTTATGAAATAAGTTTTTTTTCCTCTGGAGAACGGGGAAGCTTAGCTTAGTAAACTAGTGGCAAATTTGGAATAAAAATTATTTGAAGTGGTTCCATAATGCCTAACTTGTTAGGCAAATGCAGTTGAATCCAGTCCCCAGTAAACAAGCTAAACTTCTTGTTCAACTATATATATATATTTTACTTAGGAGCTTTGTAGGTGATTCCTTATGCAAAGAGAAGTGTCTCAAGTGAAGACTTTGAGCAGAATAAATTAACCATTTAAAAAACTAAAACATGCTAAATCACTCACTTTCCTTATATTTCCACCTTTTTATATTACTTACTCTTACTCTTGGTACATACAAAACCGATCTCTCTTTAAAAGAAAGTAAAAATGAGATATACATAAATAGCCCACATCAATTGAAATGTGACCTTTTTATGTAATGTAACTGTTGGATTCAGTTTCATTTTAATTAGCAATGGACTCAAGCCAGAAAATTTACATTTTGATATGGATTTTTAACATTCAAAGTTTGGGATCTTTGAGGATTTTAGCTTAGGCCTATTTTAAAGATAGTGGTTATTTGCACAATTATTATTTAAATTTAGATTTTGAACACCCCAAAACTTGGAAGTGTTCTATCTGGGGCTTTCGTTTGGGCATCTTTACTTTTTAAGGACTTTTTATAAAATTTTCTTCTGAGAGAATGTATGTGCATTTTAACTTGACTGATAAAGTAGTAATAATTTCATTTCTTATTTAAGTATTGACTTTGTGCCTAGTACTGCACAAAACATACAATAGACAAAGCCACAGTCCATGCCCTGTAGCATTTGCAACCTAAGTGGATAAAATTAAATTGTAAAGGGGGAAGATTGTCTTGCCACGCTGTTTTATTTGTTTTTTTAATTATACCGCTACCTCGATATAACACCACCTGATATAACCTAATATAACACGAATTTGGATATAACGTGGTAAAGCAGCGCTCTGTGTGGGGGCTGCACACTCCAGTGGATCAAAGCAAGTTCAATATAACATGGTTTCACCTATAACGCAGTAAGATTTTTTTGGCTCCCAAGGACAGCGTTATATCGGTGTAGAGGTGTAGTAAAAGGAAGCATGTGTGGTGTGTGTGGGTGCTCTTAATGGCCCTAGCCTTCTTTTTCTGAGAAACAGCAAAACCAGTGTGAACAAGGTGAGTCAGAGGGAGAGAACCTCAGACATGCAAGAGGATCAGGGCCTTGCAAGGAGAATATAAATTTGGGTTTTTTTGGTTTTTTTTGTTTTCTGTTCCTGTAACTGAAGAGGAAAGCCTAAGTTGTTGTGAGGCATAGTGTTAGATGAGACTTAATATGCACGCAGACTGTTTGTTTTAAAATCCCTCTTCTCCCCCCACCCTCCCACCCCACATGCTTTGTTCCAACTGCTAAATAAAAATACTGGGTTTTAAATGCAATTGGTCAAAATCACTGGTTATACTAAAGGGAGGAAACATAGGTGCCTGAAACTGAGTCAGATCTACACAGTGGTAACTGATTGGTATACAGGGTCTTGGTCTAAGAGTGGGAAAAATGGTGAGATTCCACCCCAAGACAGGTAATTGCAAGAGCATAAACAATTAAAAAGGTGCACTCAGTGAGATCAGAAAAGGGGCAGAGGTGCCACTGGCCTCCTAATTGTGACAGTGTCTGAGTAAGTGGTTTACTATTGTGCGTTAAGCAAGTCTAGCAGAGATGTGTTTTAAGGTAGTTTTTGAATGAAGAGGGATATAACATCTGTCATCTCAAAAATGAACTGCTCACAGTTAAATGCACTGGGCTAGATTCAGCCCTGATGTGTCTGTATGTTTCAGTTCGTTATGTGTCTTGTCCATTGCTGGTATTATGTTGTCCATCATTTCTGTGTCTTTTTCACAAATCATAGCATTTAACAAATCATATTCCAGAAGGAAATTTTCCTTTTCCTCTCCAGTGTGCACTAACTAGAAGTAAAATGTAAAATCCTGAGACAGCTCAGAAGTGTCCAAGACTCAAACTAGAATCATGGAGGTTTCCAAAGCAAGAGTTTTGGCTACAATGATATGGTTGGTAGAAGTAACCATTGTTGTTTTCACTTCTTATGGGTATTCACAGTACTTTATTTCCTGCCCTGATAATCGGTGTTGCCAACTCTCATGATATTTGGTGTTCTGTTCTTAAAACCCAGGTTATCTAAAAATTTCAGTTTTCATTAAGAAAAAGGAAAGTTTCTAGTCCTCAAGTTAGAAATGATTGGAAACTGAACCCTAAAGGTTCTAACACTGAAGTCCAATACAAACAACCCAGATTTGATTACTTTGTCTTAAAAATAATGCGATTTAAAATCTCATGATATTCTGGGGCCTGTCTCATTGTTTGTGAATGCTTGGAAATGGTACTACTGATCCTAAGTGCATTAAGGGAATTACACAAATGACTATTAGTAGGATGAGAAATGTAGTAGTTTTATGGCATTCCATTTATTTGTTTGGTGGTCTGATTTTTCCCATCCTTATGCAAGTAGATTGGTATTTACATGAGTAGTTCCACTGAAGTCAATAGAACTATTTGTGGGAGTGAGAGTTTCAGAATTGAACTTTTTAATCTGTACATATGCTTGCTAATAATAAACCAAAACATGCTTCTGGGTATTTGTTGATACTGTGAAATGGTAGAACTCTGTAATGGTTGTGATTCAGGTTAAGTCAGTCTTTTGTCCTAGATCGTTTTAAAACTGATATTTATTTAATTCCATCTTTTGCTTTGTTATATTATCCTGTTAACAAGGGCATTCAGTGCTTAGATTCTGTAATAATGTCAATAACAACCATATAGTCATAGCTGGATTTCAGTTGCTTGTTCTTGAGGTCAAAGTAATATAAAAACATGGTAGATGATAAAAATCAAATTTAAAAAAAAATCACTGAATTGCCCTATTGGAAAATATCTTGGTTAATTTACACAATGAGCACTATTTGGAAAAATACAGTTCCAGTTTTCTGTACCAATATGCTTTAAAATGCAGGTGCCAGTTGTTTTCTTTGTTTGATCATGACTTTGACCATAGCACAAAAGTCAATATTCTGCTGTCAGATGCAGGCTTGCATGTGAAGAATAGGAAAGGAACTTAACTAGGAAGTATTGTGCATAGGGAATTGAATTTGCATCTAATTCACTAAGCACACATGTTTACATGACCTTTGAAAAAGGAATTAAAGCAGTTTCATCAAGAGCTCTAGGCAATCTGTGTTACTGGGGTGATTGAATCAAGAAGCTAAACTACTTCTTACAAGCGAGCTGGACTGAAAGAGAATCATTTTAATTTAAATATAATTTACTATTAAATTCATAGCTGTATTAGCACTGTGAATTGAATCTAGAAATACACTGGAATTGAAATGCACAAGGAGCCTTTAGGATAGCAGCAAAATACTCTTGAGTTGCCAGGAAGGCCAGAATGCTTGATTTTTTCTCCTCTCCTCCCCTCTCCATCCACCAAGAAATGTCGAATGGATATTGTAGAGTTTTAGTTCCACTAGAAAAGGAATGCTTAGGATTGACCCAAATCTTGTATTATTAGAGCAAATGCCATGACACGAGCAGGAAAAAAACATTTAGAGTTATTACATTTATCTGACTGGATAACACCTTTGTTCATCAGTATTTAGACAAATGTCTAATTCAGCCACCCTCAGAGCCCAAGGGTATAAATTATGAGAGCCATGAGGGCTTGGGGGATCATGGTTGAGTCATCATTCAAACTCCCTGGTTGCATCTCAGGTGTTGTTCTTCTTGGGAGTTTGTCTTAATACCAGTTTCCCATAAGACACCTGAATAACCAAAATCATAGCTCATGTGTTGGTCCTGTTAGTAGAGATGGGTGGGAAATAGTTTACCCGTTCTGCAAAAAATGTCAAGATTTCAGAAAAATTCCTACTCCTCTTTGGGACAAAACCAAGACCTTTTGAAAACCCTCACACAGAGACACAGACCCACCACAGACTATCCAATAGCCTGGTGGTTACGGCACTCACCCGGGATGCAAGAAACCTGAGTACAACTCACTGCTCCAAGCCAAGTGAGTGCCCTAACCACCAGCATAGCACCAGCCTCTCTCTCTCTCTCTCTTTCTCAATCTTTTCATTGGGACAGAGAGAAAGAGAGAGACTGACTGTATAGTCCAGGTCAAATCACTGCTCCAGTAAATAGTTAGGAGAGATTGAGAGAGACTCAGGCCAGTCAAGCTATCGGCTTTTCTAGGGTCTCTCTCTCTCTCATTTTGACCAGACATTCCACACTGGACCTGAGAAACCAGATCCTGATATCAAGACCAACCCTTTCTCAAGGATGCAACAAATTTATCATTTTCTGAACACCCCCCCCCCCCCCAAAAAGTTTTTGTTGAAAAATTCCTGACCCATTCTACCTGTTAGGCTGTGGCAGGCTCTACAGAGGAACTATGTATAGCTACAGTTTTTATGATCTACCCAGTATAGGGACTGCTTTCTCCTTGGGACACACAAAAAAGCCACCTACCCCAAAGGGGGCAGGAAGTGTGACTGTTACCTTTTCTATTCCCCATTCCAGTATGTGAGCCAGGGAACCCACTTTCTGGACCCAAAGTCTGCCTTTACCCAAACCATGTAGATTTAAAATATGCAAAGCTCAACACATGTAATTCATCAAAGTAATCTGATACGTTATTTACCATGGAAGAGCACAAAAGAGAAATATGAAAAGTGCATCAGATAAAAGCATATACTTGCTGTAGAGATAGTGGATGGATGTTGTAGTGGTGGGTGGGAACAGTTAAGGTTATTTTTGAAGGCTGTACTATAATAATTTCCATGTATACATTATGGAGATCATAATGGCTCCACAGTGAAAGTAGCACTGAGATTTGCACTTAAAGTAAGGATCCAAACTCTTATTTATAACAACACCCATAAAACTATACTTAGGAAATGCCATATTTATGGTTGCCAGTGCACACTATTCAAACCCTACCCTGAAGACAGATTTTTGAATTTCCTCATGAGCTATGCTATGGCATCCATCACTATACTATCTGAGTATTATTTTTCACCTCACCCTTGTGAGGAGAGTGGATGTTTCCATCATTTTAAAAACAGGAAACTGAGGCATGGAGAGATTAAGGTCAAAAGTACCACTGACTTTGGAAGCCCAACTTGAGAAGCCGAGGACCTGACTTTCAGAGTACTTAGCACTATAGACCACTTTGTGTGTTCAAAGTGCAGCTCCTGTGAGTGCTCAACACTTCTGCAAATCAGACATTATGGTCTCTAGTCAGGCACTCAAAAACCTATTAATGACCACGTGTGAAAAGTTTGGTTTAAGTGGATTGCCCAGCGTCCCATAAGAACTCCTGTGGCAGAAGCAGGAGCAGCATTCTCCAGAGCAATATTCAACTTCCTTAACTATGAAACCATATTTTCTCTTCCTGCAGTCCCCTGCCTTGTTCACTACAAATGTAGGCATTTTAAAAAAGCAAACACAGAGAGAGAGAGAGACAGAGATTCCAACATGTGTCGTCATAATGACACTCACATGGATCATCAGCAGGGTTGGAAACTTTAGACGTACAACACAGACCTCTGCCACTTGAGCTAATGAAATAAATGTTAGCAGTAGTAAGTTGTCATCCTCTGTGTGGACCAGAATATAGGCAGATGGAGGCACATTGCTAGGGGTTTCACATCTACTTGCTGACAGCAGAGGAATGGTGAACTCCAGAATCTTGATTTTGGCTCTGGACAGGATTGTTCCCTAGTGAGCACAGACTCTTCTGCCCAGTTCCCTCCAATCTGTCCCTGTCCCAGGCCTTTTTCTTCACCACCCTTATCTCCTCCTCCCAGGCCTGTTCTCGTCACCTGTCCAATTCCGTCTTCACTTCTTAGGTTTCTCATCCCAGTCCCAGACTCCTTTCCCAGTGAGTCCTAGACTCCTACTTCCCTCTGGACTCCCCATCCCAGTGCTAGTTCCCCTTCATTCTTAGTCCCATTCCCCAACCCCACTTTTTCCCAGTCCCCCTCTCCTCCTCTCCATGTCTCCCTCCCTGGCATTCTTGCCCAGCCAGTCTGACTCCTCCCTTTCACTTCCCAGTCCCATGTTCCCTCTTCCCCACCAACTGCCAGCCTCAGTCCCAGGATCTTCTCCCCATGTCCCCACTGGATCTGATTCTTGCCCCTCTCTGCTTGGGCCCAGTAGGTCTTTTTCACATTTTCAGTGTTCAGACCCAGTCAGGTTTGAATTACAAGGGAAGTCTCTTGTTCAGCATAACTTAGATCGATTCCCCCCCCCCCCCGCTCCCCAAAGTGTAGACCAGGCCTAAGGCTCGCAGGGCTCAGGCTGCAGGGCTGTAAAATTGCAGTGTAGACATTAGGCTCCATCTGGAATCCACTCTGGGACTTTCCCTCTGTTGACAGAAACCTATTGCTACAAATGGGCATGCATCATCACTTAATGAATTGCATACATCTTCAGACCCAAAACTTTCACCTTCATCTTATAGCTACAAAACGTAGACCTTTTCCTTTTGAGATAAAGAATTTTTGTTATACGCCACCGACAGACCATTATGCTCTCTAAACTGCACTCAGCTACTTGCAAGCCATGTCCTCGTGATCAGTGGCTGAGGTCCCCAAACCATTTCCCCCACACAAACACAGACACAGAAATCTGAAATGGAACTTGCCTCACCCTTGGAGGTGCCTTTATTCCATAACAAAGCCCTGTGGCAGAACTCACAGCCTGAGCTTTCTCTTAGGAGGGTTTACTTCTGGATTTTTTCACAGGACTTCCTGTCTTTTCCCTTTAGTTATTTCACTACAGCGAACCACTCAGGTTTTTCTCTTTCTGAGCTGACAATGAGCTTTCTGAGCTGACACTCACTTTGTCAGGATGAGGCAGTAGAATAGCTTTGCACCTCTACACAAAGTCCATGGTTGCTGAAACATGCTGTTTTGTTGACGCTGAAAAAGTTTTCATTTAAGATGTATTTGTTTCGAAGAAGTTTTCATTGGAAAGGATTTTTGGGTCGAAGGCTATGGAGAGTCAGTCTCTCACTCCTAACAGCTAGGGCAGTGGTCTGGGATGTGGGAGGCCTAACGTTCAAGTCCCTTCTCTGCCTAAATCAGAGCAGAGATTTTTCATCCCACATAGCTATGAATCAGGCAAAGCAGAGACTTGAATACTGGGTCTCTCACATCTCAGGCAAATGACCTAACCACCAGGCTATATAACATCTGTGAGTCTCTACCACCTGAGAGCCTTGGACCCTAAAAATCCTTCCCTAATCTGAAAGGTCAGGTTCTTCGTCAATTGCTTGTTCATGTCCACTCCGTGCTCGCCAAATGCACCAGTGCTGGAAGTTTTTCCCTTAGTATTATCCGTAGGGGACCTGCTCTGGCACCCTCTGGAGTGGTGTGCACATGCTGCGGTATAAAGGGCACCACCAGCTCTCCCCACCCTCAGTTCCTTCTTGCCACTAGCGGCAGTGCTGGAATGTCTGCTGCTTCGGCTAGCCTCTTTCGCTTCGTTCAGTGTTTCGAACTTTTCTTATACATTTAGTTGTACATAGTTAACAGTTTCCCTTAGGCCTGGTCTACACTAGGACTTTAATTCGAATTTAGCAGCGTTAATTCGAACTAACCGCTCAACCGTCCACACCAGGAAGCCATTTAATTCGAACTAGAGGGCTCTTTAGTTCGAATTTGGTACTCCACCCCGGCAGGTGGAGTAACGCTAAATTCGACATGGCTAGTTCGAATTAGGCTAGGTGTGGATGGAAATCGAACTTAGTAGCTCCGGGAGCTATCCCACACTGCACCACTCTGTTGACGCTCTGGACAGCAGCCCGAGCTTGGATTCTCTGCCCAGCCACACAGGAAATGACCCGCGAAAATTTGAATTCATTTTCCTGTCTGGGCGGTTTGAATCTGACGTTCTGGTTGCACATCGGGGCGAGCTCCGCAGCACCGGCAGCAATGCAGAGCTCTCCAGCAGAGGAGTTCATGTAATCTCTGAATAGAAAGAGGGACCCGGCATAGACTGACCGGGAACTCTTGGATCTGATCGGTGTGTGGGGCGAGGAGTCTGTGCTTTCGGAGCTGCGCTCCAACGAACGGAATGCAAAGACCTATGAGAAGGTCTCCAAAGCCATGATACAGACTGAGGATACAGCCGTCATGCAACGCAGCGCCGCGTGAAAATCAAGGACCCCAGACAAGGCTACCAAAAAATCAAAGCGGCCAACGGACGCTACGGAGCCTGCCACCACTGCCCCACCAGTGACCATGGACTCTGATGATGGGACAGTGTCGACGGACAGTTCCTCGACGATGTTCACGGACGGGGAAGATGAGGAAGGGTTTGTGGAGGACGAGGCAGGCGACAGCGCTTACAACGCTGGTTTCCCCGACAGCCAGGATCTCTTCATCACCCTCACGGAGATCCCCTACCAACCCTCCCCGGCCAGGAACCCGGATCCTGAATCAGGGGTAGGAGCAGTCGGTAAGTGCTTTAACCATGTTAACTTTTATTCTTAATATAACAGGAATCTGAAGTGTGTGAAAAGGAGGTCTCTGTATATATGGTGATAGAACAGAAATCCTCCTGGGAGAACGCCACGAAGCTCTCCTGCCGTTAATCGATAAGCATCAGCAGGAGGTTCCTGGGGAGAGCTGCCTTATTGGGTGCTCCGTGATAGCACACTTTTCCGCGCGAGGCTTTCATGCGGTGTTCAGGGAGCACTGCCTCCCAGAGCACGGCTGCATAGGTCCGTGGTTCGTGCTAGATTTCACGCAGCATGCGCTCTCTATCTCCTTCAGTGCCTGTCCTCACGGTGATCTCGCTCGGAGACTCCTGCATCTAAGTAGGGGAAGAAATGTTACGTTACGCCTGGTCCAAAGTATTTTTAATAAATAAACGGACAGACGGCATAGCACAGACTCAGCACGCAGCTGCGTGACGAGCGTAACGGAAAGCCAAAGAATCAAATGGACGCTCATGGAGGGAGGGGGGAACGAGGACGCAAGGTATCCCACAGTTCCTGCTGTCTCCGAAAAGTATTTGCATTCTTGGCTGATCTCCAAATGCTTCTAGGGTCAAACACAGTGTCCGCGGTGGGTCGGGGCATAGCTCGGCAATTTACGCAGCCCCCCGACCCCCAGAAGTTAAAGGGAAAACAATCCTCTGTTGACTCTTTTACATGTCACCGTATCTGTACTGAATGCTGCAGATAGACGCGATGGTGCAGCACTCAACACCAACATCCTTGCTCCCCCCACGCTATGGATGGCTGATGGTACAAAACGATGGAAATCCATCCTCATCATCAGCCTATTGGCACATGGGGCAGTGCAAAAGGGCTGGTAACCATGACAACCGTACCAACTTGCTTGGGACCGGTCGGTCAAGGCCGCCTGTTGCTAATTTTTCATGGTAGATGGTGCAGTATGGCTGGTAACCGTCCTCATCATTGCAACAGGGGGCTGAGATCCATCAGCCCCCACCCTTCATTGTAAAGAAAAGATTCAATTGCCCCTGGACTAGCAGAGGGATGAGAGGCTCCCTCCTCCACACCTCTTAATGTCATCTCTGGACTATCATTGCAGCTGGAGGCTTCCTTCCACTCATTTCTCACAAACGACTACCTGTGTCTTATTCATGCATTCTATATTACTTCATCACACAAGTGGGGGGACAATGGTATTGGAACCCAGGAAGGCTGGGGGAAGAACGGAATGAACAGCTGGGGTTGTTTCAGGAGCACACCCTGTGAATAGCGTTCAGCTCAAAATTTATGCAGGATTGGACAGAGAGCAGCTGTGGTCTCTGGTTGTATGATACAGTGGTTCTCTAGTACACTTGCACATAATCTAGGCAGGACTGATTCTATTTTTAGATACCCAAAAAGGAGGGATTGACTCGGGGAGTCATTCCCAAATTTTGCTTTTGCGCCCCTGGCTGATCGACCAGGGGCACTTATGACAGCACCAAATGGCGCAGTGCAAAAGGACAGGTAACCATGACCATCTTATTACCGTCTTCTTACCAGTTCATGGTATGGTAGACGGTGCAGTATGCCTGGTAACCATCGCTGCTGTCATGCAAAAGCATAAGCATGCTGCTGTGTAGCGCTGCTGGTCCGCCTCTATCAGCGGCATACAGTACACATACGGTGACATACACAAAAGGCAAAATAGGGTCCATTGTTGCCACGCTATGGCGTGTGCCAGGGCATTTCATGGAAAACGTGATCGAAATGATTGTCTGCCCTTGCTTTCCCGGAGGAAGGAATGACTGGCGACATTTACCCAGAATCCACCGCGCAAATGATTTGTGCAACAGCAGGCACAGGGGTCTCAACAAAAAATTCACAGAGACAGCCTAGACTCAGTTAATTGTTCGCAAAAAAGTATCATTGCAAGGAATTAACTAACTGTTTCCCATCTCACAGCTTCCACTGTCTCCAAACCTTCCACAGCATCCACCTCGCAGAGGCTGGCGAAGATTAGGCGGCGAAAGAAAAAGACAAGGGACACGATTTTCGATGAATGTGTGGGCTGCTACCTAGCCGAGGCGGACCAGCAGAGGCAGTGGAGGGAGAAAGTCTCTCTGTACCAGCGCTCACACAGCGAATGGGAGGAGAGGTGGCGTGAGGAACACAAGCAGGCGACTCAAGCAATGCTTGTACTACTGAGGGAGCAAACGGACACACTCCGGCGACTTGTGTATGTTCTGCAGGTCCGCTGCAGGACAGAGCCCCCGGCAGTATCTCTGCAACCGCCCTCCCCCGCCACAAAGTCACATACCACCCTCACCCTAAATAACCAGGAGGATGCCCGCCCTGGGCCGTGAATACTGTCACTGCATCCCAGCAGAGTGCTCAAGTAACCAAAAGCTCTCATACCCTACGTTTGCATAAGTCCTTCCCTTCCGGACTCAAACAAGTCCCAATCCCAGTCCCATCCCATAACTGTGTACTTAAGTAATAAAAATACTTTGCTGTTAAGTACTGTTTCCGTCATGTTTCCTCACTGAAGACTGTGTTTGAATGGGGTGCGTGGGGAAGTGCGTTGCTAATTGCATAGGACAGGCACCTTTCGCAGGGTACAGACACGGGGGCCGGATCAGCAGCGGGTAACACACACAGTGCAGTCAGCAGGCACCGTGGTCGGTATGGGAGGTGGTTTCCAGGTTCTGTGTGGGCGGTGGGGATGTGACTTTTTAGCGGGGGAGGTCGGATACAGATCTTATACAGCGGTCCTTGTTGTGGACCGCTGAGTCACGCAGCAGAGGAATCTGTATCCGTCCTCCTCCGCCACAAGGCCACATAGCCCCCCGCACACAGAATCCCAAAAAGGAGGGATGGCAGGCTCTGTTGAAACAAGCAGTCCAGCAATGCGGACCGCTGTAGGAGCAGGAGCCTGTCATTCCTTGAGTTTAGAGGCGGTCTTTACATCAGTGCACACCCTACCCACCGCAGTCTGCGTTCCAGTTTCGACCCTTTAACGAAAAGTCATGAATAAAGAAACCTCTCCTCAGTAACAGTGTGACATGTATTTTATTTTTACACGTGTCTTGGAAGTGGAGGAAACGGGGAGAACGGGGTATTTAACCGAAGAGGAGAGTCAACAGTAACTGGGTAAAGAAACAGGGGCAGGTTCAGCTTCTCTGTAAAGAAACTGAACAGTCACAGGTCACGCTGCTCGCTGCTCGCTGGTATTTAAAGAGTTCCTTGTCGCTGTCCCAGGCGCCTGTATAGGGCTTCATGAGCAAGTGCATTAGCGGGCA
Organism: Mauremys mutica; assembly: GCF_020497125.1. Classification (NCBI taxonomy): domain Eukaryota; kingdom Metazoa; phylum Chordata; order Testudines; family Geoemydidae; genus Mauremys; species Mauremys mutica. The sequence goes on from NC_059073.1 coordinate 29,706,107, forward strand.
GGCTGGGTCACCGAGGATCACTATAGGCAAATGCACATCCACAACAGTTATTTCGTGGTACGGGAAGAAACTACCTTCCAGCAGGCGTCTGAGCAGCCCACAGTTCCTGAGAACACACGCATCAGGAACCTTGCCCGGCCATACGACGTTCATGTTGGTAAAACGTCCCCTATGGTCCCCCAGTGCTTGCAGAACCATTGAAAAGTAGCCCAATTTCTCAGCAGCTGAATGTGGAAGAGGTGGACGATAAAGTGCGAGGAGGAGAAAACGGCGAGGATCGCAGCGGGCTCCATGCTTGCAGTGCTGTGGCGTCCACGCTGTCACTGACCAGAAAAGTGCACGAACAGATTGCCCGCAGGTGCTTTCAGGGAGGGAGGGAGTGAGGGCGTGATTGATGGTTCAATGACGACAGTTACCCAAAACCACCCTCGACACATTTTTTCCCCCAGCAGGCATTGGGGGCTCTACCCAGCATTCCAATGGGCAGCGGGGACTGCGGGAACTGTGGGATAGCTTCCCACAGTGCACCGCTTCGAAAGTCGACGCCGGCCCCGTTAATGTGGACTCAGAAGTTCGAATTAGTGTATTTAGTATGGATACACAAATTCGACTTCATAAGGTCGAATCCACAAATTCGAATTAAGTAGATTCGAAATAGTCCTGTAGTGTAGACAAGGCCTTAGTGTGTTAGTGTTAGTGTTTTACTTGGTTGGTCCCAAATGGGACTTAGCCTAGGGATGGGTCATGCCCCGGTCCCCAGGCTTTAAGATCTGTGATCTCTGCAAAAAACCAATGCCCATCAGCGATCCTCACAATAGTTGTTTAAGATGTTTTGACGAGTCGCATATAAGCGACAAGTTTGAAGGACTTGCAGAGCCATCCTGGCCAGTCCAGTGACTCTGCAAGTCCTTCAAACCTCGGACTAAGAAGGAGAGAGACATCATCTCAAAGTGCTCCTAATGGAGTCGGCTCTAACTCGGACTTTGACTGCTCTGATGCTGCAGCATCGGTGCGAAGCGCCCCACCTGCGCCATTGACGGACCAGCACCGATCCCTCTCCCCGGCACCACTCCCCGGCACCAGCCAAGCAGCAAAAGAAGACTGGGAGAGGAAGCTCTCCTACATCTTGCAAGGGGAAGGAGAGGGCAGGAGATGAGCCAAAGCCTGAGGAGGGCAGCTTGATACCTCCTAGCGAAAGTTGGGTCCCAGCTCAGGTCAAGCAGTCCAGCCCACCCCAAGCCATGCCTGCCACGCTGGACAGTGACAAGGGCCTTCGCCAATTAGAGGTCCAGTTGATGCCCAAGGCCCGACAGGCAGTGCAGGATATCTTGGTGCTACCAGTGCTGGCCACACCAGCTACGGCGGTACCCCAGTCTAAGGGTAAAATTGCCTTGAGTCCTTTCTATAGGTCCCCGTCTCTGCGACACCACTCCCCATCATGGGGGATGTCCTGCTAGTTATACCACCAGGAGCCACCAGGCCTTGGAGGCACAGAGGTAGGCTCAGCGAAGCCCTTGTTGGTCTCCAGACTCAGAACACGGCCCACAGGGCTTGAGGCGTGCCTTGCCGGTGACCTGGAACAGGCCTATAGAGGCCCGCCCTCCCTGGCATCAACAGGACCAAGACCGGTCCAGTGCTTCACCCAGGGCTCAGCACCAGTCGTGGGCCCAAGACAGTCGGTCTCAGGAGTGGAATCACCAGTCGTCAGGTCACTGGTACACGTGGCTGCAACATGGATCCTCTAGGTCGGGAGGAAGGTCTTCCCGGCAATTGACCCGCTCCAGATCCTGGTCCTGCTCCAGATCCTGGTACCCATTGAGCAGTGTGAGGTGTAGATTGCCTGAACACCAACATAAAGGGGACCACCAACTATTGCATGGCCCTAGGGTCTGGAATCCATGGGGCTTCACCGAGCCTCCACAAGGGCTCAGGTCGGTGGTGGGGGCCTCAGACAAACCATTGGCCTTGGTATCCTGCCCTCCCCCAGAGCCAGCCATTCCTGAACGGAACCCCTCAGGCTCAGGCAGACCCCATGGATCAACCAGCTGGACCAACAATAGATGTCAGACCCCATGGCATAGGCTTCCTCCTCATATTTGCCTGATGAGGTGATTACAGGGGCCCCCTCACACAGTTCCTCAGGCTCATCAGGAACTGTTGAAAAGAGTTGCCTCTAACTTGGGGCTCCAGGTGGAGGAGCTGGAGGAACTATGAGACTCCCTATTCGATGTCCACTGCTCAATGGCACTGGCCAGGATGGCTCTGCCCCTCCATGAAGGGGTGTCTAAGATCACATATGCCCTGTGGCAGACACTTTCATCCATGCCCCCGAACTCCAAGAGGGCAGAAATAAAGTACTTTGTGATGGCTAAGGGTCATGAGTACCTATATACCCACCCGGCCCCAAGCTCCCTGGTAGTAGTGGCCATTAATGAGCGGGAGAGACAAGGCCAACCAGGAGCTACTCCTAAGAAAGACTCAGAGAGGCTGGATTTGTTTGGACGCAAACTTTATTCATCCTCCAGTTGAGGGTGACCAACCACCAAGCCCTCCTTGGCTGTTATGACTTCAATATGTGGCAAACCATGGCCAAGTTTGAGGAATCACTTCCCAAGGACACCAGGAGGGAGTTCCGGGTGATCCTCGATGAGGGCAAGGCTGCACCAGAGTGGCCCTTCAAGCAGCCTTGGATACGGCAGACTCCATGGCAAGCACCCTGGCCTCAGCCATCTCCATGCGGAGGGTGTCATGGCTCTTTCTCTCGGGCTTGTTGACGGAGGCCCAACAGTTTATACAGGACCTTCCCTTTGATGGCCAGGCAGAAGGACAATACATTACACTGGTTGAAGGACTCCCGTACTACACTGAAAACCCTAGGGCTCTATGTCCTGGGTCTGGCTGTAAGCAGTTCAAGCTGCAACAGCCACAGGGTCAAGGGAGCCAATCCAGGCGGGAGACAGCTCATAAGAAGAGCAAAGGCTACAAACGTTGCTAGAGCCACCAACCTCTGCCCTCTATCCAGTCAGGAACCCCCTGCAACAGGTAGGGTGGCAAGTGGGCATTTTGAGGGTATGCCTGAGAGCGACCTACCAGACTGTACTCTGGATCCATCCTCCCTAGGTTTCTCCAACCACCTTTCTTTTTTTCCTCCCTGCATGGACCATGGTAATTTCGGACTGCTGGGTCCTCAACACAGTGGCCCAGGGTTATACCCTCCAGTTTTCTCCTACCCCCCTCCTTCCCTGTCCCTCTTCGGGGACCCTTCTCACAAAAGTCTCCTTGCACTGGTCCTACTGTCGCCAATCATGAGGGCCCATTCGACCAGAGCTCAGGCGTCCTCAGCGGCAGTGAACATTCCCATCCAGGACATTTGCAGAACCACAACGTGGTCTTTGGTTCACACGTTCACGGTGCATTATGCCATCACTCAGCAGGCCAGAGATGATGCTGTGTTGTAATCTACACGTCCGTGAACTCCTACCCACCTCTGTTGGTACACATGAGAGTCACCTAATATGGAATGGACATAAGCAACACATCTCAAAGAACACCAGTTATGGAAGAGGTAACTCTCTTTTTCAGTCCAAAAATGGACATTTCAACATAATTCCATTTTCACAAAAAACATTTCAAAGGTTTTGTTGTTCCAATGCAGAACAAAAACATATTTTGAAACCTCAACAGTTGCCACCGAATAGAATTGTTGTCCTTTGGACAGCTCTAAGCATGGATCCATAATAATCATGATCATTTTATAATAAACATGACATGATCATGGCTCCATAATAATCTTCTTTGATATAGTTGAAGATAGTTAGAGTGCCTCCTCAATGCACATTTCCATAGTAATAACCATAGCACATCGATAACAACCATGTCTGTTAGTTTTTATTAGCTGGGACAAGCAGGAGAGTGTTTGCTTCTATGCGTAAGGGAGTCCATTTTTTACATCGATAAACCAGAGATTGTGCACTGCTGTGGTGTAAATTTTGATGCTGATATGAGTTTTCTGGGGAGGTTATAAAGGCAAGCTTTAAATGGTCATGGGGTTGAGATGACTGGGAGAGAAATCTGTTAAAATGATAGACGTAGAAGTATTTAGAATCCTAAAATGGACCATGTTGTCTCCATCTAATCTAATTATTATAGGGGGGATTTTACTAACGCAATCTCCACAGTATCTATTCTAGGAAAATTCTATTATTTCTGGATACTTGATAGAGTATGAGCTGATATTGGGGAAAATAAAGTTATGCCTCTTCCAACAAAAATGACTTGGATATTCTTATTGCCGGAAGAACCCATTATAATTGCTGCAAGTGCTTTTTCATGCTTCTCTAAGAAAATTAGAGAATAAAATAGATTGTAATGAATGTTTCCCAAATGTAGCCAGTGAAATAAGCTGGGGTGTTCTATACTTTTCTCATTACTGTTTGTTTCTCAAAGGTAGCAATTGTTTCCAAGGTACATTGAACTATATCTGTTTTTTATGTATTGTCTCCTCTTTTTGCTGTTGGATTTTTGTAAAACTTTATTCATAATGGTGAAATTCAGATACATAAATAATTTTACTTACATTTTTCCAGTAACATCAAAAGAGCCACCATTATCTCAGCAGAAATTTGACTCATTATCAAATGATTATCTGGGAATAAGTGAGTATGTTTTGTGATGCCACTTCTAATATATGGGTGTGGTTGGCATTTACTGAAATAGGTCTTTCTGGTAGATGACATGCCAAAGTCTTAAGGCAAAAAGTAATTATTCCAATGTAACATAGCTTTCTGCCAGTTATATCTTTCCCAAAGTACTTCAATCTGCAGCTGACACCTACAGAATAGAGAACAAAAGTTCATTAAGAGGCCTGAGAGAAGAGTAAAAGTGCATTTTTCAAAAACAAAGTAGTAACATAACATTTCACACTTCAACAGCATCTTCCATGTAAAGATCTCAAGTGCTTTAAACAAGGGTCCAGATTTAAATGTGAGATAAGCAGGCGTAACTCCAGTTTCTTCATTGTGAGTTGTGGGTTCTCAACACTTGAATTTGGGATTTATTTTCATTTCTAACTGGAGATTTAGTTGCCTTTGGGCTCTGAAATACAAAGATGTATGTTCCACATAGGCAGCCCAAGGCCAAGATAAGACCTGAACCCAAATCTCTTGGCTCAGATGTTTGTGGTTTAACCATGAGAACTTCTTTTTTCAGGGCATGTAGCAGAATATTTATGGTGAGAAAATAGACTTTTTCCATGTATATGAAAAGCTATGACAATCACCATATACCACAGCCATCACTGCAAGCTGCTATAATTCTGCCCTTCCTAAGACTGAATTCCTCCCCACTCAGCCATTGCAGCCCACGCTGCCCAGGAATATGAAATTTTGCATTGCTGTATAGTAGAATGGCTAAATTGAATCCATTGGCTTACATGGATCTAGCCTTGTAACTTCATATCATCTGAGGATGCTAAATATATGGTCCACAGAATTACAATATCTAGCTGCTAAGATGAGTTATTTTGCTGTCAGCCTCTGACTCCTTAAGAGACTGTGTAGCCAGCTTTGGAGTTTCCCTCCAGGTCTGTCACAGGATTTTGATTCTGATAGGCTTCACGGCAAGCCTCTCTCTGGAAGAATGTTAGAGGGCTCAGGCCTGTCCTTGATCAGGAAGAAGATTTGAAGTAAGGAAGTGAAAGTGAAATGAGCAACTGAAACAAACAAAACAAGCACTTCAGAATCAGTCATAGTCACAATGGCAGCAGAGATTTTCATTACTGTGGATGTTGTATCTTCAGTAAAAAGAAGTTACTCTGAGTATTTACACAAATATCACTAATTCGTTCCCATGTATTTAGAGTCTACTTTAGGCCTTGTCTCCACTATGTGTTATGTTATATCGATAACTTGCATCACTCAGAGGTGTGACCAAACCACCCACCCGAGCAGCGTAAGTTACACCGACATAAGCAGTGGTGTGGACAGCACTATGTTGGTGGGAGAGCATCTCCTGCCAGCATTGCTACCGCCTCTCACAGAGGTGGTTTTATTATGCTGAAGGGAGAGCTCTCTCCTGTCGTCTCTGAATGTCTTCACCAGATGCGCTACAGCAGCACAGCTGCACCGCTGTAGCACATCTAGTGTAGACTAATCCTTAAATAGCAACTTTCGTCTGCTTAGAGTCCTTGGACTTGATTCTCATCTGACAGTACACTAGTAACCTCAATAGAGTTACTTGTGATTTACACCAGCATACATGACAGAAGAATCAGACCCTTAGGTTTCATTATGCTCTCTTTAGCTCTGAGTTTTTCCATCTGCTTCATGACACTTTCCAAGGAATTTGTAATAATGATTAAAGCCCTAGATAAAGAGCTAAATCCTGGCCTTTATTACACAGCAACTTTCTTGCTAAACCTCCAGCATGCTGGCTTTTTGTGATGTGACAAATCAGGATATTGCATAACCAGATCTTTTTCATAACAATATATTGTGATACCACCTTATTTTATAAATGCTTCCTACTTTACAAAACACACCAAGACATTTGAGTGCTTTTTTAAAAAGGGCTGGTACATGACTTTGGAGAACATTGCAGGAGGTGATTAAATACATTTTCCAGAAGATGGAACCTCAATTATAAATTACTCCTATCCTTATCAGGAACATGGGAATTGTCAAACTGGGTAAGACCTTATGTCCATTTAGTCCAGTATCCTGTCTCGGACAGTATCCAGTACCTGATGTGTCAGAAGAAGGTGTAAGAACCCTGCAGTAGGCAGATGTGCGATAATCTGCCCTCCATATAGGTCTCATCCTAATCTCTAATAGTCAGAGATTGGTTTAGGACAGGAAGCACAAGGTTTAGTACCCCCTTCCAAATGTTTTGTTGTCATTTATTATGATAACTTTGGATATTCTTGATAACCATATAAATATTGAATCCCTTTTTGAATCAGACATGCCAGGGAAAGGTCATTGCTGATGTGGTGCCATTAAAATAATTGAACTTTGCTCAGAACTTTACAACCACTGGAGATTAAAGGCTGTATCCACCTGCAGAAAGTATTAAAAATTTTCCCCACTGAGACTGATAAAAATAAAACCATGGAACCTTTTTGGACAATGGTTTGTTTTAGGATACTGTAATATCAATTAGAACTTTATTCTCGTTAAGATTTTGGTATGTGTATAAAGTGATGAGAGTTAGATAATTTGAGTAAACTATAAGAGGGGTAGCCATGTTAATCTGGATCTGTAAAAAGCAACAATGAGTCCTGTGGCTCCTTAAAGACTAACAGATGTATTGGAGCATAAGCTTTCGTGTCTGAATACCCACTTCGTCAGATGCATGCAGACCCACGAAAGCTTATGCTCCAATACATCTGTTAGTCTTTAAGGTGCCATAGGACTCATTGTTGCTTGAGTAAACTATGTCCTACTAGGAAAATAATGCAAGAGAAAACATACACTGAAGATAAGGCAGTCATTAATATAACATCTCCACCACTGTGTATTTAGCACACTCATAACCAAAGTAATTATAATAAATAATAAGGGCTGGTCTACATACAATATTTATACTGATAAAACTAATCAGAAACGTATACAGTTAAATCAGTGCAACTCCTAATGTGGATGCAGTTATACTGATTGAAAATGCTGATATTGATATAGCTTATTTTCATAAATTTACAGGAATAAATTATACCAGTATAAGCATATTATACTGTATATGTATCTTCCGCACTAGGGGAATGCATCGATTTACTTTGTATCAGGTTCAAAACCAATATAATTACATCAGTACAAAAACAGTATAGAGCAGACCTGAGTTTGGAACTATGTAGGAAGTAGGAAAATTCTCAAGGGACCTATAGTACTTAGATCTATAGGGAGGGCAGAATTAGTATTTAACATCACTTATTAGTGTGATTGCCTATTAAAGGCTTGTATTATACCTCAAAGTACCTTGGGATGGGAGGCAATTAAAAACCAGCATTATTGCTATCGGGTCTAATCTTGCAACACTTACTTATGTTAACTAATATTTACTCATGTAAATGGCTCCATTGAGTTTTGTGCTTAGAAACTACAGGGATGGGCAATAAAATAGAAGCTGATATCTGCCTCTTTTATCTCTTCTACCTTGCAGAAGATTGCTAGTTTCTAGCAGCATCGTGCTATAAAACATATTCGTGATTCTGATCCATCCCAGCAGAGGTGGCGACTGTCTAATGTGCTGGCAGGGGGCTCAACATTCTCTCTGCCCTGGGCCTCACCCCTGCTCCAGCCCTTCCCCCAAGGCTCCACCCTGTCTCTTCCTACTGCCCACTCTACGCCCACTCTGCCTCTTCCCATCCCATTCCCCCCACCCCCAGCGTGCCCTGCCCTCGCTCAACACCTCTACCCCCAGCACCTCCTGCATGCCACGGAACAGCTGATTGTGATGGACGGGAGGTGCTGGAAGGGAGGGGGAGGAGCCAATTGGTGGGGCTCCTGGTGGGTGGGAGGTGGTGGGAAGGAGAGGGAGAAGCCGATCAGTGGGGCTGCAAGTGGGTGCTGAGCAACTACTATTTTTTTTCCCTTGGTGCTGGAGCACCTGCCAGCACATTAGACAGTTGCCACCTCTGCTGGGATGGATCAGAATCACGAATATGTTTTATAGCACGATGCTGCTAGAAACTAGCAATTTTCTGCAAGGTAGAAGAGATAAAAATAGTGGTTGCTCAGCACCCACTGGCAGCCCCACTGATCGGCTTCTCCCTCTGCTTCCCAGCACCTCTGCTGCTCCAGCACCAAGGGAAAAAAAATAGTGGTTGCTCAGCACCCACTGGCAGCCCCACTGATCGTCTCCTCCCTCTCCTTCCCAGCACCTCCCACCCACCAGGAGCCCCGCCAATTGGCTCCTCACCCTCCCTTCCAGCACCTCCTATCCATCACAATCAGCTGTTCCGTGGCATGCAGGAGGTGCTGGGGGTAGAGGCGTTGAGCGAGGGAGGGCACCCACAGAGTCAGCACCTATGCATCCCAGGATTTTTCTGTAGATAAAATAAAGCAGAAAAAATGTATATGTACGTCTGACTGTTCCCAGGTACCCCAGAGAAACCAAGTTGACCTCCCAGATTTGTTTTTGAATAAGATTTGTTTAAGTAAAAGAAAACATCATTTGAGTATTAGGAGGACATCATGAATTTTTCAGTCCTTGTGTCTTCTACCATCACACAGTATAATTCTATGCGGAATTGGCATTTCCAAAGGTGGGTCTGTACCTAATTTGTGTTATAATATTTGCAATCTCATTCCTGAAGCACTTTAATGTACAAACATTCCTGGGCACCATGCAATTTGAAAAGGATTATATACAAACTTGGCTAAAAGTGATAGTTAAAGAAGAGAGTCTTAAGTTATTTAAAAATGTATAGCAAGGGACTTACACTTGATTCAAAGGGTAGGCAGTCCCAAGTGGAAGGGGCATGGTATACCAATGCTCACTTACCAGAAGAACAAAAATGACTTGGAGATAACTAAAGCAATGGAGAGCTAGAACTCTGGGAGACTTGAAAGGAGCATAGGTGACAAAGAAGTCTGATAAATAAGGTCGTGTAAAATCCTTGAACATTCAGTGGCTAGGAACAAAATATTATATAAAAACAACAATTCAATGTGTTGCCCAGTTAGAAATCTATGTAATGAGAACAGTTCAGGATAATACAATCAGGGGCGGCTCTAGACATTTCGCCGCCCCAAGCATAGTGGCATGCCGCGGGGGGCGCTCTGCCAGTCCTCTGGTCTCGCGGCTCCGGTGGACCTCCCGCAGGCATGCCTGCGGAGGTCCACCAGAGCCGCGGTGGAGCCGCGGGACCAGCGGACCCTCCGCAGGCACGCCTGCAGGAGGTCCACCAGAGCCGCGAGACCAGAGGACCCTCCGCAGGCATGCCGCCCCAAGCACGCGCTTGGCGTGCTGGGGCCTGGAGCCGCCTCTGAATACAATGATCAGTTTACTTCTAGGCATACATTTTAGAATAACTACAGTGGAAGCACAGTGTATATAGATAGGAAGATGGGCATGGAGATCATTAAAATAAGCAGGTCTGCTTGTGATTGAGTGGATGAAGACAGTATAGTTGACTTGGTTAAAGGAGTATCTTATTCTGGTAATCCATGTAAACTGATAAAAGGCTAACCAAGTGGAGGCAGTTGAATACTGAATGAGATGGAGCTCAGACTTTAGAATTGCTCAAACTATCTTCTTCACTTTGCTGCCATAAGTCTCCATTTAATCTAGACACATGGAAAGATCACCTAATTAGATCTGTATCTAGATGCAAGTCATGTTAATAATGGGATTGGGCACAACCAGAATTTTAAAAATTTAGTTCATTCTGTGCATAGAGCCAACTAAAAGCAACAGGTTGTTATGGGTATTTTGGCACAGTTTTCTCATCAAGATTGTATTTCCAGTAGACAACAAAACAGGATAAAGATAGCAACTCAATTGTTTGTAGGAAATGTAAAGTTCATATCAACTGTAAACTCAGGACCAATCACCTAATATCTCTGAGAAGCTATAAGAAGAAAATTAAAAGGCACATGTTGTTTTTTCCTGATCCTGAAGAATTCCACAGTATATTCCTGCTAGAATGAAATTTTGTTCTTCAAAATGAAATCTTACAATATTAACTAAGATAATTCAAACCAAACCTGGCTTAGAATTCTAAGACAAAGATGTACTGTGAATGTGTTGATGACCAAACTGAAAATTTTTAAAGTATAATCCTAAACAAAGGGTGAAGACAAATGGCAAGTTGGAGGGAAGAGTCTAGTAGAACCCTATAGGGATTATGTTCGATTTGGTCTTCTGTAATACTTTCACTTCTAGTTCATTAATGAAGATATCAGAATCATAGAAGATGCTAAATTGCGAAGAGCTGGATACCCCTTGAGAACAGAGAACTAGTACAACAGATTGTCAATCTGAGTTGCATAGGTGCTGACTCTGTGGGTGCTCAGCACCCATCGGCAGCCCAGACGATCAGCTCCTCCCACTCCCTCCCAGCACCTCCCCCTACCACAGATCAGCTGTTCAATGGCGTGCAGGAAGTGCTGGGAGGGGAGGGGGCAATTAATAATAAAATATCATTTAAATATTTTTGGATGCTTTCTACATTTTCAAATATGTTGATTTCAATTACAACACAGAATACAAAGTGCATAGTGCTGACTTTATATTTTTGATTACAAGTATTTGCACTATAAAAAAAAAGAAATATTATTTTTCAGTTCACCTAGTACAAGTAACTGTAATGCAATCTCTTTATCATGTAAGTTGAACTTACAAATGTAGAATTATGTACAGAAAATAACTGCATTCAAAAATAAAGCAATGTAAAACTTTAGAGCAAGTCCACTCAGTCTTACTTCTTGTTCAGACAATCACTGAGACAAGCAGGTTTGTTTACATTTGCAGGAGATAATGCTGCTCACTTCTTGTTTACAATGTCACGTGAAAATGAGAACAGGCATTCTCATGACACTGTTGTAGCCAGCGTCACAAGATATTTACATGCCAGATGCGTTAAAGATTCATATGTCCCTTCATGCTTCAACTACCATTGCAGTGAACAAAGGACCACGCTGATGGCAGGTTCTGATCGATAACAATCCAAAGAAGTGTGGACCAATGCATGTTCATTTTCATTATCTGAGTCAGATGCCACCAGCAGAAGGTTGATTTTCTTTTTTGGTGGTTTGGGTTCTATAGTTTCCGCATTGGAGTGTTGCTCTTTTAAGACTTTAGAAAGCATGCTCCACACCTCGTCCCTCTCAGATTTTGGAAGGCACCTCAGATTCTTAAACCTTGAGTCGAGCACTGTAGCTATCTTTCGAAATCTCACATTGGTACCTTCTTTGCATTTTGTCAAATCTGCAGTGAAAGTGTTCTTAAAATGAACATGTGCTGGGTCATCATCCAAGACTGCTATAACATGAAATATGACAGAATGCAGGTAAAACACAGCAGAGGACATAAAATTATCCCCCAAGAAGTTCAGTCACAAATTTAATTAATGAATTTTTCTTTTAACGAGCATCATCAGCATGGAAGCATGTCCTCTGGAATGGTGGCCGAAGCATGAAGGGGCATATGAATGTTTAGCATATCTGGTACGTAAATATCTTGCAATGCTAGTTGCAAAAGTGCCATGCAAATGCCTGTTTTCTGCTTCCTGGTGGCATGGTAAATAAGAAGAGGGCAGCATTATTTCCTGTAAATGTAAACAAACTTGTTGTGCAGCCAATCGCTAAGACAAAGAAGTAGGACTGAGTAGACTTGTAGGCTCTGAAGTTTTACATTGTTTTGTTTTTGAGTGCAGTTCTGTAACAAAAAAAGTCTACATTTGTAAGTTGTACTTTCACAACACAGAGATTACACTACGGAACTTGTATGAGGTAAATTGAAAAACACTGTTTCTTTTATCTTTCACAATGCAAATATTTGTAATCAAGAATAATATATGCTTTGATTTCAGTTACAACACAGAATACAATATATATATAAAAATGTAGAAAAACATCCAAAATATTTAATAAATTTAAATTGGTATTCTGTTGTTTAACAGCGTGATTAATCGCAATTTATTTTTTAAATTGTGGTTAATTTTTTGAGTTAATCGCGTGAGTTAACTGCGATTAATTGACAGCCCTACCTTAAACCTTTCCACTTGAAACTGCATTTAGGTGCCGAAATCTGTTCACGGTACTAGAGTGTAGGTGCACAAGTTTGGAAATTTAGTTCTAATTAGAAAGCTTCGGGTCTCAGCCAGCCCTGTTAGTTATCACAAACTTCATTAGAAAGTATTGCATGTTACTTCCCTCTTATATTTGTTGTGCCACTTGCCTCTCTTCATTCTCCATCTGTTCACATGTCTGTGTTCAAACTGCAAGCTGCTCAGGGCAGCAGTCATGCTACTTTCTCAGTTAGGAAAGCACTACTGGCCTGTTGTGGATGCTACTGGAAATAGATAATGCTGGTAAGAGAGAGATGCAGTTTATTCTGACAATTTCATCTGAACAACTTGCATGCTTTGGCTGTACTCAGGTTTTGCAACTTTTTTTTCTTTTAAAAAATTTCAACATTTTTCAACAAATTCCTTTTTCTGTTTCCACAATCTGCAAATGAAGATTAAAGCTCTCATCCCAGGCGAATCTGCACTACTCATGCAAGGCACTGACTCACCTCAGCGCCCAGTGAGGTCAAAAGCAGCTGACCGTTTTTTCATCTAGAGGTGGCTGGAAAATGGAATTTCCATTCTGCGGGAGTTTTCAACATTTCAAATTTCTCTTTAGGGGAAAAAGGGGCAAAAAGTCAACATTTCAAAATTTACCGAGGAACGAAAATTCTGACCTTTCACTTTGGAAACACTGAAATGATGTTATTGATACATTTTAGTTTTGATAACGTAAAACATTATAATATCAAATATTAAATGTATCATAATATAATTAATTAAAAGTTTTATTTTTAAAAAAGAAAATAAGTTAAAATAAGCCAAGAAAGTCCAAACAAAATATTTCATTTGGATTCAAATCCCTCCAAAATTTCTGTGTTTTCTTTTTTTTAAGTTGATCAAAATCAACACATTTCACAAAACATTTTGATTTAAAGAAAACAACATTTTCCAATGGAAAGTTGCTCTGTTTGAAATTTTCCCATCAGCTCTATTTAGCACCTTAGAAAATGAATGCCACTTAAGGTGGACTTTGTTAATGTAGCTTTTTGTTAAAAAGCTAGGGAGCCCCCATATGACTGTCATGGTTTATCATAGCTCCAGTAGTATGAACATTCACAAACAGCTAGCAAGTTAAAACGAATTGCTATTAGCCAATGTAAATTGAATGTTCTTCATACTGTATTGCTCCTTGTAGTGTTATATTGTTAATTTTATTTGAATAGTCTTATTCTGCTTTTTCCATCTGACCAGGCACCGTTTTTCCATTTGAGCAGTAGAATATAGTCTAGAAAGAAATTAATTTTCAGAACACTTTCTTCAATGTGAATGTTTGTCTAGTCAACCTGTGTGGAAGTGATTTATAGGTAGCCTCTTATTAGAAGAAAGTCTGTCAGGCCGCGGGCAGCTCCATGGAAAGATACTTCTGTTAACCGATGCTGTGACTTTTCTTTTGGACACTACATGATGCATTGCCATTTCCCCAAGGATACTAGTGGATACAGACTTTTCATTAGGTTAACACGATTATCTATGACAGTGTGAAACTGAACTTTTTGTGTCAGACTATATGTAATGTTTTCTCTTTTTCTGTTCTACAGCTGAAAACAGAAAAAGAAAGGAAATGGATATTGCATTTAATTTTGATATACAATCCTAAGTAGGGTTTCCATTCAGCCAGTTGTGGCTGGGACAGTCCCTTTTTTAAGCCCTGTCCTGGCCATCCTGACTTTTCTGACAAAAGTGGGCATTTGTCCTATTTGCTCTTGCCAACTTGATCAAGGTCTAGGGCCAGCCCCGCACAGTATCCCATTTTCCCTTTGGGAAATACAGTCATCCTAATTCTGAGACCTTATTTCATGTTACAGTTACCATTAAATTTTATAATTACTATTAATGTTATATAGTACTCAACCCTATATGTAAACAAGGATACCATTCTTGTCCCAAGGAGCTTACATCTTATTTATGCTTATAACGATGAAGCTTTTATAGGCATCATTTTAGTGTCATTAATTCAGTCTACCATTGTGTTCTCTTAAAACTAGTAGGTTGCAATGACCAGTAAATGACAGACCCTGCCCCAAAGAGCTTACAATCTTGAGTAAAAGCGATGAGGTAGATGAATAAACAAACAGACAGGAGAACAGGGAGGGAGGACAAAATAACAATAACAGGCAAAGTTAATGGAAGATTTTCTGTCAAACTGTTTTTCCTGAAGGAAAATGGCTTTTTCACAACAATGGCAATTTTCATGGACATTTTTGGGAGGTTTTGTTGAAAAACCCAAAATGGAACATTTCTAGGTAGGTTTTTGGAAATGAAACATGGATTTATTTTATTTTGGCAACCTAACCCAAAAAACAAAATGTTATTGGTTTTCAGTTTCTCAGTTATATCCCCCAAAACTTCCTAAATTAAATTTTTCACAGAGAAAAATAAATTTTCTTCATCAAATCTAATAACAGACTATTTCAGCATAGACTAGCTGATGACACATTTGTATGTGCCAATGAGTGGCAGTAATCCCAATTGGTCACCTTCCTAGCATTGCAGATACTCTGGCAGTTGAACACATTCAGATACCATACTCTAGTACAACAGGGAATGTCTTTCAGATGCCATATTAAAGGTATACTGATAATTTTGTGATGACTAAGTATTTACATAATTGGATGCATTAGACAAGGCTATTTACCTTGTTGGCATGCTGTTAGATAAATAAATGATGTCAAACTGTCGTACCGGTTTATCCACAAGAACTAATGTCACAGTGTCTTTTGTTGCAGATAACACAAGAGCCTCATCAATTTTATGAGGTTTCCCAGTTTGAACAATCCTCGGGCTTACATGGTAAGACACTTCTCGGGGTCTTCATATTAATGCCAGTGTGAGATGTTGTTGGTTTTGGCTGTCTTTCAATTCAATTTGCTTTCTCTTTAAAAATAGAGAAGTTTGTCTTTTAAAGAGCTATGCTCTGTATTGAGGTGATGTTGAAGATGATCATGATGGTCCCTTCTGGCCTTAAAGTCTGAGTCAAAGTAGGGAAGGTTTCACTGAACGATTGCATCATTTGCAGTGGACGGTTATCCACTGAGGCACTGATTTACCACTCAAATCCAAATGATAAGTAGTTGGGACCATACCTTCTAACAATCTTGGGTGGTATCTTATTTGTAGCAGGAAGCCAATCAGGCCTGAAATCCCTTCTCCCCCGCCCCCCCACAGTCAGGTCTTGATTCACGCTACTGCCTAAGCAGGCCATTCATCTGGCTTTAAACTGGACAGTTCTCTCTTCTTTCAGGTGGTTTGTCCCTCTATCCAGTACTGAGACAGAATCGGGCATGGTTTTGTCTGGTATCAGATGGGGGGTGCCATGTTTAACGAATGCACCTCTCTGCCCCTACCAGCTTGACTTTGTATGTGAGGTCATGCTGGCAAGGGTGAGCCCACACCATTCCCAGAAGTACCAGAATGTCTGGTATCTTGGGAAGTCATCCTACTACTGCCTATTTCATCAACAGGTTTTTGATGTGTGTCTGTAAATATTCTTTCAAAGCTATGGCCAGTTAAGCATTTGTGTTGAGGATCACAATTACAATCACAAAACCAAAACAACTTCCATGATCACGAACATACTAAAACAAGTGACGCCAAGCATTGTGGCATGTGGGTCAAAGGTGGGTGAAGTTTTTCTAATTACACACAAACTCTTTTTGTTGAACCAAGGCATGGGCTGCCTCCTTGGAATGTATGTCTGCAGATCCAGTTATAGGTGATCCAGTTAGGGATGATTTGCCAGGGCAACTTAGAAGGAAGGGAGCTTGGCTGGGATGCTTAGAAGACATGTGGTTGGCAGGGGCAGCTCCAGGCACCAGCACGCCAAGTACGTGCTTGGGGCGGCAAGCCACGGGGGGCGCTCTGCCGGTCACCACGAGGGCGGCAGGCAGGTTGCCTTCGGCGGCATGCCTGCGGAGGGTCCGCTGGTCCCGCTGCTTCGGCAGACCTCCCGCAGGCTGCCGCCGAGGGCAGCCTGCCTGCCGTGCTTGGGGCGGCAAAATACCTAGAGCCGCCCCTGGTGGTTGGAGTGTAAAGGTTCTGGCTTGAAGGCAGGGGACTCTGGTGGTGTGTGTGTGTGTGTGTGTGTGTGTGTGAAAGGGCCGAGGAACCAGCGGGCAGGGGTAGCAATGTGGGCCATCTGGGCTGGATGTGAAGCACTTTGTTTGGACATCTGGCAGCTCCGGGAGGTCTCTTGCTACTCAGCAGCTCTACCCTCTCCCAAACAAGACCCCTGAATGGCTGTAATGTTGGGTAAATTTCACAGGGCATCCCCTGTCGGCAGGGGCTCAAATTAATGCCAGCCAGCTGCTCTGACTGAAGACTCAGGCACCTCTTTTTTCTAATTCTGAAGCAAGACCTTTTTTTATCCACATTCCCACTCCCCAGCTTCCCTTTGGAGACAGAGGGCAATTCCCCAAGCCCCCCTGCCACCCAGCCCCACAGGTATCCAGCTGCAGTCTTTGCAAGACAGGGTGCACAGAGGGAGATCCTGTTCTGCAAAATGACAGGATGAGAAGCCGATCCTGGAAGATCCATAGCCTGGCCAGCTTGGCCAAGGTGAGTGTACTGCATGGCCGTTTGTTGTTCAGGAGAAGGTGGGGCTCCGAAGTGTATGTTTGCATAGGGCCCTGTGACAGGTTGATCGAGCCCTGTGCATGTGTCTTTTTGGATGAGAGGGGCTCTATTGGTATGACATGAAACTTCCTGGGTTTGCTTCAGTATCTTAAGCTGTGCGGCTCAGTGCAAGCTGAATGCTGGGCCTCACAGAAAACCAGCCATCTGTGTGCCAGATGAGCGTACAGCACCCATCGACAGAGCCACAGTGCACAACTCACCACTAAATATAACTACTATTCCAAATTGGACAGTTAGTGTTATTCACCATTACAGCTGAAGGTAGCCAGAAGAGTGCATTTTGCTTCCCAGACATTTTCTGGCAATATGTGGAGGACTGTTTGAAACGGAAAGATTTTTTTAAAAAGAGTTTTTGGTGTACTAGTTCCATCAAGCTTACACCGCACTAATGCTAGTCCTAGTTTGGGAAACTCTGAGCTAAATCAAATCCCCACATGCAAATACCCCTGAATTTGGGGGAATTTGAAATCTAGATCTGGATCTGGATGCAGTTTTGCTGTTCTGGCCCGTCTCTAATCTACAGAACTCAGACTGAGCATTGATGAGAAGTTATTATATTAATCAGTTACTCTTCTTGGGGGAATTCTTGTAAATGATGAGCAGGAACATATAGAAACAGGAGTTTGCTACTGTTGTGATTACTGTGTCCTGGTATTGTTTCAAAGGAAGTGGAGGATGTTGTGTATGTCCAAATATTGGTTATGATCTAGCATTTAAAATGTTTTGGTATGTGGTCATACACAGAAAATGGATTGTAATATAAGTATTTGCTGCACTAGCTCAAAGGCACTGATCGATATTTGGAAAAGATAAGTAAAGCTACCACTTCTACTGCAGATGGAGTGAGGTGACTGCATGTATATGACATTATAACAATCTAAAGGTATCTGAATGGTATAAACACCAAGGAAATATTTAAGGTACTATCATGGGTATAACTAGCAGTAGGGTTACCATATTTCAGGTTCCCAAAAAGAGGACACTGCCAGAGGAGGGAGGATCTGGGAGGGGGGGAAGTGTAGGGGGTATAATTGGGGGCATTGGAGGGGGTACCTGTGACAGGAAGGTGAGGGGCAGTATTGCTCCTTGTCATGATGGCAGGGCAGCTGGTGCAAGCCCAGGAAGCAGCAACAGCCATCAGTCCATGCCTCCCCATGGGACCCGCCTCCCCAGGCCTGGGAGCCAGGCCCTGCATGGGCAGGATCCTACAGCAGTGGCTTGCAGGGGAATGGACCAATCAGATGCAGGGGAGAGACCAATTGGGAAGCGGAACTATTGTGGCTCTTTCTGAGCTGCAACTTTTCTGCTCTGCAAAAACCTCGGATATTTCCTGTTTGAAACATCCACCCAGGCCCAGAAGAGGGGCTCAAAAAAGAGGCAGTTTCTGGGAAAACCCAGACATATGGTGAGTAAGGGAGTAAAATTAAGAGAGGTGATATTTAGGCTAAATAGCAGGCTAAATTTCTCAACCGTGAGATCCAATAGTCTCCCAAGACAAGTGGTGGAAACCTCATTGCTTGGGACATTTAGAACTAGACTTGACTGGCTGTATTAGCAGGGAGCAATCTAGATAAGCAAATAGGTATTTTCCATCTCATTTCTGTTGTTGGGATGTGCTTTGAAATTGCAAAAATTTATATGAACAGTGGTTAAAAATAATAAAACCAAAAGATCAGTAGATAGATTAGTCCTACAGCTGACTACTTCATGGACAGTCTAAGCAGGGAATAACCTATTTCCTTCTTAGGGAGAGGGTTGTAGATTCCAGTGAAGCTAATGAATCTTCATCAGAGGCCTGTATGAAATAACGTTAAAGTTGTAGATATAGCTAGCTACCCTGTTTGTTTACAGATGACTTGGAACAAGAATATTAAGTGAACTCTGTTTTTACTTCTCATAATTACTTTTTGAGAGCCACTATATCCTGAAGAACAGTTAGATGGTCAAGTTAAACACCAAGACTTTGTCTACATAAACTTTAGTCAGTAAAACTTTTATCATTTGGAGGTGTAAAAAAACCACAAACCCCGAATGACAAAAGTTTTACCTACGAAAAGCACCAGTGTGAACAGCGCTTTTTCGGTAGGAGAGCTCTCCTGCCAACAAAGCTACCACTGCTCATTGGTGGAATCTTTTTGTTGGCGGGAGATGCACTTGTAGCATGACCCTGAGAAAATGATTAGGGGTTTGGAACAGGTCCCATATGAGGAGAGATTAAAGAGGGTAGGACTTTTCAGCTTGGAAAAGAGGAGACTAAGGGGGGGGATATGATAGAGGTATATAAAATCATGAGTGATGTGGAGAAAGTAGATAAGGAAAAGTTATTTACTTATTCCCATAATACAAGAACTAGGGGTCATCAAATGAAATTAATAGGCAGCAGGCTTAAAACAAATAAAAGGAAGTTCTTCTTCACACAGCACACAGTCAACTTGTGGAACTCCTTACCTGAGGAGGTTGTGAAGGCTAGGACTATAACAGCGTTTAAAAGAGAACTGGATAAATTCATGGAGGTTAAGTCCATTAATAGCTATTAGCCAGGATGGGGTAAGGAATGGTGTCCCTAGCCTCTGTTTGTCAGAGGGTGGAGATGGATGGCAAGAGAGAGATCACTTGATCACTACCTGTTAGGTTCACTCCCTCTGGGACACCTGGCATTGGCCACTGTTGGTAGACAGGATACTGGGCTAGATGGATCTTTGGTCTGACCCAGTACGGCTGTTCTTATGTTCTTAAATTCTTAAGCTGAGAGAGAGAGCTTTTGAGTAAGGCATTGGCTAGAAAGAGGTTTGGGATTGTGAGCAAAGAAACTGTCTTTTGCTATTTCATTCCTACTGTGTTCAGGGAAACAGGACATTATATACTTTTTTAGTAAATAAACAGGATTGTGTCAAAGAAATACCTGACTCCATCACCAGTTTCTCTTCCTGATAGGAACAACCTGCGAGGCCCCAAATGTTGGCTAACTACTGAGGTCAAAAGGGGCAACAATATACTTGCTATATATTAAGATTTTTTGTTAACTCTTTTTAAAGAGCCATCCTCGCTTGCTAGCTGTCTGAATGTAATTTTTTTTATTTTTCTTGTTGAAGACAAATTTAGAAAAGTCCAGTATTTCAGCAATTCTTCAGTCATCATTAACTTCCACTCTTTATTTGTTACTTTTTCTGGTATTTCTTTTTCCACTGAGCGTCTGCGTTGTGTGCTGACCTCTACACTATTCCCTGCTATACCCCCCCCCCAACATGATATCATCGCTCCTTTAGGAGCCATTAGTTATCTATGTGCTCCAGCAGTCCATCTCCTATTGTAGAGGGGATAGAAGGTTTGGAGAAGGGATCTGCAAGACTTAACAATGACCCAATCTGCATCAATTGACATAATCATCCTGCTGGACCTCTCTATGGTATTTGATGTAGCTGATCACAAAGTATTGTCCTACCTACAAGAAGTTGTAGAAGAGTGAATGGAAACACGTTGAAATAGCTCCTCCCCCTTAAATGAAACTCCAGCCTCTAAAGCCCTCACCTGTAGAGTCTCACAAGGCTCAGTTCTCTCTCCATATTATTCAGCATCTATGGCCTGGTCTACACTAGGAGGTTACGTCGAATTTAGCAGCGTTAAATCGAATTAACCCTGCACCCGTCCACACAACGAAGCTATTTAGTTCGACATACAGGTCTCTTTAGTTCGATTTCTGTACTCCTCCCCGATGAGGGGAGTAGCGCTAAATTCAACATGGCCATGTCGAATTAGGCTAGATGTGGATGGAATTCGATGTTAATAGCTCCGGGAGCTATCCCACAGTGCACCACTCTGTTGACGCTCTGGACAGCAGTCCGAGCTCGGATGCTCTGACCAGCCACACAGGAAATGCCCCTGGAAAATTTGAATTCCTTTTCCTGTCTGGCCAGTTTGAATCTCATTTCCTGTTTGGACATCGTGGCGAGCTCAGCAGCACTGGCAGCGATGCAGAGCTCTCCAGCAGAGGTGTCCATGCAATCTCAGAATAGAAAGAGGGCCCCAGTATGGACTGACCGGGAAGTCTTGGATCTGATCGCTGTGTGGGGCGATGAGTCTGTGCTTTCGGAGCTGTGCTCCAAAAAACACAATGCAAAGACCTACGAGAAGGTCTCCAAAGCCATGAGAGACAGAGGATACAGCCGGGATACAACGCAGTGCCGCGTGAAAATCAAGGACCTGAGACAAGGCTACCAAAATATCAAAGCGGCAAATGGACGCTCCGGATCCCAGCCCCAGACATGCCACTTCTACGAGGAACTGCATTCCATTCTAGGTGCGGCCGCCACCACTACCCCACCACTGACCGTGGACTCTGACGATGGGATAGTGTCGACGGCCGGTTCCTCGGAGATGTTCGCGGACGGGGAAGATGAGGAAGCAGATGAGGAGGACAAGGCAGTCGACAGCGCTTACAACGCTGATTTCCCCGACAGCCAGGATCTCTTCATCACCCTCACTGAGATCCCCTACCAACCCTCCCCAGCCGTTAACACGGACCCTGAA
Source organism: Mauremys mutica (assembly GCF_020497125.1). Classification (NCBI taxonomy): domain Eukaryota; kingdom Metazoa; phylum Chordata; order Testudines; family Geoemydidae; genus Mauremys; species Mauremys mutica. The sequence goes on from NC_059073.1 coordinate 29,728,056, forward strand.
TCGGGAAGGATCAGTCGGTAAGTGCTTTAAACATGTAAACATTTATTTTTAACAGAGCAGGAATATTAACTATGTGAAAAGAAGGTCAATATATATGGGGATAGAACAGAAATCCTCTTGGGAGATCTCCACGAAGCTCTCCTGGAGGTAATCGAAAAGCCTCCGCAGGCGGTTCCTGGGGAGAGCGGCCTTATTGGGTCCTCCGTGGTAGGACACTTTTCCGTGCCAGGCTATCAGCAGGTACTCTGGGAGCATTGCCTCGACGAGCATGGCGGCATAGGCCCCTGGTTTGTGCTGGCTTTCACGCAGCATGCGGTCTCTATCTCTGTCAGTGATCCTCCTCAGGGTGATCTCGCTCAGGGCGTCCTGCTTTGAATTAGGGGAATGTTAGTATTGGGAATGCTTGAATGTTCCTTTACATAACAATAAGCGTCGGTTTACAGCAGAGGGGCAGCATACAGGGATCTTTCTCGGTGGAACAGGGGCAGAGTTCATGCTTTCCGGATTGCCGGCAGCAGGAACTTGCAAACGCTATGACCATTGCTTTGAGCGTGAAAGGAGGGCACTGCTATACATTAAGGTTTAAGCAGCCAAAAGTCTACGGATTACCATGTGTGCCTGCTCCACAAATTCTGCTGTCCTGCCCCGCTTGTCTGATCTCCAGTGCAAGACGCCAAGCAATGAATGCGAAGGCCAAAAATTCGAACTTGTCCTGAGTGCGCATGAGATAGGTGCTGTGCATGGTCTTGTTCACAGAGACAGACTAGTCTATGTTCATTGTTCGCAAAAATGTATCTTTGTAAGGAATTCACTCCCTTTTTCCCATCACACAGCTGCGACTGTTTCCCGACCTGCCCCGGCATCCCCCTCACAGAGGCTGGCGCAGATTAGGCGGCGAAAGAAAAGGACACAGGACGAGATGTTCGCTGAACTTATGGGCTGCTCCCGAGCTGAGGCGGCACAACAGACCCAGTGGAGGGAGAACATGTCTCAGTACCAGCGCTCACACAGCGAACGGGAGGACAGGTGGCGGCAGGAGGACCAGCAGGCGACTCAAATGCTGCTTGGACTAATGAGGGAGCAAACGGACACGCTCCGGCGCCTTGTGGATGTTCTGCAGGACCGCAGGCAGGAGGACAGAGCCCCACTGCAGTGTATCTGTAACTGTCCTCCCCTGCCACAAAGTCCCATACCCCCCTCACCCAAAGTAACAAGAAGGAGGGGCGCCAGGGGCCGTGAAAACTGTCACTCCACCCCTGCAGAGTGCTCAATTAACAAAAAGCTCTCATTCCCTAAATTTTGAGAAGTCCTTTCCTTCCTGCCTCACCCAAGCCCCCATCCCAGTTTCATCCCCTAACTGTCTAGGTGATAATAAAAAAGACTTTTCTGTTAATTACTGTTTCTGTCATGTTCTTTTAGAGTAGACTGTGTTTCAAGAGGGGAAGGGGGTTGATAATTGGACAGGTCAGTCACCTTTACCAGGGTACAGACACGGGGGCAGGTTCAGCAGCAGGTCACACACACAGTGCAGTCTCTAGGCACCCTGGTCAGTCTGGGAGGTTGTTTTCATGTTCTGTTTTGGGGGTGCTATGTGACTTTGTGGCGGGGGAGGGTGTTAGAGATCTTATGCAGCGGTCCTTATCCTGGATCACAGAGCCATGCAGCAGCTGATCTGTAACCGTCCTCCCTTGCCACAAAGTCACATAGCCCCCACACACAGAGTCCCGAGAAGGAGGGGTGGCAGGCTCGGTTGAAACAACCAGTCCGCCACCGCGCACTGCTCTAGGAGCAGGAGCCTGTCATTCCTCGAGTTTAGAAGCGGTCTTTGCAGCACTACACACCCTACCCACCACAATCTGCGTCCCAGTTTTAACCCTTTACCGCGAAATCAGTACTAAAGAAAACGGTGTTTATTAACAAAGTTCCATGTATTTTATTTTTAAACGTGTGTTGGAAGGGGGGGAATGGGGTGAAAGAGGTATGTAACTGCAGAGGATAGTCAACATTAACTGGGTAAAGAAACGGGGGCAGGTTCAGCTTCTCTGTAAACAAACTTAATAGTCACAGGTTACCCTGCTCCCTGAGGAACCTAGCTTTCAAAGCCTCCCGGATGCACAGCGCTTCCCGCTGGGCTCTTCTAATTGCACGGCTGTCTGGCTGGGCGTAATCAGCAGCCAGGCTATGTGCCTCAACCTCCCATCCCGCCATAAAGGTCTCCCCCTTGCTCTCACAGAGATTGTGGAGCACACAGCAAGCTGCAATAACAATGGGGATATTGGTTTCGCTGAGATCTGAGCGAGTCAGTAAGCTTCTCCATCTCCCCTTGAGACGTCCGAAAGCACACTCCACCACCATTCTGCACTTGCTCAGCCGGTAGTTGAAGAGTTCTTTGTCACTGTCCAGGGCGCCTGTATAGAGCTTCAAGAGCCAGGGCATTAGCGGGTAGGCTGGGTCCCCGAGGATCACTGTAGGCATCTCCACAACCCCAACAGTTATTTTGTGGTCTGGGAAGAAAGTACCTTCCTGCAGGCGTCTAAACAGACCAGAGTTCCTGAAAACACGCGCGTCATTAACCTTGCCCGGCCATCCGACGTTGATGTTGGTAAAACGTCCCCTATGGTCCACCAGTGCTTGCAGCACCATTGAAAAGTAGCCCTTTTGGTTAATATACTGGCTGGCCTGGTGGTCCGGTCCCAGGATAGGGATGTGAGTGCCATCTATAGCCCCACCGCAGTTTGGGAATCCCATTGCGGCGAAGCCATCTATGATGACCTGAACGTTTCCCAGGGTCACTACCTTTGAGAGCAGTAGCTCAACGATTGCGTTGGCAGCTTGCATCACAGCAACCCCTACGGTAGATTTGCCCACGCCAAAGTGGTTCGCTACTGACCGGTAGCTGTCTGGCGTTGCAAGTTTCCAGAGGGCTATGGCCACTCGCTTCTGCACAGTCAGGGCTGCTCGCATCCGGGTGTCCTTGCGCTTCAGGGCAGGGGACAGCAAGTCACACAGTTCAAGGAAAGTGCCCTTACGCATGCGAAACTTTCGCAGCCACTGTGATTCATCCCAGACCTGCAGCACTATGCGGTCCCACCAGTCCGTGCTTGTTTCCCGGGCCCAGAATCGCTGTTCCACAGCATGAACATGACCCATTGCCACCATGATGTCCACGGCGTGGGGTCCCGTGCTTTGTGAGAGGTCCGTGCCACTCTTACACTTGATGTCCTCACCGCGCTGCCGGAGCCTCCTTGCCCGATTTCTCAGCATCTGACTGTGAAAAAGGTGGACGATAAGGTGCGAGGAGTTGACAACAGCCATAAGTGCAGCGATGATCGCAGCGGGCTCCATGCTCGCAGTGCTGTGGCATCCGCGCTGTCACTGACCAGAAAAGTGCGTGAACAGATTTCCAGCCGGCGCTTTCATGGAGGGAGGGCAGGAGTGACGGTTGAATGACGACAGTCGACACATATTTTCCCCCAGCAGGCATTGGGGGCTCGACCCAGAATTCCAATGGGCAGCGGGGACTGCGGGAACTGTGGGATAGCTGCCCACAGTGCACCGCTTCCAATGTCGACGCTTGCCCCGTTAGTGTGGACTCACAAAGTCGAATTACTGTCCTTAGTGTGGATACACACATTCGACTTTGTAAGGTCGGTTCCACAAATTCGAGTTAAGTAAAATCGAACTACTCTGGTAGTGTAGACATACCCTATATGTATGAAGACCTGCTGGAGTGCCAGCAGTGTGCAGCTCAAACCTGATTCTACATCTCCTTTATGTCAAATGTAAACAACATTAAGCTAAAATTGGCCCTTAATAAAGAGTATAACGGGTCAAAATATTTTGAACTTAATTTTTTATTAAACTCTACACAAAAAATGAATTTTGACAAACTATCCTGAAAATGTTAAATAAATAAATTAAAAGTATATTATTGACCAGAAATAGAGCTGGTGAAAGTTTTTTATTTTGTTGTGAATTTTTAAACTGTTTTTTTTCAACTAGTGTATTTATAAGCAGCTGACTAAACAAATTTAAAATGCAACAAGACTGAGATTATATGGGTAGGAAGACAGACATGCTTCAAAGAAATTGCCTCCTTGGCACCACCCTACTATCAAAAGCATCTGCCCACAGTCATGGGGTTATTTTGAACTCCTGAGTGCTACTGGATGCTGAAATAACATGAAAATTCTCTCATTCATGTGTGACTTGGCCAGAAGATTGCTACCTATCCTATGGGGAAAAGATGTGGCCACAGTAATCCATGAATTTGTGACTTCCAGTCTTGGTTATTGCAATTTATGTCTAGGAATGAAGCCGTAAACTCTGAACAAATGTCAAATGGTGCAAAATACAGCCACCCATTTGCTTAATATACAAGAGATCACCCTGAGCATATTACCTGGTGCTCTGCTCTCCGTATTGGTTCTCCACTTCAATTCAAGGTCTTTGTTCTGATAGCCAAAGTCCTCAAGATTTTTTTCCCTCGCTACGCTACCTGAAATATCATCTCTCCCTTCATAATCACTTCACTGAAACAATGAAACTGCAAGTCAGGAAGTACTGGTTTGTGAGTTCAGGAGTCAGAACTCTCACTTGGAACTGGATCTTGACTACAGAACTTGCTCCTGCAAGAGACAGGCCTCCTCACTTTTAGATCTAATATAATACTCATTCTTCTTAATTATCTTTCCCACAATACATTTTTCAACAACACAAATGTGGAATTCATAGACCATGTCATTTTTGAGGATATGGTGAGCCAAAAATTTAAGCCATTTTTCAAAAAGTGGAGTATGGGGACTTATTAAAAAAAAAAAACACCATCGCTTCAAAAATCCTTTTCTATTTGTTTTGTTTTCCCTCAAACTTCCCGGAAAATTACTTTGGCATGTGAAATTGCAGGGATATTGACTGAGTTTTGAGGAAGCATATAGGGTTTGAAAATCAGGCTAGTTTTGGGTTTACCTGTGGAGCGGCTACTGCCACTTCATAATTACATATTAGTTTGGCGTTGGAAGGTGTTTGAAACAAATCCATTTGAGAGACTGGCTTGAAAATAAAATCAGCTGACTCAGATAAACATCATCAAAAGGTAAGTTCTAGCGAAAGCAGTACTTCAAGAAGCTGTGACGCGCCCTGTGGATTGGAGTATAATTTATCCAAATACTCCCTTAGAGATTCTGTCATCCATGCACGCCAAGTGAAAATATCATGGTGTCAGTAAATGATCTCTTATAACCTATAAAATGTTTTATCGTTATTTAAGTACCATGCAATATGTAGTGTAATTTGGTTCACATGGTGGTGACTACCCACTTTTTTTAATTATGTGGAATCATTATTATGAAGCTAAAGAAATATGTGTAGTTAAAGTCAACTTCACAAATTATGAGCCCTGATCCCATTCCCATTCTGAAGTCAATGGGTGTTTTGTCATTAACTTCAGTGGGAACAGATTGTGCATGTGAATCAACAGGAACATGTTCCTTTCCTTTCAGCGAGAATGATCCAGTTCTGGAGGCACAGTTCAGAGAAGCATGCAGGCAAAAGTAGAAATCTGGGGGGAGATTTACCTTGTCTCCATCACAGGAAGTATCAAGTGCACACTATCTAAGATACATTTGAGTTATTTATTAATATTTAAAGAGGTTATTTAGCATCAAGCATAGAGTATAATTCTTGAAAAGAGAAGACAGCAGAATGGTTGTCAACAAGAGAGACTTGCTTAAAAGTTGCCAAGAGAAATATTGCATTAAACAAGCATTCACTGGGGATGGCGGGGAGGGAGGGGGGGATGTCTTTCTTTCTGTTTCAAAGCCCTGTTTACTTAAATACAGTTTCACCCTCCATTCTCTGGAAATATTCTGGAACATTTTTAATAACAACAATAAAGAGGTAAATCAGAATGACCAGTGGTTTTCACCCACAGCATCATTCAAAGCCAGTCTTCCTCCCCAGTACTTTCCGTATGCTAAAATAGCAGACCACCCTTGCGGTACCCTAACCACTGACCTGTTTATAGTTTGTTCATCTTCTTTAGTTTAATGAGGTGATGAATAAATGCACTTTTACCAGGAATAAGGGACTGTCAGTGATGGAAACTGAAGTCCTCTGTTTATTCATAGGCAGGTAGGTTGGCGCAGTGCAGATCTGTCTGTCAGTAATTGCACATTCGGCGTCAAGGGATAACACTGTTAAGTGGTGGGGCCTTTTCTGAGCAGACCCGGACAGTGTTATCAATCTGAGACAAAATATATGGGATTTGGGGAACAAACTCCATAATGCACATTGACAACCAGACTCTCTTTTCTTAGGAGCCATACATAATTCTGTCTTCTAATGTCTTTCCCTTATCAGTACAATAAGTCTAATATATATGACCCAGCAGTTTATAAGATACTTAGACACAGCAGGGATAGTCACAACAAAGATTTTAGGCAAACATTTTGCAGGAAACAATATCAGAAACTATCCTTTTAAATATGGTATTAACATCATCTCTATTCTACTCAACCATGTGCCTTGAAGCAGCAGAATAAATTTTTTGTTGAACACATTTTTGACAGAAAAGTCCTGAGAATATTGACGTTTTTTCTATTTTTAAGAGACATTTAAAATCAAAATGTCATGAACATTTTAAAATTTGAAGAATTTCAACCAGCTCTTTTCCCACTATTGGGAATGGGGTTGCTGGATGGCAAGTTATCCAAACTTTGTGGCAGGGAAGAAAGACAAAATCATAACAAATGCTTGAAAATATAATGTACACAGTATTCTATAGTAACACTCTACAATGTTGTACTCTGTACACACAACTTAGAACTGTGATTTTTGAAGTGTTTGGGAATATTATTGTAGAAAGCCATCATTCCTTTTTTACAAGGGCTTTTTTGTATTAAAAATTCTGCAAGGTCTGAATCTGAGTGTAATGCAATTATTTTTATGTCTGATAAACTGAATGAATAACTGCTTGTGTGCAACATAGGTGAAGCAGGTTTCAACAGTCCTTGGTTTGCTTTTGATTTACATGTCTATGCAAAGACGTACAACTCCTTTAACATATTATATTGCTTCAAAATAAAGCAATTAGGTAAGATGCAATCCTGCTGATTTCTTTTTCAGTCTTTGATACAATATTGAGTTCATAAAAAATATATGCACATTAAGTCAACATCTATTGCACAGACATACAGCTATTCAGTTACTTCATGAAAGGCGAAATTACTTGATTGCAAAGGTTCACGGAATGATAGCAGCAAGGGATAAGGCAGGATTATCATTGACGTCAATACAATTAATGGGGGCAGATAACTTCTTTTAATTGTCACCTAAACCACGAAAAGTACGGATAAAGAATCTCTGAATGACAAGAGGAAGCTTCTCTTTTCCTAAACCAGGATTATCCTACAGTTCCTCAAGAAAACCCTGGCTGAAGGTAAAGGAAATATAATTTTAATGCAACATCCTTTAATTCTATACAGATGTTTACCCAAAAAAATGTAGCTATATCATCTGCAGTGCAGAAAAAAGATGGAATTTTATCCCTCAGTCTGTTATCAATTAAATCATCAAAACAAAATTATCATTCAAATTACAATGTATCATTTCACTTTTAGAATGTATGGGGAGGAGGCAATCTGTGAAGCAGAAATCTGCAAACCATCAAAGCAACAAAGAAATATTAAAGTTCAATGGGCAGTTTGTTCATGCATGTTTTAATCTAGTTTTTTTTTAAATGGAAACCATGTCCACGTGGTCAAAATAACATTTGTGTCAAAAGAAGCCTTTGAGGTTCAATCCAGTGAAATAATCAAACTTTAAAAAAAAAAATCCCAAATTTTTTTCAATAGGGGAAAGTGCTCCCCAGGGGTTATAAGAAGGTGACATTAGTAGAATTTCAATGTGGGAAAGTATCTATAGTAGGAAAAGCTTGTTATAAGAGTAGAATATCAAATGCTCCGCTTCTAAATGTATTCTGTTGCACAACTCTGCAACTGAGAACTGTTTTTAATTTTCACTTAATACTTAGATTCTATTGTTTTCTAACATGCATATGTTGTACTTGCTCAGTATTAAGTTTTATGGTATAGTACATCTACATTTTAAAGTGATCATCTGTCTCTGCAGAAGAGATTTGTTATATCCATAATTTGACTGTACACTCATCTTAAATAAATTAACAAAACGCCAGACAGTTTCCTACCATTAGCTGACAAGATTGAAACTACAGTTGCAAAACTTTTTTTTCTTTAAGGAGATGCACATATTTTTCAAGAGGATAGATACATTGGTAAAATCCTCATTGAATGTTCTACTTGGGTCTGGTCAGAACTTAAGCAGATGGTATTGTTTCTTTCGTAAGCCATTCCTTCTTCTGAAAATGTTCCCTACAAAGATATTAGCATTTTCTTTTGCCTTTGAAATTTAAGACCTTTTTCGCCTCTTAAAAATTAAGCAACAGGTATGCTGCTATATTCCATGTTGCAATATTTATATGGGACAAAGGCTCATATTAATAAATATTCTTTCTGTGGTCAGGATTTTTTCAACAAAAATCCAGTAAAGGCATTGGAAAGAAACTATTTTTTGTTTGCTAATGTAGAATCTGGTCACACACTTAGCATCTGAAATTTAAATTGAGCATTGTTTAAGCGAGAGTTTATAGCTAGCTTGTTGTCACTCTGACCTGGAAGAGAAAAGTATTCTCCCTCTCACATGTAAAAATTCTCCACTGTCGTCTTCCCTTTCCATCAAATTAATAAGTTTGTCTTTTTCCCAGTTAGATGTATATGTCTAAATGATGTTTTAAATGTCTTATATGGGCATAATAGTTGAGAATAATGAGCCTAGAAATATGACTTATGGCAACTTGTTCAGAAATTAAATGTCTTCCTATATATATAAATTGACTGTCCCTTTAAATCACATCAACATTGCAAAGAAAGAAAACAATATTCAAATCAGGAATGGGAGACTCTCATGGAGTTTGATGTTTTGTTGACTTTGAGGTGTGTGTCACTTCCAGGAGAGCTGTTGCAACAAGTTGAAAAGTATTTCTGCTCTTCTGATTTGGAAGCAGTCTGTATGTGGCCTGTGTTTGTGTGCTGCTGATACAAATGTATGTTCCAGCTGTCTTGAGGTCTAGATATGCCTCCTCATGTGTGCGTTCCCTAACGCTTAAGTTAACTGTCCCAAGGGAGCAGTTCCTGGGAGACAGAGCTAAGGCATCTTCAGTATCAAGCCTTTGTTACCTTCAAACATGTCTTAAATTCAAACCTGGTCACGTTTAGAATGAACAGCAAGACTCAGCTCTCGAACCAGACTTTCCACTAACTGTTAACTATTGAATCCTGGGCAATCAACTGACCGGCCAGGTTCTTCTGTTCTCTGCCCTTTAAAGCTGCAAAGTTGCAAGGGGATACAGTGTGTTTGCCCTTTTCACTGGAAATGTCAGTGAATCCCAATGTAAATCATGCAAAATGTGCCATGATTAAAGCTGGATGAATAACTGGTTTTTCTGTTCCCTGGTACTTTTTGAAAAATCACAAAATAATAATAAATCATTTTAGATCTACCCCATTTCCCCCCACACACACAAATTTTTGGTGAACCAAAAAGTTTTAAAAATTTGTTTTGTATCAAGCAAAATACTTTGTGTACCCACAACAAAATGCTTAATTTCACCTTTTATGATTTTACATTTTTATATAATATTGAAGGAATTTTTTAAACAAAAAATCATTTACAATTGAAAACTCATAGTTTCATTTAGAAATTGTCAAAACAAAACATTTCTACCTTTGGGGAAGTTTTTGCTTTTATTTTAAATGAACAATTTGTTGAAACTAAAATAAATTTGTGAAACATTTTGGTGCCGCTGAATCTGCATTTTTTTTTTTTTTGCTGGGGGGTTGGGCGGGGAGAAGCTTCAGACAAAAACCACCCAGGTCTAGTCAAAAAAGCCCCCTAGGGCACCCTAGAACCGCTTATGATGATAAATGAATACTTGTAATTATGCATCTGAAAGTTACTTTCCACACATACTCTGCAGTAAAAATGTGCTGTTTTGGAGAAGATGCCTGCCATAAACTTTTTCCAGAATATTTAATATATCAATGAAACAAACATGAAAAGGGAACAAATACCATTGAAGAAAACGCATTTACAGTTTTTCATAAATATTATTGTAGTGAATCTTTTTTTTTCAGTGTTCACTTACCATGTAGGTAGCACAGTAGGCATGAACAATGCTAAACAGAACAAATAAAGCAGATTCCCTGCTCCAAGCAGCTTACAATAAAAAGGCCTGATAGTGTGGACACTCTAACAGGGTGTGGTGCTCACCACTGTGAAGGGTGCCATTGACTGGATTGTAGCTTCTCCTGGTAGAAAGCAGTCTCACTAATTTGGCTGGGACTGCTCACTGTAGAGAGCGCCAGGCCCGGTAGTAAATGTTATTTGTACTGTGGGAGCATCTTGGAGTCTCAGTCATGGACCAAGGTTCCGTTGTGCTAGGTGCTGTATGATCCAAAGTTAGGATCAGGTGGTAACAACACAGAGACGGGATGGGAAAGAGGTAGGATGGAAGTAAGGACAATGAGATGACCTAGTGACTCAGGAGGATAATACATATATTTAAGAATTACTTTTTTTTTTAAAAGCTAGGAAGACTTGCTTTATTTTAATTGGAGCTGTGCTTGGCATGATCTCCAGGCACAGCTCCTGGTACATTTCTGTGCACTATGACAGGATCTTCCCTACCTGTGAGCATGGGGAGGAATGGCTTTCTTCCTCCTTAGCCCTCCCATCCAATATGGATTTAGCAGTTAGGGATTTAGCCCTTAATCATAACGCTGTACTTGTTTATATATATATATATATATATATGGCAAATGAAAGGGTGCAGGTTGTTGTTGTTCTGGGGGTGCAATGATTTTTGCAAGCTTCTTTGTTTGCAACTACAACTGACTCCCTTTTAAATATCATTGTAACGTATAAATGAGGTGAGGCTATTTCTTCGTTTGAATCATGAAGAGTAAAAAAAAAAATTACTTGAGACCAGTGCTTCCTGCATGATTTTTATTGGAGCAACTCATGAGAATTTATTGTCATCAGGTAGCAATTATTGTTTCCATTCATAGTGTTCAAGGGAGAGAATGTGCAAACTGATTCACAGAAGATGTGTACAATGAAAATGTCACTCAAAACTAGTTTCTTGATCTAACTAATGTATCCAATGTCTTGTGGGGGTCTTGATATAGTTATAACAGTTACAAAATTGCAAAAAGGCATTCTTCTTTATAAATATTGCAACATGGGAGGAAGGATGGCCTTGTGGTTAAGTCAAGGCACTGGAATGACACTAAGGAGATCTGGGTTCCATTTCTAGCTCTGACACAGACTTCTAGCGTATTTACCTAAATTGTAAACTCTCTGGGGCAGAGACCATCTTTTGGTCTGTGATTGTCCAGTGACAAGCACAATGGGGTTCTGTACTCCTGGAGGCTCTTACTTCAACACAGATAATACATAACAATTGTGTGATCTTCTGCAAGTCACTTAGGGAATTTGTATACTGTAATCAAAGGGTATAATTGCTGCTTGTACAGACATTCCTGAATCTAGCTAGCTGGTACTGGAGCAGTGAAGCTGCAGGAGCATAGTGGGGGGGAGGGATAGCTCAGTGGTTTGAGCATTGGCCTCCTTAAACCCACAGTTGTGAGCTCAATTCTTAAGAGGGACATTTAGGGATCTGAGGCAAAAATCTGTCTGGGGATTGGTCCTGCTTTGAGCAGGGGGTTGGACTAGATGACCTCCTGAGGTCTCTTCCACCCCTGATAGCCTATGATTCATAGGCTTCAATGCAAGCTAATCACCTGAGTAATTACCCAGGTTCCAGGAAGACTTTGTATATCCTGCACAGAAGTCCCATGTTGCCATGGCTTCATTGCTGGGGTACCTGAGCTAGCAAAATTAAAACTAGCACTGGTATAGCTACATATAATCACACTCCATTTTGCAGTTTAGATATACCCTTTATCTCTGTGCCTGTAAAATGGGGATAGTACAAGTTCCTCTTCCCCATTCTTTGTCTATCTGGTCTACTTGGATTGTGAGCTTTTGGGGGCAGAGACTGTCTTTCCTTGTGTGTATGTACACCAGGTACCACAATGGAGGCTACAGCCTCTAGGTGTTACTGCAATACAAATAATAATTCATAGCTCTTGTAATAGGAGATCTAGGATTTCAGAGGATTGTGATAAGTGATATAGGTTGCTGTGGAGCCTGTTAAAGTTCTTGCTGTTTTAATTTCAAATATTTTGTATGTTAAATATATTACTCCTCTGAAGCCATATAACTCTTCAGATTGGCTACCTGGTGGGTTTAGATTTTAGTTTGTAATTGCATGCAGATTTTGATATAGGTCAAAATAAACAAGTGAACTAGGGAGTTAGGAAAAAATCTTCCTTATTAGAATGAATGGTCAGGATCTACACTAATCATCTCAATGACAGCTGTGGAAGAGAGGATAGTCTTCTAGTATTGTGCCATCTGACTTGAATAGTCTTCTATCAGCATACACAAAGGAGGAGATTTTTTTTCTTAGCACTTATTGTTAACTTCACTCTATGCTCACTGAAATCAATTTTCAAAAAGCACTCTGTGTTCTCAATGACTGAACTCTACTCTCACTGAACTCAATGATGAGTACTTTTGAAAATCCTAGCCAAAATCCCCTATGCTTAGAACAAGTGGCAAATTAGTTATTACTTTGCTATAACTTTACAATAAGAGTAAAATTTGTCTGTGCGGGAGACAAAAATTTCTCCAGGGATGGTCCAAGACTATGGAAATAACTCCCGCAGGAACTAAGGACCATCACAAACCTCACCACTTTCCACTCCAAGTGCAAGCACTTTTTACCTTATTTTCTCTAACATAAAACAGAAACACACACATATAATATACCTCTTGCTATTTTTTTAAAGATATACCCTACCAAAACAAAACATTCCACTGCACACACTTCTCCCTCTGAGGAGAGGATGAGAAAACAAACAAAACATGAAATATGTGTAGTTGCATTGCTTTATGCACTACTGGAAGGTGCTCAAATGCTATGGTGATGAGCTCTGTATAAAAACCCATATAGTATAGAATGAGAGATGTCACATATTCTCAGTGTTACCTAATATTTATCTAGAATATGGTGTCTTTTTAATTGCTTTTGCCATCATATGTGGATAATCTAATCATTTATTTTAAAATATTCTGTAAATTATAGTGATTTTAGAATAGCACCTAGCACCTCCAACATAAACAATTTCCAGCATAAGACAAGGTATTAGTTGAGTTTTTAATGCTAGTTGTTGTTTTCGTCTTTGCTCAAGAAGCACTCACTGAACATAGAAATCTTTAGAGAGATCAGGTGGGTGAGGTACAGTAATGTCTTTTATTGGACCAACTTCTGTTGGCGATAGAAACAAACTTTTGAGTCACACAGAGATCTTCTTCTGGGTCAGATCTGAAAAAGAACTTTGTGTGACTCAAAAGCTTGTCTCTCTCATCAACAGAAGTTGGTCCTATAAAAGAAATTGCCTCACCCACCTCATCTCTCTAATATCCTGGGACCAACATGGCTACACCTACCCTCCATGCGTGGAAATCTTTTGACATTTGTCCATTTCCATTCTATCTATTTTGACTGTGGCTTTGGAATGAGGGATGACTAGAATGTTGCCTGCTTTTGATGAGGTTTTCAGTAATCTCATTGCTTGATTTAAATGCCCTATATGATAGGGTCCATAATTCTGATGTAAATAGAAGCTGTTAGGTGCTTAGCCTCCTTGAAAATCAGGTGTCTAAATGTAGATTTACATTTTTGGCTATTAATACTGTTTTCATAATTGATATTCATGGATTTTCAAGTGTACAAGTGGCCACTGTGATCAATAGTCTGGCATTCTGCATGACACAGACCATTTAATTTCACCCAGTTTTTTCCCTACATCTAGCCCAACAATTTACAGTTGAGCTAGAACATGTATTTTAGAAAGACATCTAATCTTGCAGTACGTCTACACTAAAAGTGCTACAGAGGTATCGCTGGAGCTATGGCACTGTAGTGCTGCAGTGTAGATATGCTATCAGGACAGAAGGGGTTTTTCTGTCACTGTAGTAAATCCATTCCCTCAACAGGCAATAGCTAGGTCAGCAGAAGAATTCTTCCATCAACCTAGCTGCATCTACAATGGGGCTAGATCAACCCAAATGTGGCATGCTGGGAAATACGTTTTTCACAGTCCTGAGCAATGTAGCTAGGTTGACCTAAGTTTAAAGATGCCAAGCGAAGGAGAATTTACCACATCCCTAGGTAATGTGTCCCAATAGTTGATTACCCTCAGTTAAAAACTTGCCTTTTAGTTCCAGTTAGAAGCTTGCTGATCTAAGCATTATTTTGTATTTATTATATTAAGGCCAGTCTAGTAGCCTTGCTCACCTCAAATAGCTATTTCTCCTCCCCGCCGCCAAAGAAAAAAGGAAAAGGGCTGTTAACTTCAGTGGAACTACTTGTGGCATTAGGTGATACTCAGTAGGAGTAAGGGAATCAGAATCTGGTCCTTATTTTGTATCTATTTTATTCCTACCATGCTACGGGTGTGCATGACTCCTGACAAAGGAAATAAAGAGGCCCTGAGGAATAAGATAGTAAGATCAGACATGACATGACACTGTGAAATGACAGCAGGCAAAAAATTGTGTGTGGAGGGAGAGGCTTACCCAATATAAGGTCCTCCTGAGATTACTTGTTTTTGCTCTGTGCATGTTATATTCATTCTCATTTTTGTATTTAATTTGTACCATTTATTTTTGCTAAATTGGCATGGGAGTGTTGGTCAGTGCTGAAGAGGGAGTGAAACAGATTCATATTCATCATAAATCTAACATAATGAACAGTGTTTTGGTGTTTAATTTAGTAAAACCTCTTCATGATATTTGATAGTATGCTACAAGTCACGGAATGTGCTGTTGTAACTTGTACTACATCCGAAATAATTTTAAATTGGCTTGGGTTCAGTCCTTACGATTTTTTGGGCTTACTTTTTTCTGAGATACATAAATTATTCTCCCAATCCCATTACTGTTTAATATGTTTGTTCAGTTGTCTTCCAAGAACACTTATACATAGCCTACCTGAAATAAATTATGTTTTTGTAAAAAATTACAACACCTAAATAAAAGACTCTGGGGCCTGACATCCTGTATATTATGATTTATTTCTTGATTCAATAAATATCATATTAGGTACCATGTCGACTTTATCCCCTCAAGGACCAGAGTAGCTATTATTATTGGGCAAATACTGAAGTCCCTACTCAGTATGACATCCTGCCCAGAACTGCAAGGAGAGGGGAATTTCATCCAGTCTTGTGCCCCCCTCACATGCCTCCACCAACCATGAACCACCACAGCAATTCAGCTCCAGCCTAACCATCCCATCCTGAAAAGTAGGACAGCTGCCAGGGGAGGGAATGCCATCTTCCCCTTAAATATGCCTTCCAATTCTCCCCCCTCACTGTCACCAGCAGCAGTGACTAGGGCCAGGAGCCACACAAACATTGCTCCAGCTGAGTTATTCCTTATCCCCGTAGCCAGAACAGTTTTTTCATGGCCCTTTAATGGTGTCTTGCCCTGTGCCCCTTTACCATCCCTAAGGCATCAAACTGTCTTGCACTACCTTATGCCTAGAAAACTTCCAGGATGCTAGTACAGCCCGAAGCTCTGTGAACTTTGTTGTGAAGCTTGCTTGTAAGTGGGGGAAACAGAGGCAGCCAAGAGTTGAGAAGTCCTTGACAGTGCAGCTTCATTGTTGCTGCATTGACAGAGAGCTTAGGCACGGTTCCAAGTGGCCAGGAGCCTGGAAGATGCTCAGGCCGTTCTAGGGGAATAGGAACCCTGTGTCTCTATGAGGAATTGTCTTGTATCTTCAAGGATCTGTAAAATGAGAGCTAGATGAATAATGATGTTGTTTTCCAGGTGTGGGGCACAAACAGCCTCTCCCAAAACAGTTGGGAGGGAATTCTGAGGGGGAACCTCTCATAATTTTCCTTTGTCTGGACTGTTTCCTCAGTGTTTTGCCACGGAAAGTGGAGACCAAGGCCTTAATTTCCACACAGTCTTTACTCTGGAACTACTCTCGTAAATCAATGGCTTATGCCTAAGGAAGGTTAGAGTATGAGCTACAGGATTTGGCCTATTATCATACAGTATTTATTATTTTTTGGGCCCTGACTATGTTTTGTTCAGCCCTATGCAGAACGTAAAGGATGATGCAGTCTCTGTCCCACAGAACTTTCATTGTATACAGGTCTTTGAACACAGACACACAGTAAGGATGGCGTGGTCTGAAGATGTTAATTTCACTGAAAAGCACATTTTATTTCTGAATATAAATAACCGTGAAAAAACATGACACGTTCTTTTTCTAGTGGATCATTGGTGAGAGGCTTGGTGGAAAAAGATGGTTTTAGGAAGGATTTGAAGCACAACAGGGCGGGGACATGACCAATTGGGATGGGGAAAGTAGTTCCAGGTTAGCTTTCTGTTATCCTTTTAAAATCATGCATTGAAATGTTTTGCCATATATAGCTGTTTACTTGTACATCTTTATATGTAAAGAGATAGAATCATAGAATTAGAAAGATCAGAATAAAAGGGGTTGGAGAAAGAAAAGAACTCCTAAATCATTCAGTCCATCTCCATGCAAATCCAAGATTGTTCACTATTTCATATTTATTAGTGTTTTGTCTACACTGGGTTTAAATATCTTGTGCAATCAGGCTTGTAAATATTCTTTCAGTGTTATATGTTCATTCCAATACTAACATCTCCTGTATTCTATGTAAGAGCTACTTCAAATATTATTTACAAATGTATCTGCTGTGAGAACTTCATCTCCACATCTCAGTCTCCATCTGAAGTATCTGATATCTAAGGATCTTTTAGGAAATAATTTCCCTTTAAAAATGTGTAAATTGATTCAATTTAAGATATCCAATTCCTTCACAAAATATGGATCTGTTAAAACAAATGTGCCTGCTACAGGTTTGGATCAAAAAAGAAAGAATAGAAAGAAAACTGTTCTTCTGTTTCTTTAAACTGTAGGAGATGCTTTTCATGCTGTCCTCACCCATCAAAAAGAATGTAGGTGTGGAGAACTAAAGGTTGTTTCACCTGGAAGATTAGGCTAGAAACTACAGTAAATCCTTAAATTATAACCAAAAATTATAGAATCTAGTTCTCTACAATGAAACAATAGATGCAAGCTGCAGAAGCAATAAAGAAGCTGTCAAGTATCAGAGGGGTAGCCGTGTTAGTCTGGTTCTGTAGAAGCAGCAAAGAATCCTGTGGCACCTTATAGACTAACAGACGTTTTGCAGCATGAGCTTTCATGGGTGAATACCCACATTTTTTATGCAGTATATAAAATGTAGGTGGGTTTTTTTTTTTTTTTTTTTAAATCCAGTGGTCACACAGATCACTGACCAATAATAGTCTATTTCTTGGACTTTTTAAAAATCTCTTATCATATGTGATTCCCCCGCTAAACTCCATCTTGCTCTCTTAGTTGCAGGAAATACTGAAGTCCACTTTGTGGTGCCAGCTATAACATTGGGGTCCAAAGTTCTTTTAGCAGCTGAAGAAGTGTCTTCATCTTCCCGTCTGCTGTTACCATGAGGAATGTAAAGAGAGCTCCACCTCATGAGGCAGGCAGGGACTGGAGGAACAGAGTTAGGGAGATTTTTTGCCTTTGGCAAATATTCTATGATTAATTATAGAAGAAAGAGATGGAAAAACAACCTAATAGGTCATCAAGCCCAAGTCTCTCCCACTGCAGGATTATTTTCTACAGTATTTTATCTAATATTTTGTCTAGAATAACTTTAAAAGTACCAAGCAAAAAGTACCAGTTCCCTTAGTTTATTTCAAAGCACAATACCATAAAGCTTGTGAACAAGATCTCTACCCTAAATTTTCTTAATTTCAACCCATAACTCCTAGTAAATCCATCATTGTTGTTGTTTCCTCCTCTCAGATATATATAGCCTATTAGGGTCTCCTGTCAGTCATTGTGTAGTGAGTTTCTCTAATTATAGATTATCACAATGATCCCTTGTGGCTTTGGAATCTATAATAATCTGGTCTGGCCATAGAACTTACTCAATATCGTTCCTAGAATAAATCTTCTAAAAAAAATCCAATCTTGATTTTAAAATTGGCAGTGACGGAGAATCCACCACGACCCTTGGTAAATCGTTCCATTGGTTAATTACCCTTAAAAATGTATATTTTATTTACAGTCTGAATGTCTAGCTTCAACTTCCAGCCATTGGATCATGTTATACCTTTCTCTGATCGATTGAAGAGCCCATTATTAAATATTTGTACCGTGTGTAGATATTTATAGACTGTAATCAAGTCACCCCCTTAACCTTCTCTTTCTCAAGATAAAAGGATTGAGCTCTTTGAATCTATCATTATAAGGCATGTTTTCTAATCCTTTAATCATTCTTATGGCTCTTCTCTGAACCTTCTCCAATTTATCAACAGTCTCCTTGAATTGTGGACAGCAGAACTGAACACAGTATTCCAGCAGTGGTCACTAGTGCCAAATATATGGAGGTAAAATAACCTTTCTGTGCCTACTTGAGATTCCCTTGTTTATGCGCCCCAGCTCTTTCATTAGCTCTTTTGGCCACAGCCTCACACTGGGAACTCATGTTCAGCTGCTTATTCACAATGACCCCCAAAACCTTTTTCCAGAGTCATTGCTTCCCAAAATAGAGCCCCCAATCCTTGCAAGTAAGGCCTTCACTCTTTGTTCTGGATTAATTCACTTTTAGCTATATTAAAACATATATTGTTTTCTTGCATCCAGTTTACCAAGCAATCCAGATTGTTATGTATCAGTGACATGTCATCTTCTTTGTTTGCCACTCCCTCTAATTTTTGTGACATCTGCAAACTTTATCAGTGATTTTATATTTTCTTCCAGATCATTGATGAAAATGTTAAATAGCATAAGGCCACAAACTGATCCCTGCAGGACCCCTCTGGAAACATACTTATTCGATGATTATTTCCCTTTTACAATGTACATGTTGTGACCTATCTGTTAGCTAGATTTTAATCAATTTAATGTGTGCCATGTTAGTTTAGTTTTTTAATCAAAACATCATGTAGTACCAAGTCAAACACCTTACAGAAGTCTACGTCTAGTATGTCACCGCTACTGCCTTTATCAACCAAACTTGTAATATCTTAACAAAAAATTTAGTTTGACAGGATCTATTTTCTATACACCCCTATTGATTAGTATTAATTACATTACTTTCCTTTAATTCTTAAAGAATACTGTAGCAGCTCCATTATCTGACAAGCCTATAATTACCTGGGTTATCCCTTTTTAAAAATTGGCACAACATTAGCTTTCTTCCAGACTTCTGGAATTTCTCAAGTGTTACAAGACTTATTGAAAATCAATATTAATAGTCCATGAACTCCTCAGCAAGTTCTTTTAATACTTTTAGGTGAAAATTATCTGAATCAGCTGATTTGAAAATGTCTGACTTTAGTAGCTTCAGTCTAACATCTGGAATCAAGAGTGTTATCATCCCCATATGATGAGACTATATCATCTGTTTCTTCCCCAAGCCCAGAACAGAAATATTTATTGAACACATCTGCTTTTTCTGCATAATTATTGATGATTTTGCCATTTCCATCTAGTAATGAATCAATACCACTGTCAGAATTATTTTTGTTCCTAATATATTTTAAAAACTCCTCCTTATTGTCCATAACTCTGCTGGCCATAGATTTCTCCATGTCACTTTGCTTCCCTTATCAATTTTCTACAATTTCTAACTTCTGATTTGCATTCATTACAACTGTCCCTTTCTTCCATTTGTTATATATATATTTTATATTTTTATACCTGCCTTCACTTCCCTTCTAAAGCAGTTTGATTTTTTTTTAAATTAGTGTGGCCGCCTTCATTGATTGTGGCTTGTTGGGCATCTTGTAAAGTGTTCTTAAATGATTGCCAATTATCATTCACATTTTTCTGATTAAATTCTTCCTCCCAGATGATCTAGCTCAAAATTGTTTTCAGTTTTGTGAAATTAGCCCTTTTAAGGCACCATGAATATACATCACTGGTCTGGAGTTTATTCTACTTGCACATTATAAATGTGATCAAGTCATGATTACTTGTATGTAAGCTACCATTAATTTTTAGTTTGGTGATCAGTTCCTCTTTATCTCTTAAAACAAGATCGAATAAAGAATTTCCCCTTGATAGCTGCACTTTTTGAGTTAGAAAATAGTCATCTACAATGTTTAGAAATTCCCAGGATATTTTAGTATTGGCAGCATGAGACCTCCAGCATATGTCACTCAAATTAAAGTCCTCCCTGATCATTTCCCTCCCTACACATTATAGATTGGTGAGAAAGGAGACAATCATCCTGTCCTTCAGTGTGATTTGGTGGTCTGTAGCAGACACCATCTAATATCCCTTCTTGTGCTTTATGTGTTATGGCATTGATCCATAAGCATTCAAATTCATTTTCTCCCATGTTATCAGGGACTCAGAAACAGGTAATACTTTTTTTTACATAGATTGCCACTACCCCCATCCCTTTGTATATTTACACTTTAGATCGAACTGTTAGCACCACATAAAGTTAAGGTTGCTGGACACGTCTCGTTATAGGCCCTGTTTTCAATTGTTTATAACTGGCCAAACAGGCTATGTATGTGTGCTTATTATAATAACTTTAAAATTATGTTTTTGCCTGAAATTAGCTTACCTAAAACCATTAGCAGTTAATGCGTAAAATTAATATAACTGACAGATTAAATGGAAACATTTCTCTCTATTTCTTCAGTGTACTTGAATGCACTGAATGTATAATTGGTAAGACTCTGATCCTGCAAACACTTATGTGTGTGCTTAATTTTAAGTACAAGCTTAGTCCTGTTGATTTTATGGAAGGATTGGGATCATTAGGCAGTCAGTTTCCCTTTTTGTTTATGTGGTTATTTCATACAACAGGGGAAAGAACAACATTTTAAATAGAAAAATGTCATTGTGAAACCACAAACATTAGCAGGGGGACTCAGCAGCTGTGGTAATACCGGAAATTACTTTGATTTTAACTATTTTTTAATTGATCGGATTTCAAGTTGATGGTACCATGTCAACCTCCTCGGGGCAGAGACTGTTTTTTTGTTACATATTCAAACAATACCTAGAACAGTGGGGCTCTGGTCTACGGTGGGGCCTCTAGGTCCTACCACAATAGGAATATATCAATAATAATAATAATTAATAAGGACACTTTTCAAAGCATACCTCAGTGTTCTTTTGAAGCTGAGGAGCTGGTCAGTGAAGTTTTGCTCATGGTCCCTTTGTGGAAAGCCTATTTCATTCACGCAACAGCTCTGAATGGTGCCCAGATTTGGGATGAAGGTATTTATTGTACTTTAAGGTATTTAATTTTTCTCAATGTGACTTAGAGGGGCACTTAACAAAACCCAATGGCAGCACCTCTTCCCCTACCTTGAATATTAAGTGATGAGGATGTGGCTTTTAGAGATTATACCCACTTTTCCTAAGAATCATTATGGATCATGGGCAATATTTATAAAAGCACCTACTTCCCATTTTCAAAACTGAGGGAGATTTTCAAAGGCACAAAAGGCAGGTAGGTGCCCAAGCCACACTGAAAGTCAGGGGGACTCAGATTCCTATTGCCAATCTGTGTCTTGGAAAATCTCCCCTCACAGAACCTAAGGGTAGGATTCACAAAGGTAGTCAGGTTCCTAACTGGGAGTTAGGTGCCTAAATTCCTCTTAGGATCTGGGACTAAGTCACTTTTGAAAATGAGACCTAGGCTTCTAGATCACTGAGGCCCAGATTTTTAAAGGTATTTAGGCATTGCTTCACTCAATTGCTAACTGATGTGGGAGGCTAAATCTCATTTTCAAAAGGGATTTAGGCACTGAGGAGCCAAATCTCATTGACAGTGGGATTTAGTCTCCTAAGTTCCTAAATCCCTTTTGAAAATGAGGGTCAGGCTGCTAAATCAGCTAAGTACTGTAACGCTGAGCACAGCAATACCTAAATACCTTTTTAAAATCTGGGCCTTAATGTACTTTTGAAAATGTTGCTCCCTAAATCCACAAGAGAAGAAACAATTTGTTTCCAGAAAGTCCCGTAAAAGACTGAGTTGGTGTAGCTGATGATTTCATTTGAAAAAAAAGAGAGACTTTTGATGTCTATGTTTAGCATTAGAAGCAGTATTTCCTCAAACTGCTACTGCATAAATTTGTAAGATAGTATTTTGCCAGTACAGGTGAGAAATACATATGGAATATTGATAGGCTTAACATCATCAGAGAAACCTAGTGAAAAGGGGCTTAAGATACAGGATTTGGGAATACTAGATTCCAAGAACAAATTTTATTGCAGAATGTTAGACATGCTACTTTCAAAATGTGCTAGTACCTGGCAAATATAAGGAAAATGGTGGGAACATGTTTTTTGGGGCCATTTCCAGGTGAAGTGCTGTGTAACAGGCTTGCTTTTGAGAAAGCAAAGCATCTAATGAAATAGAAATGGTCAGGTTGCAAAATCAAAGACTCAAAAGTTAGGAAATGCCTGAATTAAGATTGCCTATGTAACCAAAAAGTTGGTGGCAACAATATATTGTATTTTACTTTTTGCAGGCCTTTCTAATCAACAAGAACAGGGTAGTCATCTGAGCTACTTAAATTAACCCTTGTGCAGCAGACTCTGATATAATTAACTTTTTATTCGCTGGATTTAAAATGTTACTCTCAGCACATATCAAACAGGTTATTCCACTTACTGTTCTGTTGTGGCTGGTAAATGGTGCTGATTGACTCTCCCCAGTAACCAGAACATTGCTAAGTGCTGGTGTCCTCCCTTCTAAACATTATGGGCAAGTCAGCCTGGGGTGGAGAATTAGAGACAAAGAACGGGTGCCAGGAAGATGGTGGTTGCTGCTGAGCCAACCAATTTTGGAGTGGGTCTCCCAACTCAGTTAGCATCCTCCTTCCCCCCTAGATGAACCAGTTCCTGGGCACCATGATCATATTGTGTTACACAGCTCTGTCCCCAGGATTTTGTGGAAGGTTAGGAAAATGATTTTTGAGCACACTCAAGCATAGCAGACTCATTCATACAACAAGCAGGGGTCACCAGCAGCTGCTTTCTGATGAGCTCTGTTCGTACTGAGGCCTTTGCATCTTGTCCAGCCATTTGAAAGATGGTGCATATGACAGCTGCCCAAGTAAGTTGGGAGTCTGGATGCTGCTGTGTTAACAGCCACTGGAAAGTTTTGTGTGAATTCTGGTCAATTTTAGCACTTACAGAGCTCTTTACAAATTTGTTACAATAGTCCTGTCAGTTGGCATGATCTCCTTCTCACACACAGGGAAACTAAGGCAGAGGACTAGATTGCAGCCTTCTACGAGCATAATTGAGTTCCCATCCCAATTCAGAGGAAAGCCCACCTACAGTACATAAACCTACAAGACACCCAGAATCTGAAAAGTGCTGGGTAGAATTGACCAGGGACGGACCAGGGTGTGGTCCAGATGCCTGAGAGGTGAGCTGATTCAGCTCATCCCCAGGCAACTTTCACTGTCCTTCCTGTTGAAATGTGTGGGAGGGTTGCAGTGGAAATAGTTCCAGATCTTCCCCCCAGCCAATTCTACTGCATTAAATGGAGGATGTAAACTCCTGTTCTCCCACGCCAGTGGGAGTGGTTTGATTAACTCCAGTGGTTTCAGTGTCAGAGCCAGGACTAGAATGCAGAATTCTCTTTGGTCCTGTGCTTAGTCAACTAGACCACAATGTCTCTAGAGATATTGAGTTGCCCCTCTATGTCTCCAGATTTTATATTGGATGCCATCAGTGTCAAGCCTAGGTAACACGGTCTCACCCAGATACAAATTGATCTGGGGCTTCTGAAATAGTGAGGAATGTGTGGTCTTGGGTTACTTAGAACTCAAAGGCCAGCCCTGGGCAGCTGCGGAGGGGCTGTGAGGAACCACTGATCTTTAGGAAAATCAGTGACAAACTTTTAACCCTCATGCTTAGATTATATTTTCAAGGTTCTTTCTTAGTGAGATTTTTATTAAGTTGCCCATCACCCTGGTATTTCAGTGCCTCCCATGAAAAGGAAACACAGAAGCATGGGCGGTGGGTATAATAGGCCAAGGAAGTCCTTGCCTTCCCTGACGCAGCCACCAACCCACCACTGGACACCTGGGTCGCGGTGGACCCGGCCCTTTCCCAAGACACCCCATAGTCCCTGCTTCTCACCGCGTCCCTCTTCCTTCAGACTGGGGAGTGAGGAGGGACGCGGAGAGTGGGTGGACTGAGCAGGTTCGGCTGGGTGATGGGGCCGCGGGTGGGAGGAGCTGGTGCTAGCGGAGAGGGATGGCGGCTCGACCCAGCAGGCACTCAGGGGCCTGGAGGGACTGCGGCCCGGCCTGATGCTGGGGGTGGCCAGCAACTCAGTCCAGCCTGGTGCTGGGGTCAGCCGGCAGTTTGGCCTGGCCCAGAGTTGGGGCCGGCCCAGTGCTGGGGAGGCCGGTGGCTCAGCCCAACTCTGGCTGGGAGGGGCCATCAAGGGTAGGGGGGCCAGCGGCTCGGCCTGGCACTTGGGGGAGCAGTGGGCTGGGCGGGAGGTGGTGGCAGCAGCTCAGCCCAATGTGGCTGGGGTGGGCGGCGCGGGCCGGGCTCCTCCAGTCACGGGAGTCCCTCAGTCAGGGCTTTTCCTTTTACAGGGTGGGAGGGAGGTTTTGGGGATCTGGCATAGTGGGGAGGGTCTTGGGTGGAAGGGGCAGGGGAAGCAGGCTTGTCTCCCGAAAGCAGGGGTTCACCTATTGCCCATGCATAGAAGTATCTCTCTTCCAGCCTTGCTGGCAGGAGAAAGCTTAAAGCTACTGTGGAGGTTTAAAATGTACCTCAGTGTGAGAATGCTCATATGTTTGAGAGGTTATTGAAGAAAAGTTCAGTCAAAGAGAAGGGTTTTAAAATGAGATGGGCTAGAAACTCGCATTTTTTGACGATGCAAACTAAGATTAGCCCATATGTTTCTAGATACCCCAAACCACGAGTCAACCATATGCATCACAACCCTCAAAGACCACCTGTGCACAGTGCTGCCCGGGGAGGAACAGGGAAGTTTGCTCCAGATCTCACATTTGACTACGGCCCCAAAATGACTAAGGGATGGGGTGGCCAAATTTGAGTGAGCGGTGTTGTGACCTGGCATATGGAGTCATAGCACCAGTCAGGTGTGGCACTTGCCATCAATAGTGCAGGGAGCAATTTGCCTACGCAGGCTGGGTCCAGATCCTACAGGTGCCAACTTTCTCAGATCCTGGGTGGTGCTCAACCCCCCCACTCTGCCCCAGGCCCTGCTCCCACTCCACCCTTTCCTCCAAGCCCCACCCCACCCTACCTCTTCCCGCCCCTGCTCTGCCCCAGTCCTGCCCCCACTCCACCCTTTCCTCCAACCCCACACCCCTGTCCCACCTCCTCCTGCCCCCAACGCCTTCTGCATGCTGCAGAACAGCTGATCGTGGCAGGTGGGAGGAGCGGGAGGCGCTGACCTATGGGGCTGCGAATGGGTGCTGAGCATCCTTTTTTTTTTTTAATGGGTGCTGCAGTCCCAGAGCAACCATGAAGTCGGCACCTATGGTTACTGCTGCCGGCATCACTGAACTGGGCCCAAAGCAACCCAATGGGCTGAGAGCGCAGAGATGATAGATGGTTCAGGAATACCACTCTCACTGGCCGCTGGACTGAGAGTGCCCCCTTGCAACACACACGGCAGAGTTCCTCTGTGGGGAGAGCAACAAACCACAGGCCTGGACCCTCTCTGACCCCAGTCCCCTTCTTTAACTCTTTCATTTCCATGGTAATTGTTTTGAAAGGGTATGGCTCAGGTTCACATTTTTGCCACGAGCCCACAAAAACCTGCTTTGTGGTCCTGCCTGTGCATGTGGGTTGGGGACAGGGAACATCAGCATCGGGGTGGAGATGAGTGGAGAACTAGCTCAGGAGCAGACCTAGGGAGGGGATGATACCTGAGGAAGGAGTGGAGACCAGTACTACACCTGAGGTAAATGGGATCACCAACGCTACAGCTCTAGTTTTTGCTCTTCCACTTCTTCTGAGTTTCTATGTATCAGAGGTTATCAGACTGTGGTCTGTGGAGAACAGGCTGTTTCTCCTCCTTGTTTCTAGCTACTGAAGTGCTTTAAAAGACACCTACAAATTCATTGCTTTTACTTTTCCATGGAAGCAATTGCTGTTGTTGCTACAGGGATGTTATGTCACTTCAGATCGAAGGTGGTCTACGCACTCATGAACTAGAGGGGAAGTAGTTCTCAAGAAAATCTTTTTATTAATATGTGGTTGACAGTATTACGTGGTAGAAGATCCCCTGCTATATGTCAGGATTGTTCCTAAATACTACTGCAGTGAATGTGTGGTTTGTTTGTTTTTGAATTTACAACTTTCTCAGTTCAAAAAGTGTACAATTCTCGGAGAAGCAAAGGCTGAGTCTGGCAGGAGTAAATGCATTGACTTATTTATGAGTAAACTGCTTCTTTCTAAAAAGAAAAGGAGGTGTGAGAATTGTTCCCAGAGGGAGTTTGTTTCTAATTCCATTGCGTCAGTTAACATTAGTATAGTGTCTCACATAGAACAGTAATTTATTGTATTTATTACCTCCGATGTTTGCAATGAATTTCAATCATGGCTTTTGCTTTAGTTTTAAGCCATTGTAAAACTAATTATGCTCTCTGTCTTTTATATGTAAAAGAGCTGGTTAAAAACACACAAGCTGTTTAAAATGGATCAGTTTATTTTTATTACATTAAAACAGTAGAGCACATTATTAACAAAATGGTATATAAGCATACAAGTAATTCAGACACGATATATACATATTGATTGTGATTACACCTAATGTACTAATATTTATAGCTGTTCACTAAGAATGCAGTGTATTTTTGATGCCATGGTCTCTGCTCCCACCCTCTGTTAGAATACACAAATATCTATTGTCTTCTCAGTACCCATTGTTGTTTTTATGTAGATGACCATGATTGCATAGTGGCCCGATGGCTTCATTCCCAGTTATCCTGAGAAAAGGCTGAATACCCTCAATTCACATTGACTTCTATGGAATTTAAGCAACCTGCAGGTTTGGGTATTTATTCTAAAGGGCTAGAGAAGCCACTACACTCCCTGGAGAGCCATGACGGATTAGAAACATGCACTCAAATGACAAGTCACAAAGTCACAGCAGGTCCCTCCAGCTGAGTGTAGGTCCAAATCTGAACTGTTATAGCTATACTCTACTGCTGCAGTGGAAACAGGAGAGAACCAGAGTGGTAACTGCTTGTGAGATTTGTAGTGCCCTTGTGGTGTGGCACGTTTCTGTATGTAATGGTGCTTTGCCAGCATTTACCATGTGGGTGGACAAGAGCTGGTGTGCCAGGATTATCTCTGTGGATCCATGTTTTGGACTTTTATATCACCTGCGTCTGATCTTGCATCTGATCTTGCGTGACGTAGATGTATTGCCAGCGTTGGCAGTCTGCCTGGGAAGGTGGGGCAAGCAGCCAAAATCAATATCAGACAGATAATTGGTTTGCAAAGCATCACATATAAGGGGAAATAAGCTTCCCTTTCCCTTGAATGGCCCACACCAGCTCTGACATACACATACACCTCAGTTCAGCAGGCAGCTAAGTACTTGCACTCTACAGAATGAGGGAATGCAGTCTGGCTCACTCTTACTTCCTTGTGTAGGTTTTCCACCTTGTGCCTGTCTTATGCAAATGTACAGGATTCGGAGTTAAGTCATTAACAGCTGTATTATGCAAGCCTTGGGCTTGATCTCAACTCCATTGACTTGAAAAGGAGTTAAAAGTGCTCAAGAACTTGTGGGAGATTTCTTAAACTCAGCATTTTGTAGGATCAGCCCCCAAAAACCTAAGGATGGTATTTGTGATAAAATAGTAGAGCGTTAGTGTGTAACTTCAGATTTATCTTGGCATCACATGAAAGACTATTAATAAGTTGGTGGTTTAGTGGTTAAAGCCCATCCCAGCAATGGCTTGTTAAAGCCCAAGAAACAATAGTAAGTGAAAAGTGACTAATGCATAACTAGCACAGATATCCACACAGGACAGGCCTAAAACAGAACTAATATGAAGACAGATGATTTCCTACCAATAGAAAGGAAAGCCTGTATAGTTGAGACCATCGCTCTATGGAGTAAGTTAAACTGCAGAAATGTTTGCTATGTGAGGCCTGAGATTGTAGTAAATTCTGTTGATGTCAATAACTTCCAAAAGTGTGGAAGATTTTCTTCCAATTTAAACACCAAAACCCAAAGAAAAGAATCCAGGAGAACTTTCTAATGATTAAAACAAAATGTAAAATACCTCTGCAAAAATTAGTGAGAAATTATTTTTGTCCACTTCCTTGTTTATTTGTATTTCTTTTTAATGTAAAAGGATCTAAAAAAGTTTTAAAAAGTCTAAAAAAAAAAAAAAGAGAGAGAGAGAGAGAGAGAGAAGCCACTTTTGCTTCTATTGTCCAGCAGATGTTTGTGTGTTTATATTAGTGACAAGTAAATCGCAAATAGGGTTATAGGTTTGGATAAGTACCCAAACGTTTGGATATATTTTTTAAACTATATTCAAACTAATATATATAGGCCAAATTATTGGGCCAAATACCATATTGTTATGCCCTGTGCAACTCTACTGAAGTCAAAAGGTGCAAGTCAGGGGAGATGTGGCTTCTTCAGTCTGCAAATGTAAGGCCAGAAGTCGTATGAGAGTTCTGTACCTTCTTCCAATGAAACAGGAAACAGGAAGAATTTACCATTCCCAGTCTGAACCCAGGTATGTAGATAGCCAGGCAAATTATTTTTTCCCTACGTAATTGTTAAGGTTTGTTTTGATTTTGAGTGACATTTCCAGTCTGTTCATACTTTATCTAAATCATTTTGCCCATTTCCAGTTAATATAATGTTTTTAAGGCAAGAGGATGGGGCTGTAAATAATATCATTGTATATTGCTCTGTGGCAGAACTTTACTTACTTTACTTTGAGAGCCGATCAAAAAATTTTGGAAAAAAAATTATGCAAAAACATAATTTAGAAGTCTGGTTTTTGTCAAAATTTAAAAATTTAAAAAATCTTCAGCCAGTCTTGTTAATTCTTTTGATTGTACATTTTCAAGGGGAAGATTATCACTATGCGTTTATCAGGTTTTCTCTTAAGTAAATATATTATAGTGGTGTGGTAGCAATGCTGTTGTAAGGGGAGAGGTAGCACTTCTATTAAGTCCTATGCTTAGTCCCATTAATTTCTGCCAAAGTGACCTTTTGGGCTAAAAATCTCCCATACTTGGTCTTAGCTCAAATGTAGTGTAGTAGAAAGCTTAATGAAAAACTATTGGGTTTTGTGGTCATTAAGAGATAAATTGTGGCTTCCCCATCATATGATGCAACAGTAGTGCAGAGAAGGATCAGAGGTTTTACAGGCAGGGACAGCCATTGTACTTGCCATAGTGCTTGTACATTGCAAGATTATAGTACTGGAGGTGGTGCTAAAAACCTTAAAGAGGATAGGGACTGGTCTTATCCTGGCTATTTTCCTCACTAGGCAGCCATTGGTGAGAGAGAAACTACACACTGTACCCTCTTAAAGGCACAAAAGCGGTCACTGATGTGTGCTGCCTCCAACACACTGTCCCTGAAAATTATGATTCTCTTCTGTACCTTTCCTCCCCCACTGCAGGTTGAAACTTAAAAGCCACAGACAGCAATTTAAAAAAAATAAAATACATACAATATATTGATAAATTGGTAATCTGATAGAAATGGTACAAACCAATATTTAAGAAATACAAGCAATTGATAGATTTTTCATTATTAGTATTTAGATTCCCCTATGGCCATTAGGGTTAAGGAAAATAAGAAGGAATTCCTTAACTATATCAGGAAGAAATGAGATCCTGAAATGGCAAGGGTTCAATAATGTGTAAGAATGGTATAATTATTAGTCATGTATTTGAAAGAAACAAGATAACGTATTTATATCTTACCATGTTAATGGAATACTTTCTGTTCTATCAAAAACTAGGGAAGATGTGGAACACCAGCTATTAAAGTTAAATACTTTTATATCTGCAGGACTGGAAAAAGCCAATGTTGTGTCAGTACTTAAAAAGGGTAAACATGATGACATGGGAAACTATAAGCTAGTTAGCTTGACATCAGTCCCAGGCAAATTCATGGAAAGGATGCTACAAAATGCAATCAGTAAAGAATTAAAGGATGGTAGCATAATTAATTAATTAATACCAATCAATACTTAATACCTAATTAATACCAATCAACATGGTTTTATGAAAAATAGGTCTTGTCAAACAATCTTGATTTTTTTTGAGATCACAAATTTGGCTGATAAAGACAATTGTGTTACATAATATTGTTAGACTTTTGTAAGGCATTTGACTTAGTCCCACATGACAGCAATACACATAGTCAATGCAGCCTATATTAAATGGATTAAAAGTAACTAAACTATGGATAACCGATAGATCTCCAAAAGTACAGGTCTGTCACATCTTACGCACATTTAACATGCGTGGTTTCAGCTTTATGCGGTCGGAAAAAAAACAACCGGTTTAAATAGTGCGGGTGATTCCACCAGCGTGAGACGCGAATCTGCTGTTCCCACTAAAATATTTTGCGGGGGGACTTGACAGCAACAGCATGTCTTTAGACGTGTGATAAGGTTCTCCCCTATAATAACCCTGGAGGGTTGGCAAAAAAAAAACAACCAAAAACCCCAGTTTAAATAGTGCATATGCCCTGGAGTGAGTGTGAGATGGGAGCAGCGAATCTTCTGTTCCCACTACAGTACTGCTGTTCCCACTACAGTACTCAGTCCTCCTGTGCCTCTCATACTGTGCGCATCTCGCCACGCTGAGTGAGAGTCTACTGTACCTGTACTGCTTAAAGACACAGTACATATTTTTCGCATAACATGGCCCCTAAACGCAAGCCACCTACTTCATCTGGCGCTCAACCGAAGAAACAGCGATGTGTTCCAACGCTGGAGGAAAAACTGGCTGTGTTGGACTTATTGAGAGATGGTATGTCCATCGCCAACGTGGCGTGTAAATACAGCCGCAACAAATCTAGCATCTGTGCCATCAGATTCGAGAGAGAGAAATTTGACAAGCCGTGGCATCAAGTGCTCCAGTAACTGCTAAGATGACAAGCCAAGCGTGTGCTAAGACTTTAGTGAAGACTGAAAAGGCATTAAACTTATGGCTGGAAGACATGAACCGTAAATGTGTGCCTATCAATGGCAACATGTTGCGAGAAAAGGCTGCTAGCATCTATGTGCTGTTCAAACCTCCTGCCGAAGAGTGTCAGCCTTCTGATAAGAAGGAATTCAAAGCCAGCCAAAGTTGGCTTAACAGTTTTAGGAACCGCTTCAACCTCAAAAATGTGCAGACTACTGGTGAAGCTGCATCTGCCAATGAGGAGACAGCAAAAGCCTGCCCCAAACAATTAAAGAAAATCAGAGAGGAAAAGGACTATGTTCCAGAACAAGTTTTTAATGCTGACAAGACTGGGCTCTTCTGGAACAAAAATGCCCACCCGCACTTACGTTTCGAAATCAGAAAGACAAGCCCCTGGCTTCAAAGCAGCTAAAGACCGTGTGACTGAGTTGCTTTGTGGCAATGCGGCTGGGCATTTAATAAAGCTGGGCTTGCTCTACCGGGCTGCAAATTCCCATGCCCTAAAAGGCAAGAACAAAAATCTTCTGCCTGTGTTCTGGCAATCAAATAAAAATGATGGCAGCATTATTTCTGGATTGGTTCCACAAGTGTTTCATTCCGGAGGTCAAGCAGTACCTTGAAGAGAAAGGACTTGATTTTAAAGTGTTGCTGGTCATAGACAATGCTCCTGGCCACCCTGCAGCACTCCAGTTTGTGCATAACGACGTTGAAGTCGTCTTTCCCCCCCCCCCCCCCAATACCACCTCCATCCTTCAACCTCTCGACCAAGGTGTCATTAGCTGTTTCAAGGCCACGTACACAAGGCTTACATTCTCACAGATCCTTACTGCTATGGATGCTGATCCCAATGTTAATGTGATGGAGTATTGGAAGTCCTTCAACATTGCTGATTGCATCACTTATATTAAACAGGCAATGGATGCAATCAAGCCTGAAACAGTCAATGCATGTTGGCGAAACTATGGGAAGACTGTGTGAATGATTTTAAGGGTTTCCCAACCATTGACAAGGAAGTGAAACTCATTGTTCAGGTGGCCAGGCTAGTGGGTGGTGATGGCTTCATCGACATCCTCGAGGAAGAAATTGAGGGGTGGCGTATGTGTGCAGTTGGTGCAAGGAGCTCCTGGCCCTCAGAGACCATGTACGGACTTTGGAGGCCAGGGTGGCGGAACTGGAGGAGCTGAGAGAGGCAGAGAGGTATGTTGATGAGGCTTTCCGGGACACTGTAGAATTGTCCCACCTCCGCTTAGACAGCTCCTGTGCCGTTGAGGAGGAAGAAGGGCCCAGGGAAGTAGAGCAGTCAATGGGAGCAGAGGGAAACCTTCCCGTAGTTGGGACCCTCCTTCCAGATGGTGCTGGGGTTGCCTCTCGCACTGAGGTTGCCTCTCCGGGGGAGGGAACTCGAGTTTCTAGGAAAAGGCAAGTGTTAGTAATGGGAGATTCGATTATTAGAAATCTAGATAGCTGGGTCTGTGATGACCGGGAGAACCGTATGGTGACTTGCCTGCCTGGTGCGAAGGTTGCGGATCTCTCGAGGCATCTAGATAGACTTATGTGTAGTGCTGGGGAGGAGCCGGTGATCGTGGTACATGTAGGTACCAATGACATAGGGAAGGGTAGGAGAGATGTCCTGGAAGCCAAATTTAGGCTGCTAGGGAAGAGACTGAAATCCAGGACCTCTATGGTGGCATTTTCAGAAATGCTCCCAGTTCCACGCGCAGGGCCAGGTAGGCAGGCAGAGCTTCAGAGTCTCAATGCGTGGATGAGACGATGGTGTAGAGAGGAGGGGTTCACGTTCATTAGGAACTGGGGAAACTTCTGGGATGGGAGGAGCCTATACAGGAGAGATGGGCTCCACCTAAACCAAAGTGGAACCAGACTGCTGACACTAAACATTAAAAAGGTTGTAGAGCAGTTTTTAAACTAGGAGATGGGGGAAAGCCGACTGCTGCAGAGGAGCGTGTGGATCGGACACAGACTTCTCTTAGGGGAGAGTCTGATGATAGAGAATCTCCAGGTTATAGTCAGGAGCAGAGGAATGAGAAGTATAATGTAAGGGCCGGATCAGATGATAAACAGTCACATAAAAAAGAATCTGGCACATCAGAAAAAGGCAGGCTAATAAACAGGGACAAGTTTTTAAAGTGCTTGTACACAAATGCCAGAAGTCTAAATAATAAGATGGGTGAACTAGAGTGTCTTGTGATAAAGGAGGATATAGATATAATAGGCATCACAGAAACCTGGTGGACTGAGAGCAATCAATGGGACACAATCATTCCGGGGTACAAAATATATCGGAAGGACAGAACAGGCCGTGCAGGGGGAGGAGTGGCACTATATGTTAAAGAAAGTGTAGATTCAAATGAAGTAAAAATCTTAAGTGAATCCACAGGTTCCATAGAGTCTCTATGGATAGAAATTTCATGCTCTAGTAAAAATATAACAGTAGGGATCTATTATCGACCACCTGACCAGGACAGTAATAGTGATGATGAAATGCTAAGGGAAATTAGAGAGGCTATCAAAATTAAGAACCCAATAATAGTGGGGGATTTCAATTATCCCCATATTGACTGGGAACATTTCACTTCAGGACGAAATGCAGAGATAAAATTTCTCGATACTTTAAATGACTGCTTCATGGAGCAGCTGGTACGGGAACCCACAAGGGGAGAGGCAACTCTAGATTTAATCCTGAGTGGAGCGCAGGAGCTGGTCCAAGAGGTAACTGTAGCAGGACCTCTTGGAAATAGTGACCATAATACAATAGCATTCAACATCCCTGTGGTGGGAAGAACATCTCAACTGCCCAACACTGTGGCCTTTAATTTCAAAAGGGGGAACTATACAAAAATGAGGGGGTTAGTTAGACAAAAGTTAAAAGGTACAGTGACTAAAGTGAAATCCCTGCAAGTTGCGTGGGCCCTTTTTAAAGACACCATAATAGAGGCCCAACTTCAATGTATACCCCAAATTAAGAAAAACAGTAAAAGAACTAAAAAAGAGCCACCGTGGCTTAACAACCATGTAAAAGAAGCAGTGAGAGATAAAAAGACTTCCTTTAAAAAGTGGAAGTCAAATCCTAGTGAGGCAAATAGAAAGGAGCACAAACACTGCCAAGTTAAGTGCAAGAGTGTAATAAGAAAAGCCAAAGAGGAGTTTGAAGAACGGCTAGCCAAAAACTCCAAAGGTAATAACAAAATGTTTTTTAAGTACATCAGAAGCAGGAAGCCTGCTAAACAACCAGTGGGGCCCCTTGATGATCATAATTCAAAAGGAGCGCTTAAAGATGATAAAGTCATTGCGGAGAAACTAAATGGATTCTTTGCTTCAGTCTTCACGGCTGAGGATGTTAGGGAGATTCCCAAACCTGAGCTGGCTTTTGTAGGTGACAAATCTGAGGAACTGTCACAGATTGAAGTGTCACTAGAGGAGGTTTTGGAATTAATTGATAAACTCAACATTAACAAGTCTCCGGGACCAGATGGCATTCACCCAAGAGTTCTGAAAGAACTCAAATGTGAAGTTGCGGAACTATTAACTAAGGTTTGTAACCTGTCCTTTAAATCGGCTTCGGTACCCAATGACTGGAAGTTAGCTAATGTAACGCCAATATTTAAAAAGGGCTCTAGGGGTGATCCCGGCAATTACAGACCGGTAAGTCTAACGTCGGTACCGGGCAAATTAGTTGAAACAATAGTAAAGAATAAAATTGTCAGACACATAGAAAAACATAAACTCTTGAGCAATAGTCAACATGGTTTCTGTAAAGGGAAATCGTGTCTTACTAATCTATTAGAGTTCTTTGAAGGGGTCAACAAACATGTGGACAAGGGTGATCCGGTGGACATAGTGTACTTAGATTTCCAGAAAGCCTTTGACAAGGTCCCTCACCAAAGGCTCTTACATAAATTAAGCTGTCATGGGATAAAAGGGAAGGTCCTTTCATGGACTGAGAACTGGTTAAAAGACAGGGAACAAAGGGTAGGAATTAATGGTAAATTCTCAGAATGGAGAGGGGTAACTAGTGGTGTTCCCCAAGGGTCAGTCCTAGGACCAATCCTATTCAATTTATTCATAAATGATCTGGAGAAAGGGGTAAACAGTGAGGTGGCAAAGTTTGCAGATGATACTAAACTACTCAAGATAGTTAAGACCAAAGCAGATTGTGAAGAACTTCAAAAAGATCTCACAAAACTAAGTGATTGGGCAACAAAATGGCAAATGAAATTTAATGTGGATAAATGTAAAGTAATGCACATTGGAAAAAATAACCCCAACTATACATACAACATGATGGGGGCTAATTTAGCTACAACGAGTCAGGAAAAAGATCTTGGAGTTATCGTGGATAGTTCTCTGAAGATGTCCACGCAGTGTGCAGAGGCGGTCAAAAAAGCAAACAGGATGTTAGGAATCATTAAAAAGGGGATAGAGAATAAGACTGAGAATATATTATTGCCCTTATATAAATCCATGGTACGCCCACATCTCGAATACTGTGTACAGATGTGGTCTCCTCACCTCAAAAAAGATATTCTAGCACTAGAAAAGGTTCAGAAAAGAGCAACTAAAATGATTAGGGGTTTAGAGAGGGTCCCATATGAGGAAAGATTAAAGAGGCTAGGACTCTTCAGTTTGGAAAAGAGAAGACTAAGGGGGGACATGATAGAGGTATATAAAATCATGAGTGATGTTGAGAAAGTGGATAAGGAAAAGTTATTTACTTATTCCCATAATACAAGAACTAGGGGTCACCAAATGAAATTAATAGGCAGCAGGTTTAAAACAAATAAAAGGAAGTTCTTCTTCACGCAGCGCACAGTCAACTTGTGGAACTCCTTACCTGAGGAGGTTGTGAAGGCTAGAACTATAACAATGTTTAAAAGGGGACTGGATAAATTCATGGTGGCTAAGTCCATAAATGGCTATTAGCCAGGATGGGTAAGAATGGTGTCCCTAGCCTCTGTTCGTCAGAGGATGGAGATGGATGGCAGGAGAGAGATCACTTGATCATTGCCTGTTAGGTTCACTCCCTCAGGGGCACCTGGCATTGGCCACTGTCGGTAGACAGATACTGGGCTAGATGGACCTTTGGTCTGACCCGGTACGGCCTTTCTTATGTTCTTATGTTCTTATGAGGAATTAATTGAGGGCCATAGAGAAACATTGACTAACAAAGAGTTAGAGGAACTGATAAAATCGTCTACAGAAGACAAAGATGATGACAATGAACAGGAAGAGCAAGCAACTTGGAATTTTCATAAATTTTCTGAAGTGTTCCAAGCAGTGAAACACTTGAATGATTTAATTTCTGAATATGATCCTTCTGTGGAATGAAGCCTCAAAATCACACCTAGTATTACAGATGATTTGAGACCCTACCAAGAAATGTTTGAGGAGCTCAAGAGACAACAGCAACAGTTCCCAATCACCATGTTTTTAAAGAAAAAACAACCACCACCAGCAGAGCCTACACAATCAACTTCTTGAGCTGAACCAGAGCCAACCACTTCGTCTACGACACACTCTCCGTCACCCAAGCCTGGCCCATCGTCTCCTGGATCGGCATCAAGCCCTGACGACTCAATAATAGTGTTTGTCAGGGGAAGAGGAAGACTACTCATTGGAGTGTGTACAGTACAAGACTAGCAAGAATATCCAGGATGACTGGTGACTGTTTTTTCATTTTTTATTCTTTCATTCTTCCATCTCTCTCTTATGTTGTTAAAATACTGTAAAATTATATTTTTCATATGTACTCTTTATTATATACTGTACTGTACATTGCTGTATACAATACATAGTACTGTACAGGGTTGTATACACAAAACTGTACTTTATGGGTGATTTAAGGGATCTTCAAGGGTCATTTTGACTATACGCAATTTTCGCTTTACGCGCTGACTGCAGAACGTAACCCCAGCGTAAGATGCAACAGATCTGTAATGGTTTTTGAGGAAGCATCATCCAAAGAGGGCTTTCTAGTGAGGTCTGGCAAAAATTTATTTTCAGCCTCATGCCGGTCAATATCTTTATCAATGATCTGGAAGAAAATGCACAATAATTTCAGTTAAAATTTGTAAATGTTACAGAAAAAATTGCTAGAGTGGGGACAGGTCATTTATAAAGACTGATCAGGATTTCATGGTAATGTGAACTCACTTGAACGATATGCTTTTAAACACAGCCAGTGCCAGGTCATACGTCCAAGAACAAAGAATTAGATCACCCTTATAAGATGGGGGAATGTATGCTGGAAAGCAGTCACTCTAAAAGGGACTTATGGGTCATGGTGGATAACCAACTGAATATGAGCTCCCAGAGTGATGCTATACCTAAGAGGGCAAATGTGATCCTGGGATGTATAAGCAATGGAATATCAAGTAGGAGTAGGGAAGTTGTATTACCTCTGTGCATTAAGGAGACCAACCAGTTCTGGTGTCCACACTTCAAAAGGGATGTTGGCAAATTGGAAACACTTCAGAGAAGAGCAGTAAGATGATTCAAGCTCTGGAAAATATGCCTCATATCTGTTTACTTTATCCGAGAGAAGGATAAGAGGTTACTTGATCATTGTCTACAAGTAACTACATGGGAGAGAGATGTGTGATCACAAATGACTCTCTTTAATCTAGCAGAAGGAGGTTTAACGAGATTCAGTGGTTGGAAGCTAAAGCTAGACAAATTCAGACAAGAAATAAGACTCACATTTTTAACAATGAGGGTAATTAACCAATGCAACAACTTATATAGGGATGTGGTGGATCCTCCATCACTTTAAGTCTTTAAATCAAAACTGACCATCTTTCTACAAGATACAACTTTAGATAATGTTTTCACCCCAAACTGAAGTTAAAGGCTTGATGGACAAATTATTAGGTGAGATTCTTGGGCCTGTGTTATGTCGAAGGTCAGACTGATCGTAATGGTCCTTCTGGTCTGTGTCTGTCTGTCTGTCTCTCCTATATATACACCACACACACACTTTTTCTACTCTTTGGATTGTTTTAGCAAATAACAGCATTACATGAACACAAAATTTTAAAGTGAATGCTAAGGTTGATGTTTTAATTGCATAAAAGGCAGACAGTTTGGAGCTAATCAAGTGTAACTCCCTTTCACATGAGCATTAGAGTAGGGACTTAGGGCCTCATCCAAACCCTTTTAAAGGTGAGCTTTGCCTCAGGCCATTAAGGGTCAACTTCTGCCACATTCATCCTTCATGGGCATAGTGGACCCTTCTGCTCTGCAAATGGGCCAGGATTCCTGGAGCCTCCTGCACATTGTGAGGGACAGTGCCATGTGCATGCAGTAATGGCCAGGGTGAGGCAGATTAAGGATGAGGGAGGCTGATGGAACCTCAGCAGCTATCATTTTCATTGCTAAAAATAAGCCATGGCTACACAGGAAATAAATAAAAAATCCCACTAGTGTTACCACTGGATCAGCAGAGAGCAGTAGCATGCATGAGACAAGACCCCAGGGGCTTATAGTGTCTTTACCTCTGTGATAAAAAACAGGTCCAATTGCAGGAGCTTTGTCTGTGTTAGGGCTCCACATAGTCTGGTGAGATGCTTATACAAAAGCATCTTTAATGTGGACATGGTCTGAAATACACTAGTGAGTATGTAGAATCTTTCTGGCTGGGAGGAGGAGCCCATGTGGAGAACCTTTCCACTAAACTTGTGCACTTGGGTTGTGTTCAGGGGAGGCTCTAGGTATTTTGCTGCCCCAAGCACGGCAGGCAGGCTGCCTTCGGCGGCTTGCCTGCGGGAGGTCCCCGGTCCCGTGAATTCGGCGGCAGCCTGCAGGAGGTCCGCCGAAGCCACGGGACCAGCCTGCCTGCTCCTTCATGGCGACTGGCAGAGCGCCCTCCGTGGCTTGCCGCCCCAAGCACGCGCTTGGCGTGCTGGTGCCTGGAACCGCCCCTGGTTGTGATCAGGAGATGGGTTATGGCCTTACGTATCTTACTGGGTAAGACAATGTATTAGTCAGCAAACAATACAGTTTACTGAGAAGGAAATGGATTTTTTCCCTAAACTGCTGCTCCAATAAGTCTGTGTAAATCAGCTGAGTGGGCACTGTTTAAGTTTTGGCTGCACACATTTTCTATAGCCAGAGGTATATAAGTCTAGTATTTTAGCAGATTACCACATTTTTTAAATATGCTGATATTTTGTTCATACAGAATGAAGAGAAGAAAATAAACACTGATTTCATGTGCTGTCTCTTAGCTGTTTGGGACCCGTTTAATTAAAGACCTTATTCTTTAATTAAATGAAGCAGAGTTATGCTGATGGGGGAACCTTGACTCTGAACTTTCTTAATTCAGTGTAATGAAAATCTTAACTTTTTAATTCTGCAGCAATATAGTTTTCTACATTAAATACTCAGTTCTGTTCTCACTGTATACCATGGGCCAAAAAAGCCCAGTTAGCTCATCTGCACTCTTAGCCAATCTATACTTGGGAAACCTGGCTTGGTCCATACAGAGGTAAGTGCAGAGGTGCCTTGGAAGAAGTGGCAAAAAACATATGCATGAGCTCTTTCCAGGTAGTCCTTTGAGTATGTCTGACCAATTATATCTCCCCGGCTGTGCTGTGTACCTAGGAATGACCTCATCGGTAGGGCTCCTGTAACACTGGCACAGCTCCAGTATTGGGGCAGCAGGGCATGAGGGAGGTACAGAGAACATGGCCCTCCCTTGCACAGGTACATAAATAAAAGTTATCCCTTGTACACGGTGAATCATTTCTGGATGAGTTTTGCCATAAGGGGAGGGCTTCTTACTCTAAGGCACCCCTTTTCCCCAACTGTCTCTTTTCCCTGGCTGGCAGCTCCAGGGAGATGTCACTGGGTCACATCTCTGCATCCCCATTCCTGGTCTCTGCCTCTTTCTACCCCTCTCCCTAAGATTGGAACACCTCTCTCATCCCATTTCACCAAGCCACTGCCATCTCCATGGTCACTTCTGATTCTCCTCCTACAGATTCAATTCTTCCACTGTGCCCACAAAAACCAAACCAAACATTAACATACAGAATTTCAAATTATTCTTTCCACGAGGCTTTACAATCTTCTCCATGTCTTCTCTGGAGTTTGTAACCCTCGGTGTAGGGTCTGCCTTCATTTTGTGTTGTACAGGAACAAGCACATCATCTGTGGGTTAACAAATAATAATTCCTTCTGTATTGGCACATCAGGGCAGGCACTTGTCTAACTCCTCCCCTGGCAAGGAGAAGTTGGATAACTGTGTAAGCACTCTCATGGGATGCTTCCCCACTTTAGCTTATGTGACCCCTATTGCGTGCATGGCTACAGGGCCTTGAGGATCACATAGCTCCTGCTTAAACATAACCTTCCAATTCTCTATATTTAGTTTTTCTGATTTGTTTTCCAAATTATTCAGCTAAACAAACAAAACAAAAAAACCCAAACACCTAAACTTTAATACCTACATACAAAAAGATGCCCTTTTGCAAAAATAAAGGCATGGACAGCATACTTTGTTCTACTTACGACCATTTAAGTATTTTAGATGGCATTTAGCACATTGTTTTAATACAGTTCTCTGACTCTAAAACAGCTAAAGATCTCCAGTTCAGTGTGTTAGTGGGAAACGTTATCAGTGGTTTGCTTTGTTGTTGTGGGTTTTTTTAAGCCTTATTTGCGTAAATTCTCAATGGAAAAGTGGATAATATGTGTGACAGATGGTCAGAATAATCCAGCTCTTTTACCAGTCTGTGAAGGGCATTTCAGGTCTGTGTTAAATAAGGCGTCTAACATCTAAATATTTTAGCATGTCATATGGTAACTGTAGGCCAAGTGCACTCCTCTGTTTTCTGCGAGCAGTGCAGGTGGAGGGGAGGAGTGTTTGTAGGAGTGGGGAGTGCCTTTGCCCACCCCTCTGTGGGATTCAGGTTCTATGGGCAGGGAACCAGACAAAGCAGGGGACCCAGCTATTATCTGTGGCATGATCTGCCCCTCTACCCCATGAGCTTCCAAATGCAGATTAATAGTGATCTGTCACCATTAACTGGCACATTCCCCCACTGCTCAGAGAAACCTTTTGTGTGGGAGTGGGGATGGGTTCCAGGGCAGTGAAAGCCAGGGGCACTTGCAGGAGGAATTGGGAGGAAGAGCAGAAGCACAGATAAAGGATTTCTGCCTATTCTGTAGGGCAATCTTGTCCCCCAAGGGGAAGGTAACTGAGTCCAAATTCAGGAGTAGTCCACACTGAGGACAACTTGGCCCTATATTGATAGCATACAAATATATACAGTTTGCATGTAGTTACCAAAAGGCATTGACATTGTTACTTAACAAATGAAGTACATGAGTTATATCAAAGGGACAATTGGCCTCAGTGTTAATATCCTTACATAAATTCATACAAGAAACCTGATTGCCAGAGTTCTAACACAGTGAGATGGATGAGACACTAATTTAAGCTTATGACTTTGGGGCCTGAATTCATTCCTGTGCTGGTGCTGAGCCCAGTGTGAGGGCAGAGGGAGGCAGCTTGTGCCTCTTTGATTATAGGGCCTACCCAAGGGCAGGCTCAGATCTGGCGCACGTTAAGGAAGCCCTATAGACCATTGCATAGCACACAGCCCTAGTCACAGGGGTGCACCCTGATACGCCCCCTGCCCAACCTTAAAATGCTGTCTGTGCCAGGACATCCTTGCACTGGGGAATTCACTGGGGAACATGCGCAATTGCTGTGCTCAAATATAGCTGACACAAAGGAGATCTGTGGCAGCTGTGAATTGGGCCCAAAATGCTTTGACTCAGTGGGACAACTGGATCAGATCCTAGCAAAGTGGAACTGTTTCTGGTAGTAAGTACTGTGCCTCTTAATAACTGTTTGCAGGATCAGGCCCTTATCCTGATAAAAGCAGTAGTATACTTTTAAAAGTGCAGTCACAGTGGATTCTTGCAGGTTTTTTGTGCAGGTAAAAACATAGGCACATTGATTATAAAAATGCCCGTGTTTTCTGTTTTTACTTATTGTGCATATAGTAGAGACCACTGAAAAATTAACTTTTATAGCATTGCTTTATTTGACTTTACTGTGTGACTTGCATTATTCCTTAAGGTGCCACAAGACTCTTTGCTGCTTTTACAGATCCAGACTAACACAGCTACCCCTCTGATACTTGACATTATTCCTTATATTTGCAATTGGAAATAATGGAAATATTGTGGTAAATTTTACTAATACATGTGTGTGTATATTGGCAGTTTCTAATGGTACTTCTATGTTATATAATATAGGTAGAGCGGTGACCCTGTTATTGGAGTGGAGGATGTACTTATTGCAAGGTGAAATACATGTATCTGAAAGATGTTTCTCTTTCCTAAACTTAAACAGAGCTCTCACATCACAAGCTTTGTAAATAAATCTTTGCTGTAATAAAAATGTGCTGCTTAGAGTCTACCACATTGCTTTTTACATTAAAATAAAGTAAGAGTTGGATCGGGTGAGCAGTCTTAGATGGAAAATCTATTTACAAGAAATAAAATGAAGGAAAAGTGTAGGATGTACTATAGCTTGGAAAAAAGTAGCTGTATTTATGGCTCAATGGGAGCCAAACAGTTTGATTGTATGGAGTGGTGACTTTATATTTGGAGCAATTGTAGTGAGATTTAGTATAGCAACACTTTAACTTTGTATCAGAGAACCTTCATAAGGAAGGTGAAAATTTATATGTATAGAGGCTTGAGCTACAGCTCACTGAAGTCAACAGGTTTCAGAGTAGCAGCGTCAACAGGAGTCTTTCCAATTATTTAAATGGATTTCGAACAGCCCTATTTTAACCTTTTGGATATGCAGCAACCTCCATATATTGGAATGGGTACAGGGAGCAGGGGCTGAGGCAGCTGGGGGTAGGGTTTCTATCTGGTGGGAAATGATGGCAGAAGGGAAGGGGCTCCAATTGTTTTGGGCTGCCAACCAATGATTAGTTCAGTGTATGGTTGAGTTATGGGAAGGAAAAGTGCTGCTGTTTCTTTAATTGATATATTAATAGATATAAACTATTATATATGTGTCAAGGGCTCACACAGAGCCTCAGTTGAGCACCCTTCTGCTGTGGAGTTTTTTAAATCAAAATCTATAGAATTGTGAGTATTATTATATGTAAATGATTTTGAGGAGTTTGGGGTTTCTCGTTTTTAATTTTCCAGTAGATTTCACAATAGTGGAAGGTGATAATTTTAGGAATACCTACCTACCTACCTACCTACCTATATAGATGCCTGGATAGCAGCAGTACTCCATATTGCCCAGACAATGTTCCTCATCCATGATTTGGAGGAACCATCTGTAGGGATGAAAGGGTAGTTGGGTCTTCATGCTTTATAATCCATGGTATCTCCATTGAGACTGCTGACAAGAGAGATGATGTATTCAGGTGATGACCAGGCCAGCCGTGGTGGTCGTGTATTGAGGTGGACATTTTTCTACTATGCAATGTACAAGGCTACAAACATCCTCCAGATGTTAATGATTTTCCATCACTACTGGCGTGGCCTATACTAAAATGGTGACATACAAGTGAAAGGCTCCATTTCCCTTTACCAGATATCCAGTCCCCTTAGAAAACTTTTGTTGAATCTGGGATCATGCCATTTTATTTTCACGCTTCCATTGCAGGATGTTTCATTGGCTATCCCTAGTGC
The DNA here is from genome assembly GCF_020497125.1 of Mauremys mutica. Lineage (NCBI taxonomy): Eukaryota > Metazoa > Chordata > Testudines > Geoemydidae > Mauremys > Mauremys mutica. Next base: position 29,772,202 of record NC_059073.1, read on the forward strand.
TATCCCATCTATCACCGTGCACAAACTCTTTTCAGAAGCATTTCAACCATATAATTATGGTCCCCAATCCTGTTCCTTTTGAAATCAGTGATGGTTTTGTCTTTGCTTTAGTGTACAACTGGAAGTTTAGAAACTTGACTCATTACCTATGTAAAAAAAGGACAGAACTTCCCTCATGAGATGCTAGGATTCCATGTAACAAAAGTTGTGAAAAGAAATGAAGTAGGTATGCAGAAATTCTGTAAATTACGGTGTTTATATTCCCAAGAAACTCTCACTGAATTTCCCCAGTCTCCAAAGATAATGCTTCTCAAAATGTTCATTACTGAAGACAGTAAAAGTGAATGGACTTTAGAATTCATGTGATATACTGCTAACTAGAGGGAGAATAATACAGAAATACCTTCTTGATGATGTGTGCTAAAGCAGCAGGCATTTAAGAGCAATGTATGTCAATCTCTGAGATTTTTGCAAAGAATTGCAATTTATGACGTGTTAGGGTAAACAGTTGGATTATATTTCTAAAATGCATGTTCCATCAGGTAGAATCATTGTGATTATAGGCTCTCGTATTTTAAGTAAGTAAGTTATGCACTAAAAGGCTGAAATTGTAAAACAAGTATGCTTGTGCTTAACTGGTAATCCCTCTTTGTATCTACACAGAATAAACTACAAGAAAAGAAAAACTGCATTAAATTTATTAAAGGAATAAATGGCATGTTATGTCATCTTGATAAATAATGACTTTTATACTTTTTTTTCCTTCAAGAAGCTACTGTGACTGGCCTTTCTATTTTCCCTCAGTGGAGAATGTGCTTGAGTGTAAAAAATTGAGGTTTATTTAGAAATTACTTTGTTCATGCTTCTTATGTGACAACAGCACATTCTCTAAATTTTCTTGCTTTGCTATTTTTCCTTCATTTCTGCTTCAGTTCTTATATGTCACAGAAAGCAAGACTTTTTATTTCAACAACTACCTACTGTCACATAGAATGTAGGTTTCAAATAACACAAAATACAAGTTGCTTTAAATGGTTTTGCATATGCTTGACAGCAGAAGATAATAAATGAAAATAAATCTTCAATATTTCCTCTAATGCAATTTGTGCCATGTCAATGTCGAAGGATTATAACAACAAATCAACAAATATTTGAAGGAAAACAATATACATAACTTATTTTCTATATTAAAAACAACTGCGAAACAATTACTATATGACCTCATGAATTAGTTGGTTGTTTTGAAATATTCCTCCTAGGATAAAAAAATGCTATATGGGCCTTTGAGCCTGAACATATTGTGTCAATCTTGAGCATATGCAATGTATCTAAAGCATGAGGTAAAATTTTTCTTTGTAAATTATTTCATAAATAAATAATTTGCTTCAAAAAGTTTATGAAAATATTTTTGCTTTTATTAAGTTCTTTACAGATCTCGGTTAATATAAACAGATTGATATTGACATCTTGATCTGCTTTATCTTAACTTGAAATGCAGAATGTTTCATGCAAGCATTATTTTACAAGATACTGTAGCACTTTTCTGTGCAATACAGTGTTTCACTAAAGCTTCCTGTTTTAAATAATGAAAAAGCAATTTGTTATTCTAGCAGTTTATGACCTGTGCATTTACTATTTCATTCTAAAAATACAGTACACCTTTACATGCCATTCTGTATCATTTCACGTGATTTAAAAATGAACATCCTTATTTTTCTAGTGAGGTTTTCTGCAAGTGAAAAAAGCTGTGTATATAATCTTAAAGGTTTGCACTTGTTGAAGCATGTACTCTCATTGTTACCAAACTTTTAAATGTTTTATCTCTTGTAGTTTAAAGTCAGGGAAAGTTGCATTCACATATCTTATGAGCAGGGATAGGACTGAAGGTGTTGTGTGTGTGTGTGTGTGTGTGTGCGCGCGTGCGTGTGTGTTATCATTTCTTCTTTTAAAATAAAAACCATTAATTGAATAAGCCACAATAGAGCAGAGAAGCAAAAGGGAAATAACCCTTGTTTAAATATTTTCCATTCAAACCCAGCTTATAGGATATTTAGCCAAATTATCAGCTAAGTACCTGCTTGTTTTAACCTTTTATATACAGGACTGATCAGATCAGAAAGACTAGTCAATTTAGTAAAAAATCTAAATTACGTAGACCTGAAAACAAATTTAGGTTAGATTGAATGGATTGATTATTTCTCAGCATAGTACATAATGAGCAAAAGTTTGTGAAAATGATTCTATACCTTGCCTCTTTGATTAAAGTTCAGCAGTTACATTTGCAGTTTTTTTTACAAAAAAGTGAAAATCTGCTTTCCCAGAAAGCACTTTTACTGTGCACATTAGTGATATGCTACAGTACATTGCTCTGGCATTAACATACATAGGTAGTCATTAGTAACAGACTTAAATTTTACTGAAGATTTTGGAATTACTTTTCTTTGCATTCTGTATAAAAACATAACTGGTCCAAAATGAATTTCTGCTGATGGGGATACGGTAAATCCCACACATAATATTTCAGTTCTCTTCTCTTCTTTCCAGGGAGGTACAGGATGCTTCATCGTGGAACTATATTTTACTTATCCTTTTCAGCCTGACAAGTTCACCTCTTGTACATGAATTATTGTTTTTCTGTGCATAAAGTGCCTTATCAGGCAACCCTACAAAAGAACTTAAGGGGGAAATGTGTTACTAGGTGATTTACATGAGCAATTACTTTACAAATCTGCCATTATATTATACTAAACATAAATGAAGTGTGTATAAGTCTAGAAAAGTGGATGAAAATGGCATACACTTTACAGTAGGATTTTTACTTTACCTCAGTTTGTATCTTTGAAATTTTTTTGTTTTATACTGAAGTTTTTCCTGAAAATAGAATTATAAGGCAAATATGATATGTGAAACACATTTTGTGGGAAATCACTTAATCTGTAACTAATCTTTTAATGACATAACTTTTTTTCACTTTCTCACTTGAATTAGATGCATTGTTATTTGCAAAAATCCAGAATGTGTATATTTTAGTATGAAATTAGTTGAAAATGACTGGCATAGAAGGAAAAACATGCCACATAAAGTCACCTAACTGCAGAAAATTGTGTCCAAATGCCCAACAAATGTTTACATAGTTTTTAATGCCTACTCTATTTGGGATTTAAAATCCTTTCACAGGAACCGTTTATGCATTGCTTCTTCTTTGCCTTTTTTTTTCATACAATCATATGCAGACTTCTGGCAATTCCTGGTATGGGGAAAATCTGACTTTTTAATTTAAAAGATTCTGTATAGACATAGAAAAGTGTGAAGAACTTTCTGAAGAGAGTGTTGGGATTGTCCTGTGTCTGGTAGCACAGAGAACCAATAATGGTTTGTATTAATTTGAAAACTGAGAAATAATATAATATTGTAATAATAATAAACTAGTCTAGACTTCTCAGTAAATCTTGCCTACTTTGTGTTTGCGTTACTTAGATTGTAAGATCTTGGGGGCATGGACTATACATTTTGTGCTTTGAACAGTGTGGTATTGTCAGTTCTAGACAAATAAAATAATAATAATGAATAATATTAATTAAGGTTGTTGTTAGAAACTGATCCCACTAAGTGAGTTGCCCTTTGCACAGATCAGGGCACTCCAGTATCATGCCTCCTACTATTCCCCCCCCCCCCCAACTTAGAAAAAGTTCCAGTTGTTTTTCTCTTCCTTTGTACTGGATCTAAATGAAAGGAAAACGTTGAGAGCTACAGATGCCTTTGCATAGCACATTCGGGCACAAATCTTGTGCAGTTTTAGAAAAGCTGAGAAAATACCAGCAGCATTAACAAATAATTATTAATAAATAACTATTAAGAATCAGGACGATCAGAGAGCCTATTTCCCTCTCAAACTTTCCCAAGGATGTGATCTGTCTGGCTGAGTCCATTCCTCAGTGAAGCTCCCGGCACTAGAGCATCCCGCATAAAGGTTAATTTAATTTACTTAAAAAAAAAAGTTTTGAATGACTTGGTCTATTCCAAAGCCGCCTATTCCCCAGTGGTTGCCGCTGCCTGGCTGGAGGAGGAGGCTGATCAGAGCAGCACTGTGGGGACGCCTGTACTGTCTCTTTAAGGGCTCTCAGTCTGGGGTGGCGCTTTTCTCTGCTAAGGCTCCTTTGATATTAATAGTGTTGGTGTCTTGAAACTGACGTAATGCTCGGAGACTGAGGTCCTGACAAGCGATAACATTTCTGATAAAGAGCTGATCTTCCTGCAATCTAAAGCCGCCTCCTCTCCTCCTTTGGGGGCTTGTTGTTCCACTAGACCCAGGCTCTCTTCTCTCTCTCTCTCTCTCCTCTTTTATAAACACACCAGGCACATCCAGGTCCCTGCTCTCTTTCCCTTTCTCTCTCTCTCTCCCTATAAAGAGGGGAGTAAGGGGGAGAGGGGGAAAGGCAGGAGAACCTCTCCCCCCCTCTCTTTCTTTCTCTCCCCCCAAATAATCCAAGATCAACTCTGCAAACAACAGAAGACGGTTCATGGCTCAAACCACAGCTCCACCATCTTTCAGGCTGCTGAGATTATTATTGCCGATTAATCAACAGGTAAGGGGGGGTGTGGGGGGAAGAGAGATGGGGGGTGGGTGGGAAGACCAGGTCGAGGGGTGGGGGAGATCAGCAACAAAAGTGTATGGGGGTGGGGGGGTGGCTCTTCCTGCTCCGTCTGTTGATATTGCGTATGTAGTAAGCGTGTTGCTCTGTGCTAAGTGCTGTGTGTGTGCAATGGGAAGGGGGGGCTGGGGGATTTTAAAGTGAGTTTCTTTGCACACACATACACAAAACGGGGGGGGGCGGTTAAAAAACCAGAGGGCAGCGGGGACTTCTCGGATTTCACGGGGGGGGGAGGGGGGTTGGGTGCATTTTTTTCTCTCTTCTTTGGAGGGTCAAAGCCATGTGTGATCGCTGGAAACTGGCGACTTCAAAACTGCAGTAGCCCCTCTGGAGTCAGGAGGAGGGTCAAGTTCAGCCGCCGAAGAGAGCTGGGCAAACAACCCCCTTCTCGGGTTTAAGACTCTCGCCTTCTATTTACCCAGGGAAGAAGCGCCCGGCGGGGGGTGGGGGTGGGGGTGGGGGTGGGGGGGCAGTTCCAGGGCTATCTCCCTTCGCCTCCTCCCGTCTGTGCGGCTACTTCTTATCGCTCGGATTGTTCCTTCCCCACCATCGGGGCGCTGGAGGGGAGGGGGCGGGGGGGGCGGTGGAAGTAGAAGAAGAGCAAAGCGATTTTGCATCCGATGAGCCGCAGTCGCACAGTGCTGGCTGCTGCTGCTGCTGCTGGAAGTTTTAATGGGAATCATGACAAGCGGGGCAGAGAGAGACCATCATGAAGAGTAGTAAGTTTGGGGCAAACTTTTTTTTATTATTATTATTTGTCTTGGGGATCCACCAGGGGAGGCTGGGGGGTGTGGGCATGAGCCGAGGGGGCTCCGTTCCCGGTCACACCAGGGGAAGAGGCGACATGCTGGTGTGTGTGTGTCTGTGTGTGTGTGGTTTTTTAAAAAAAAGGAAATCGGAGAGTACAGAGAGAGACGTAAAACTTTTTCCTCTTAAAGGCAAAGTTGTGCTCTCAGAGTTGAGTCCCCGCGCTGAAGCTCTGGCCAGGGTTGCCATAACTTTGTCTAGTGTCCCACTTTTTGTTTTTTTTAACCCTCTCCCTTGCTTTCTCCATTTGGGATCTGTGTGACGACGTTGTTGTTGTTGTTGTTAATGTCTGTATGAATGGGGATGTGGTGAGACTTCCTAATAGTTCTGGAGAGGAGAGTGTGGGGGTGATGATGGGGTAGGTGTGTGTGTGTGGGGGGGGGGAAGATGCGTGTCTGTGTGTGTGTGTGTGTGTGTGTGTGTAATGTGTGGCTTGTTTAAAAGCTCCAGGGTGTAGGAAGGTGGCCCAGTGGTGTTTGGTGGGGCTGTACAAACTCTCTCTCTCTCTCTCTGAGTTTCTCTGCCTGTAATCACTGGGCATGGGAAGTGGACCCAGGGAAAGTGGACCCTGGCAATCAGAATTGATTCTCCAGAAAGACCCACAAACTTGCAGGACTCCAGCAGCATTGTGGGCTATTTTTCAGTGTAGAATTTTTTGACTTGAGCAGCTCATTAAGTAGCACCTTGGTTTGACATTTTGGTGTGTTTTATTTATTTTTCTTTATTACATAGAAGAAGAATTTTAATGTTCCAGGACTCTCATACACTATTTTTGAAGGAATAGAATGGCCCATTAACTTAAAAAGAATCAGACATTCTCCATCCACAAATGTCACATCTCTAAAGTGCATTGAAGGCATGGTAAACTGAAAAATGTGGGGATAAACCATGTGTTAAAGTGAAGACATCTCTTAATTCCATCCCCTTCTCCCTTCGCAAATGCAAATACGCTGTCTGGTAGGAGAATGAAGTGATAAATGCAAGGGGACAAAGCAGAGAGGGTGTGGGAGGAAAATACTTTTTTTTTAATAGAACGACTGTAAGCTCTTTGGGGCATGGACTCTGAGCTATCTTTGCAGTTCATACAGCACATTGTAGATGCTACTTAACATTTTTGTTTCAATAATAACTTGGTTTTCATTTCATTTAGTAAAAGTATAAAGAGCAATCAAGCCCTTTACCATTTTAGCTGTCTTCTTCAACTGCGCTGAAACCTATGAGTCTTGGTGGCATCATGTTACTTTGCTGTTGGTTTTAGGAAAAGTTGATCATTTAGAAAAGACTGCCAGAGTTAAAAATGCAAGGGGCAGCAAAGGAAAGTTAGTGGTAAGAGCCAGTTCCTGACGTGGACAAAATGAGAATAAAAGTTACAGTCGTGTTTCTGAGCTGCAGTCAGTGTTTTCCTCATGTTCACCAATACGTGCGTTGGGCTAGAGAGCTCTCTCAGATATTCCACCAGAGTGACATTTAAAAAAACCCAAAACAACAAACAAACTCCAAAAGAGTGAGGATTTTTTTGAAGTACTGTAGCTCTATGAGTAAATACAGGGCTTGTTTGAGAACATCAACTATTTCCTGTAACTTGTGATGCTGACAAGACTGTCTGGAAATGATATCAACACTTTGAAAGATTTTTTTAACTACTGAGTGAAAGATTGTTAATAACATAATTAATCCAAATGAGAGAACACGTCTTTCTTTAAAAAAAGCAAAAAAAAAAAAAAAAAGAGCAGACAAGACTTATTTTTATTTTTAAACAATAAAGATACATATACGTAATTTTTGATAAGCTATAGATCATTCAGTAAGCCACATATAATCACCGATGTTGTACTGCATTAGAGTACCAGTACCTTACTACTAACGTCTAAAACGTGACAACAAGATTCTGCCTTAAATTTACATGATTGAGGAAATTCAGATATGAGAAGAACATTGGGTTCATAATCCATCCCGTTGTGCCTGAAAATCAGAGTTTATATCGCATAGAATAATTTCACTCTGTTTGAAACTACTTGTGTGTAGGGACGCACAACGAAGCGTGCTCAGGACAAAGTTTCATCAGCTTTAAATTTGCATTTTTTGCTTAGGATGCTCTCACTCAGACTTTACATATTATCTGGAGAATTTGTATGCGCGTGTGTGGTTTATTTTACTTTATTGTAATATTAATAAAGGAAAATTTAAAGTGTCATTGACAAGCTCTGAGATCTGAGGCTTCTTGGATCTTGATAATGTATATACAATTAAGCCAAGATTTCCTTTTTTTTTTTAAAAATAATGTATTCATAGTATAAACTATTTGATGGCTTTTTTAGAGCCCTTTTGAGCTAACCTACGTATTTACCATCAACAGAGCACATTCTATATGATTACATGGATCCTTGTAGAAAGGATTTTTTTTCTGATACATTTTATGTATCATTCTTAATAAACTTTCATAGCATGCCCTCTACTATGTGTGCTCTGAGTGTGTGTGAAGAACAATATATTTCTATATTCTATATTAATCAAAGCACAGTAAAAAATCTCTGTAGAATGCAGTTTCTGCATAAGTGCAGCGTCTGTTTGTTAAATCTCACTATTTCAACCATATTATATTTTTAACACCGCTTGACATTTAGTGCTTTATATTTTCAAAGCATTGTTCAAACACTGAATAATTACTTTCTGTTAATGTGAATTAAGTCTATTAGTACTTTATGGGGCAGTTATTTTGAAGGAAAAAAGAAAACTTTTTTTAAGTTACAGGAGTGTGAATTTTTTTTTTTAAAATAGCGAACACTTTTTTAAAAACCGTAAATTTTAATTACAAACATAGGTTGAGTATTTTTAAAAATTGCTCTTTATCTGACTTTTGTTCTGAAGTTTGATGATGTGCATAGAATATCTGTCTAACTTATAAGACTCCTGACAATATTTTAATATAATAATTTAAATGGAAATATGATCAGATCTTAATTGTAGCCACAATGGCAATATCTCTCTAATAAAGATTTGTGAGTAGCACAAATATAATATTGTGAGAAAGTTTATGGTTAAATATTTTTGAACAAAACAGGTTGGGGATCTAAGTCCTTTTTGTTAGCGGAAAGTAAAATGGAAGTAAATTGCATTTTTAATACCGTTTCAAACAAACTACCACCTTGTAATAAAAGTATTGGCCCCGAACAGAAATATATTCCGATGAAGGTATTCTACTGGTGTGTAAAATGAAGCCATTCATTCAGTAAACTGACAACTTTCCAGTTAGTGTTTGCCCTTGCTTAATTTAGTTTCCTCAACACAACTCATGAGGTAGTCTGGATCTCTTTTTGGCAGTCTTGGCCTCTACAAGCTCTGGCATTTCTGTCAGAAGTATTACACTTCACAAGTCAAAATGTAATTGATAAAACCAGGAAGGTAAAACAGGCGTTAAGTAAAAGAGCAAACATTTCATAGGCTCGTCTTTTCATTTTTGCGACTTTGTAAAGTTCTCAGGTAACAAGGAAATATTGATGATTAATACTAAAACCTGCATATTCCGCACCCCTCTATTGTATAAATATCACTGCCTGTTGACCTTTAGAGGCGTTAATTACTGCATATCTGGTCCAGGTCTTCCTATTTTTGTCTATCCTTAAGATGTATAAACGAGCCCTTTCCTATCCCCCTAAAGAAGGAGGAGAATGACTATTTTGTTTAGCAATATAATGTATTGGGACAGTAAGGTTATGATTTGACTTTTGATAGATAAACCTGCACCCAAAGAGAAGATTTTCCGATTACTATAAGGGTATGTTCAGTTTAAGTCAGTGTATGAAGAAAAAGACTTGAAACAAAAGACCTTTATAAGCACTGCTTTTTTTACATTGTGTTTTTTCTAGTTAAAAAACACGTATTGCGTGATATCAGATGACACAGGATTAAGGTAGAATTACACAATTATATGATAAAAATATTTACAAGAGCAGGAGATGTAACAACCCTTTTCATATTGTGTTTAGCATTAATTTGTTGATGTTGCTTTGCGCCTAATCATTAAAGGGGCCATCAGAATTGAACTACTAGCCAGTTGTATTATTGCCCAGAACATAAGAAATGACAGTTTAAAAAATTGCTATCGTGCACTAGCTTTTCAACCCTGCAGACCAAGGCTCAGATTAGACGTGGGGCAATAGTGGAATAAATACGTTGGTCTCAGTTCAGTCCCTAGTGGACATTTTATCACAGCACAGAACTGAACACCATTCCACATGACATGTAGGCCGTAGATAGAGGAGGCCCTGGTTTGGCATCACAAGGGATGTGAAGACTGTCATTTAGGTGAACTGGCAGAGTTGTGTGCATGAAATTTTGTTTAATATTCGTCTTTACTTTACACATTTTCTGTGCCATCGATCTGGTGCCTTCAGAGTTCTCCTTAAAACATCATAACATCACTTATGGAAAAGACCTATCAAATTGAATAGAAAATGCTAATCTTTCTATCAGTTTTTTTTTATCATTATCCTTTAGAGTTTAGTAGGGAATTATATCCCTGCTGTAGAACTCTATAGGATGATTAAGAAACCTGTAGAAAAAAATATTCTTTTTTAATTCTGTAGCTTTGAAAAATAATATCGATCGGACATTTCTGTCTAGATCTCCCTCGGTACCATCCCATTAAGTTCTGTAGAACTTTCCCATGCTCAGGTTGGAGGAGTATTAAAATTAAATCAAAATGATCTGTGCCTAAGTTTTGAATAATCATACCTAGTCTTCTTAAAAGTCATTTTCTGATTCCTAAACTGCTGTTGATGTAAACCTGATTTATTGTAAGTATATTTTTTTCAAAGCTCAGATCAATAGTTTTTCTCCTAAAGTTATTTAATAAAAAATATTTATTTTTTGAAATGTTACTAGCCCTTTAAAAACCTGCAGTAAATGCTTTACAAGTGGCTAGACACCTTCCCTGGTGGTTTAATTTATACAAGCAGGAAACTTTCTCTCCTTCTCTTTCTCTCTCTCTCTCTCTCTTGTTTTCTTTAAACCAACTGACGTAATGCCAAACTTTGCTTTAAAAGAACAGACAGAAGTAATTGGTAGCTTTTAACTTTTTAATAATGTTCTGGATTGGTTTTAGTGGCCAAACTGACATTTTTTTTCAAATTCAAGTAAAAACGGGCTTGTGGCCTGAGGAAGAAAGGCCCTGTTGATGCAGTTATTTTTATTCTTGTTTTTCAATCTGTTATTAAAAATCTTTCCTGCTGAGCTCTGCTGGATTTCTCCAATTGCTCTTTGTGATGGCTGGTGCATTTCAGGTTACGGTAACTTAAACTGTTTTCTTAATTTTTTCCCCCTTTTCCCATGGGCATTTTGAGATGCATTATCCTTTTCTTTTCTTTTTCTTTTGGAGAAGCGATTTGTTTTGGTTTAGATGGGATTAATAAGCTAAACGCATCTGTGGTGACAGATCAGTGAATATTTATTTTAATAATGTAAAGGAACATTTTACACCTGCTAGCGAAGGTCAGATTGGCACGATAGCAATTGCCCATTGCAGAAGGGAAGAGAGTATAGTATCTCACTTAGCATTCCCCCCTACCCATTTTAAAACCAACATGCAATTTTTTAAATATGTGTGTTTGTAATCATCTCTACTAACCTGTAACTATTTACTTAAAGCTTCATGCCTTACAAATATAAAAGATAACAAGAGGAAAAAATGGTTTTACTAGGTATAGGTCTCTTTTTTTTAATACCCTGTAAGGGATTACGGATATTTTACAGTTTTCTGACATTTCCTTTATTACCTTTCCACCTCCTGCTGGGCTTTTGCACACAAGCAGAACTTTCTACGGTAAAGGACTGAGTTAGGCAACAGACTCCTTGGCGAAGTTGACGTCAGTGCGACTTCATAAATTGGCAAGTAGGTGAATCTTTCAAAGACCAAGTCAGTTTGTGCCAGTTTTTCCTTCCTTTAGGGGAGACACTCCACCCAGCAGCAGGGTACCCCACCCAATGTGGCGAGCTGTAATTCAGTGGCAACACTCTAAATGTCTATCCTCCCTGGGGTTTAAACCCCAGACTTTCTTGGCTCAATCTTAATATTTAATCTAAAATTCAATCTGTTATATTAGGTTTACATCTTCGTAAGCACATTTTGGGTCTGATCCTGAAGTTCTCGCTCATGAAAAACACACATAGACGTCCGTGGGACTTTCGCCTCAGTAAGGGCTGCAAGATTGGCTTTTCTGTGTGTGTGATTGATTACTGCACATTTTATGGAATTTGAGATGAAATCAGATAATTTTACATTCTTTTTTATTATTAGAAATCTTACAAATTCAAGAAGTCCTAGCATTGTAAAATAGATTCTGTCCAGTAAGTGAAATTTACTTATAGAGAGTATTGGTTTTTCAGATAGTATTTTGTCAAATTAAAATCTGAATTTCAAACTAATCCTTAGATAAGAGAGTGTTACTTTTTTCTAATTGCTTATCACTTTTCTTTACGACAGTGGTAAATGAAAAACACTCCAGTCTGTATCTTTGTGCCTGCATCATTTAGATAGAAAAGAAAATTATTAAGGAAAACTTTAGTTCCATGGCATTTGTTTCTTAGCGTCAGCCTGTAGTTTTAGTATATCTTGGTTTATTTTGAAATTTCAAGCATCATTACAAGTTTGTAGGGTTTTTTTGTCCCCTCGTGTTTTGTGAGGCTGCAATTAGTCTCTTTCAAAGTAGGGGAAAACTAAATTATGGTAAAAGTATTGCGTGTTTTAAAAAAAGGATTTTAGTATGGTGAGTTTGTATCTCAATTTTTTTTTTAATTGCTGGTATTTTTGGTTTACTAGTGTAGCTGAAAAAAATCTATGGAAGATGATGCAAAAACTCATCAATTATGCTTATGTTCCCCTACAAGATTTACTTGAACAATATGCTTCAGTTTTGCCTCAAACCATTTTAAACCACCTCTGGTCCAAGAATCTACCAGTTCTGGTTTCCTCGGAGATTAAGTATGACAGTTTCTATTATATAATGAACAGCAGTATTGTTTGAACAGAGGTAACATATTTTTGATTTGTGTACTTTTTTTTGGCAGTTGGCACCAGCGTAGCTCTAAAATGAGAGGTGATCTAACAGTGTAAATATCTGAATATGCTTGAAACATACAGTATAGATGTAATGTATGTGTTTAAATCATTGGATCTATCCATCTATATTATATATAATGTGTGTGTGTGTGTATATACAAAGCCCAAAATAGTGTGCTCTGCTATCTGTAGCTTTCAAATGTGCATCCTTTGGGTATTCCCAACCTACTTTACAAAGTCTGAAACGCATATTTAAACTTGGAAATGAAAAAGCACTGCTTGGCTGCTGCAAAATTTTCTTTTACAAACAATAATTAATTTAAATAAAAAAAGTGCACCCCTCCCCCCACACATACCTTGCAAACCGCTCTTTGAAGTGTCAATATCTTTGCCAGGATTATTTTTAAAATAATGCATTTAATAGATCTTGTGAAGAAACATTGAATTAGTCGTTGGTGTTTAAATACCATTTTAAAATGCTGTGCAATGACACTGTTTTACATTTTTTTTGAAGTTGTGTTAGTAAGACTGGAGCAATTTTCCTTAGATAGAATATTCCCAATATCACCAAAATATGATGCTGTTTAAAATGCTTATAATAATGATATTGAAGCATATCTCACTGAACACCATAATTTGGTATCTGCATAAATCCATAAGGCAGAAATAGATTGTTGAAGATCTTCCAAAAGCGTATATGAAGATGAAAAGTTGCTTCATTAATTCAGTTAATAAAAAAGATATTTTTCCTTTTCAGCTTTTTAATCTGCATCTCTTAAAGTAGTTTGTTTTTTCCATTTATTTTCTCATTTTGAGGTTTAATTAAATACACCAATCGGACATTCTCTGGCTGCAGAAACATAATTTAGAAAGAAATGCATAACATGCTGACCATTGTTAGATTTAAAGAGACTTTTGTGCTCCCACCCCCACCAAATACATAAATAAAAAACACCAAATGTTACCTGTCCCAACTTCCTCAAACAAAAGCCTGTGAAAGTAGATTAGCTTTACCCTTTGAAGGGCAACCATCTCTGACCTGATCTTTGTAAGATCAAAAGTTTGTCTCTCTCACCTACAGAAGTTGGTCCAACAAAAGATATTACCTCTCCCACCTTGTCTCTTAATCTCCTGGGACCAACCTGGCTACAACAACATTGCATAGTCTCTGGCTCTCTTAGATAAATGGGAGAAGTGAATTCCAGAGCTGAAGGGCCTCCGTTCTGTACATTTTGCCACCAAACTCTAGAAATTCAGATCTTTGGGCTGTTAGTAGAAGCGCCACATAAAATTTCAGAGGTCACAGTGGTGCAGAAGGAGAGAAGCAGCCTCTTAGGTATCCAAGATCTAAACCATAGACCAGGGGTCGGCAGCCTTTCAGAAGTGCTGTGCCGAGTCTTCATTTATTCACTCTCATTTAAGGTTTCCCGCGCCAGTCATACATTTTAACGTTTTTAGACGGTCTCTTTCTATAAGTTTATAATATATTAACTAAACTATTGTTGTATGTAAAGTAAATAAGGTTTTTAAAATGTTTAAGAAGCTTCATTTAAAATTAAATTAAAATGCAGAGCCCCCCGGACCGGTGGCCAGGACCCGGGCAGTGTGAGTGCCACTGAAAATCAGCTCGCGTGCCGCCTTCGGCACCTGTGCCATAGGTTGCCTACCTCTGCCATATACCATATGCACAGTTTTCTTATGGAGACCTACATAGAACCAAAATTCATGCCATCTAATTCATCACTTTTCACTTTTTTTACTGATATGGAGTTTATACCATTTGTGTTTGTATATTGTATGTATCATGAAGCAGTTTAACATAATGGATTAATTTAATCCCACAGATGGTGGTTGAGTATACTGTGGGATCCTAAGTAATTTTGTAGCATTAAGATCACATTTCCTGCCATGAGGAAAAAATGTTAGATGAAAGCTATCAACAATATATGTCTGAGTCATGCAATGTAGTGAACCTTGTTACAAACAAACACCCAACTCCTACACATTCAGAAAAATGGTGTGTGCACCCGTATCTTTTTGTGCATGCATGTATCTGTGTATAATCAGTGAGATATAGAAATAAATCATATTTTGTCTCCAGATTAAGCTAAACTAATAGCAGCCAAACTATACTGAGAACAAAAGTTCTAGTATCAGTTGAGAGTGCTTACTGTGATGGCCCTTATCTTTTTTGTGTAAAGAACAATTCAGCAATCTCTTAGAAAAATAAAATGTAAGGTAAGTCTCCATGATGATCCAGTGTGCAATATAGTATGCTTTATTTATGTCCAGTCAGAAATGATCATGTACTATCCATTTTATCTAGGAGGTTTATCACTCTGAGGTATGCTCTCTCTTTCACCCCTTGCTGTCTCTGTTACCATGCGTCTCCATTTCCATCTCCGTCTCTCATATTAGTGTCTCTCGGTCCTATCTGTATAAACTCACAACACATACATTCTAAAAATATGTGTAAATTAAAATCAGTCTGTGTTGCATAATTTTTACAAAACACCAATTGTATTGTTCTTTCTGAGCCTTTAATAAGTTTACAGTATTGAATGTGACTTAAGGAGCATTATGACTCGGGTTCTGACTCTGATTCTGACACAGAGACTAATAAGGAAAAAGTAGAACATGTTGAAAGCCAACTTTTACTTGTGGTTAGTTTTGTGATGTCATCAAATGCAGGGTATTATGCGCTCTGGAAAAGTTTAGAAATCTAGGCAAGAGTCCATTTTGCATCACTGCTGTTAAGTTGTTTACAGCACCAACTCTGCTAATGGAAAAGCAAAAAGGGTAATGATTTTGGTGTTTGTTTTGGTTTGACTTTCTCAATGTAAATGAATGATTTCATAAGAGTGAGTCTAACCTGTTCTGGTCAGAAAACTGCAGGGGTTTAACTGGTGCAAAGGATAAAATGAATTCTTTCATGATGGGCCTGCTCCTGCTCCCATAGAAACTAGTGGGAAAACTTATGCTGATTTCAGTGATGACTGAATCTGACCCTCTAAGCAAGGCATTACATTAATTACATTAGAGTTTGTGAACACCACCACTTAGGGCTGAATCTTGCAAATTCTTGTTGTTCATTACAAAGCTCACTATTGTAAGTAGTCTCATTGATATCACGAAATGCTATGGTGCAAGGCCCCATCCTGCATTTTGGCTTGTCTGCACATAGCAGTCCTCCAGGAGATCATAATTAAAGATTGGTCCTTAGTGTTGGCAGAATTGGGCCTATTGTCTTTAAAGAGACACTGTTAACTTTAAACCTACTCAGTGTCAAAATTGGGTTGATAAAAAAGTAATTTTTGCATACTACACCTGCTGCTGAGCCTTCCTGCTAATAGTTGGGGTCTCTAAATCACACTTTATTTTATTTTATTTCTCCGACTGCTCTTTGAAAAGTTCATACAAGCAACAGTGGAAAATGACTAAAGCCTTGACCTTGAAATTGGATCCATGTGAGCAGACCCTAATTCCCTCACAGAGTCCCATTGAATCCTGCTTGCATCCAATTTGTATGACGGGTCAGGAGAAAAGGTGACAGACTGTACACAAAGTATGTATTTGATATTAATATAACCAAACTAAAAAAAATTACAGAACAATCTACATTTTTCTCTAATCTCTGAAATTTGTAGCAATTGTCAGTATTTGTAACAATAGCAGAAAAACAAAATCAGACCAAAATGTGATTTTTTTTTTAAGTTGACATTGCTCCTTTTGAAGTGCACATTATTATTATTATTATTATTATTATTGTGCATAATATCCTGTTTGTTTATTGCAATAGATTATCATTTTCATGTTCTTGACTATAGCACTAGATAGCGCTAATAAATTTACTTTCATGCTTTTGTGCTTTTGCGGTTTCTCTAAAATGTCCTGGAGATCCCAGCAAAGAGAGCAAGTTGGTAGTGGAAATTTGTTCTTTTTTTGGATTATATAAAAAGGAGTTTTTACAACTCAGCGAACATGAGTACATTCTGGAAAATTTTTCCCACAAATGGCAGGTCCCAGGCAGTAGCAGTTAGATAGATAATCTAGTTATGAAATATAGAATCTGAACTCAAAATATTGTTTTCTGTGATTTTTAAAACAAATGGAAAGTAAGATTTATTAGACCTTAAGTGTCCCAATGCTACAGATTCATTTGGTGTTCATGGCAATGTCATATGAACTTTCATAAGAGATTCATTGAAATACTGCATTAGCTAAGGGGCAGTTAAAATGAATTGTTCAGTACTTTAAATTTCCTGTTTAGTTTTCTAGCACTCTTTAGCAATTTCTCAGAGTTTTATATCTGAAAACAATAGAAACTTGTGTATGTGAATATCTTGATTAACGAAAGCAACCTGTTGGCTGACCTGAACTATATAGTACTTTGAAATTTACCTCTAAATGTAATTTAAACTACTGGCATTTTTTTTAAAAATTGTGTTTCAGAAATCTAGTAGAACAGAAGTTGCTTGTCAGTGGGGAAAGAACTTAAAAAATTAAGTCAAAAGAGTAAGAAAGTGACAGCTGTGGAATTTATTTTAGTGGGTGAAAGGAGACTCATGGTTAAATAAGCTTTTTACCTTCTTGGATTTTTAGAATTTATTGCCCGAAAGACATACATCTGAATAGAAAGAGAACTAGGATATAGTAAAATCCATTCTGACATAAAGAACTGTTACAGCATACCTTTTTATTTATTTATTTTTTCTCTTCAGTAAACTGTGACTTCCTTTGTCATGTCATAAGGAATTTCAGATGAAACCTTCCCGGAATGGAACTGCCATAAAAATTGCACTCGTCAGCTATAGCTCTGTGCAGCACACTACAGTACATAATAGTTTTCAGTATGCTACTGTGCTGCTTTCATTCAGGAATAGAACTGGAGTGACTTTTTTGTGCGTTAAAATAACTGATTTTTCTTTGAAAATCCACAACCCTAAAGAAAAAAAGAGAGAAGAGGTCTGATATACAAGATGAGATTATGGATGTTATAATGCCATTTATTATAGGATACTATAGAAAAAATTACATTGGGACCAAAGTTCCTATGGATTACCATGCAATGTTTATTACTATTTTCCTGAGTTTTCCCTAGTTAGGATCTAATCTTTCAGTGTTTGGAGTTAAGAATTTCCCCATTCAGAGAGGAAAACCCTGCCAGCTACAGGGTTTCACTACTGATTTTCTTTTTCTTTTTTCTAATATTTCACAGAATGTGGAGTATGCTTTTTTTTATTTGTGTATGGGGGTGGGGGAGGGCAGGGAGTGGTGGGAAAAGGGGACAGAGGGGCACATATCAGTAGTGTAAGTAATATTTCCTGATTATTGTTTGCTGTCAAGGAGACTACTGCAATTCTGTTTCTGTAAAGAAACTCATAAGTAGTGAATGGGATGAAATAAAGTTGTGTGTAATTCTGAGCAGACTGTAAGCTTTTGCTGTGACATAGTCCTGGCAAAAAGTTAACCCATTTTTAGTTACCCGGTGCTATAAGCAAACTCCATAATGCGATTTTACCACCGATGCATTTGACCATGAATAGTGCTTGAAATTCTTATTGTTACTGTATTCCAATGGAAAATATGTTTAAATACGCTTCTGACATTTCCAAAGCTTGTCCTGAAATGGGAAAAGGATACAACTGGTTAAACTGTTAATCCTGTGAATGCATAGATTTTTTTTTTTTTAAGATTTTTTTAACCTGTCATATTTTCATCAGTTGCTGTGCTTTGCTTAAAACTATGCTTTCTACAATGATGGTGAAGTCCAAATCTTTACATTTTTTAATTGGTCAAAACTCCCATTTGCTTCACTGGGAGTTTTGCCCAAGCGAGAATTGCCGAATTTTTCTCCATATGGGTAATAAACTCTTTCAGTCCCATAGCTGTCATTGCTGATACACTGTACTAAGATCTTTGTTTCTTGGGAAGACACTGTATAATTTTCAGTTTGCTATTGCAAGTTTTAGTGATGAACATGAAATATCATGTTAGAGCTGGAAGTGAAGCGAGGTAATTCTTTAACATCTAATCTAAAAATTAGGAAAAATTAGGTATGAAAAACCTCAGCATGGCTTCCTTAGTAAATGTTTGGCTATCATCTTTGCATGATGGAATACACATGTAGAAAAAACACAGAAGTTAATGTTTATTTTTGGGATGCTTTATCGTCAGGCAAAGAGAACTGACAGTTTCATGGTTAAGTGCCTAAAGTTGTTTTTGGCTTTGCAGTTTGTTGAATTAATCACTGCAAAGTTAACTAATGTTTGTACCTTTTAAGAATTTCTTTTCTTTGTAAAGAAAGGAAGATATTTCATTATACCTAGCCTAGTTCTTGCATTAATTGTTAGCAGCATGCTCTTCGACTTTTACTTTCTTGAGTTATCCCAGGCATTATTCTTTAATTGCAGTGTGCAGTCGTTGATTGATTGATTTTTTGGATTTCGCAGCCATTTGGTAGATTTGGCAGATGCATTCTAAAATGCTATTTTGTTTTGTTCTGTTTGTTTGTTTTTTTTGTTTCTTTTAATTGTCACAGAAAACACTGGGCCCTTAAATACGTGTTTATGGACTAACTATTTCTATTTCTGACACATTTTCAGAATGGCTTCTTGAAGTGGTACTAAATCAGAATTTAGTGAGTCCAGTGTTTTTTTGTTTTGTTTTTCACTAGAGATGTCCAAAACAACACTGAATGTGTGCAAAAGTTTCTCCTTTCCAGCACACCATGCAATCTGATATGGATTTACAGGCCACTCAGTTCTTGCTTTGAAAAACAAACAAACAAACAAACAAAAAAGGCAAAAAACACGCTCAACTTTTTCTCCTGCCACAGTTCCATAGAACTTTGCTATGGAAAATATGAAACCAAAACCTCCGTGGGAAGGACTGTAATTTTTTTTTAAACAATTATTCTTATTATAATTTCACAAAGCTTTTTAAAGCAACAAATTATATAGAATCCAGTGGTTCTTAGGATGATAGTTTAACAAATTTAACATGATTTTTTTTTTATAAAATACTGTTACTTTTTTAAAAGCATTGAAATCAATAATCCCAGCACAATTAAACTGTAATGTAAAGGAGAGTAACATTTTTATATTATGTTTTATATTATGAGGAGTTTTGTCTAAGAGTTCAGATTAGTTTTTCATTAGAATGTTCAGGCTATTTTACATTTTTTAAATTTGTGCTTTTTAGCCTATTAATTTATTCTCTTTCTATGCCAGATGGCTCGTTTAACTCATAAATTCAGTTATTAATGTGGGTATTTTTTTACAATAAAGAAAAAATTGCTAAACACCATCTGAGATTCAGTATATATGGCAAAAGTTACAATACTGTGCATTGTTTGGAAGAGTCACTAGGGATGTAATTTATCATTGGGTGCATATATATTACATACAGAAATCATGATTGCTCTATAATTAACCATGTATGCTATTTACTAACTTAAACCCACTTTGGGCACTACACCGCTACCTCGATATAACGCCACCCAATATAACATGAATTTGGATATAACGCGGTAAAGCAGTGCTCCGGGGGGCGGGGCTGCACACTCCGGTGGTTCAAAGCAAGTGCAATATAACATGGTTTCACCTATAATGCGGTAAGATTTTTTGGCTCCCAAGGACAGCGTTATATCGAGGTAGAGGTGTATATGAAAAATATTGAAAATACACTATTGAGAAGTGTTTTTGGTCACATATCAACATGCAAGTTTCCCGCTATGCTCTCTTAAGCAAATCCACTGTCTGTCTTCCATAACATACTCAGTATATTACACTTACTGTTTCACTGTAATTTGTATCCATAAGAATGTATATTGCAAACCTAAATTTCAGGGTCGTATTCACATAGCATCCAGCAATATGTCATCATGCAATCTTTTACAAATGTGGACAGTCCTTTGAATGCCTTTTCCCTTGATGAGCAAGATGTACTGGGTGTCATTTTCAAGTTCAGTCTTACCATCCCAGTGGGGGAAAGGTGGGATTTAAATCAGCTGGGGGCTTTCCCCCTTTCCTGAAGGGGAATTTGGTGGCAAATTCTACCCAATCTTGGGAACATAGTAACCCATCTTTCCAGGAGAAGTCCAACAATGTCAAAGTTATGGTAGTAGGTTCTTTAATTCTCATCCCCCACAGTAACAAGGCTCCCCGACCTGAGCTCAAGGATGCGACATGGGCGGGCATCGCCACATATGCTGTGTAATCTTCTCTTGTGTTTGCGCACACGCACATTCGTGGTAGCACATTTCTAAATATGGGTTGCCGAATGCCCACTTTAGTTGAGGTTCAGTTTCTGGTTCTGGAACCTGGAGCACTTTCAAATGTGTGGTCTAAATCCACCACTGCCGCTAGAGCCCTCTCCAGCAAAAAGCGGCTTCTGTGGCTGCTGGCCCACAGAAACCTTGTGAGTTTCCTTGGCTACATAATTATGGAGGCAGCTCCCAGTTCGAAGGGGTACATGTCCCTTGGTAGTGGCTCTGTAATGCTGATTTAGGTATTATACAACCCCCAATGGACATTCATGGGATCTGCCAACCCCAGCTAGCATCTCTTTAGAAGATCCTGCCAGTAGCTGGACTCTTGGGCGGTGGGGTATAAGTTCAGTCTCTGTCCTGTAGGTAAACACAAGGATCTGGTCTCCTTCTCAGCAGCAGCTTATGGAGGTGAATAGCTTCTCCATGCTTAGAGCTGTAGGAAGTCCTGCAGGCTGTACAGCTTCATTGGAGAATGGGGAGAAGTCAGGGTCTGAAACAGAGAATGGCAAAGTGCACCCTTGGAGGGGTAGGGAGGTCCTCTTAGAGAACTTTCCTTTTTCCTCCTGCTCCTCACAAACAGACCTCAAGCAACTCCACCGTTCTCAGACATGGGAAGCTGAAGGGCTTTTTTTGTTTGTTTTTTTTTGTTTAAATCCTTCTGAATCAAGCCAAATTTGCACACGGTTCCACTAGTACCTATGGTCTCTCAGGGCTTGCTTGGTCTAGAAGGCTGAAAAGATTTCCCATTGGATTAAGCTCTTAATGAGCAAGAAAGATTTCGGCATGCTTGTTTTTTTTTAAGTGATTTAAACATGAACTACTCAGACTTTGTACGACCGTATTAGTACATGGGTGGCCATCAGTTTAAAAATCTTATTTATTCATAGTGCATTTGTATTTAAAATTATATTCATTTGTTTTGAACAAAAATGCGGTCAGGTTTTATTAAAAATAAAAATATCAAAATGAATAATTTGTATTACATGCAGTGTTCCTTCAGGATTATTGAAGTTGACCCAGTCTGGTTTCCTTCTGAAACACAGACATTTCTGTGCCTCTTCAGTAGCTCTTTTCCTGTCCACCTTTCCCCCCCTCAATATGCCTAAGAGCACAGAATGATTTCATGTAAATATTCTGCAAGGAAACACCTCCAAACGTGCATAGTGAGGGCAGGTAACTGGGTTTTCATTAGATCATTCCTACCAGGGCTGTTTTGTTTTTCACTTATCCGACAGCACTTTCTCCCGATGAAGAACTACCCCTCCCATCCTCTTAGAATAATAATAATAATAATAATGTCTTGCAATTCTATTCTGCCTTTTATCCAAGGATCTCAAAGCACTTGACAAACATTAACTGTCGCTCACGAAGCAAGGTTGAAGTATGATTATACCCATTGCATAGATGTGTAAATGGAAGCAACAAGAGGCTAAATGATTTGTGTAGGGTGGTCACACAGTGAGCCAGTGGCAAAGTTGGGACTAAACTCTGGATTCCTGACTCCCGGTTCCCTACTGCAACCAGCAGACAAATTTCCTCTAACACTCTGCAGGGGTTTATGGGCTGTTCTTGCTGTTTGAGTAGAAGCGTGTGTTAGTAATATTCCTTTGGCTCCTGAGGTCAGGGGTTTGGAGCAGTCTCAGCACCACTGCCCACATACATCCCCCCCCAACCCCTCGCCACACAGACAGCTTCCAGTGACTCCTCTCAGAGAATCATTGCTCTAGCACAAGTGCTCCAGCTTTCACAAACCAGCCTTCTCTCACTGTGGCCAAGAGATCAAAACTCACTCTGTGCTCACTGGTGCTGCTCTGGGTTTGCCATAAGGTGCAGTGCTGGCATCCCTGCTGAGCTCATTCGCTCTATATTGAAATCATCGCTTTACAACGCTCCCAAGCCCTGAAGGCCTAGGCAGTGAGAGAGCACATTTAGACCTTACACTTAGAGTTTGTACCCGGTCTCCTGGGGCCCAGCTAGGCCACTGGATCAGCCCAAAAAAGGTTCCCTTTGTGGATATTACAGTGGTGTATCGCTGCTCCCTGGATGATAGAAAGCATTCTACTTTCGGCATTGTGCCGCACAGCAATGCACTCACTGAATAACTCCCCAGCATGATACACGTTCTGTCTTGTATTTAATTATCTTGTAATTATCAAAACAGTAATGAAGTTAGTAAGCATAAGAATAGTGTCTAGATCAATACGAACCACTGAAAAAAAATTCAGAGACAGCAGACGCTGACAAACTTGTTATCAACACAGTTTCATCTGTAGAAGCAGCAAAGAATCCTGTGGCACCTTATAGACTAACAGACGTTTTGCAGCATGAGCTTTCGTGGGTGAATACCCACTTCTTCAGATGTGGGTATTCAGTCTTGCATCTGAAGAAGTGGGTATTCACCCACGAAAGCTCATGCTGCAAAACGTCTGTTAGTCTATAAGGTGCCACAGGATTCTTTGCTGCTTCTACAGAACCAGACTAACACGGCTACCCCTCTGATACTTGAGTTTCATCTGTGTATTTTTGTCCCTTTTAGGTCTGGAAAGTTTATGTAAAATAAACTCTTAAAAAATTTCACTGGAAAAAAGTGACCTTCAGGTTCTATTATATGTTAATACTAAATAATTAGTCCCATTCATGAGTGGTTTGCAAAGTACTGCATAAGCATTAATTTATTATTTGCATTACGGTAGCTGCTAGCAGCTCCAGTCTGGAAGGGGCTATTATACTAATGAAATCAGAATTCCTACCCCAAAAAGCTAACAAGCAAAGGCCATGATCCTGCAATCAGGTCTGCAAGACCGGAACCCTAGAGTGGGAGCTATCTGTACTTAGCCCCTCTGAAAATCAGGCCACATGTTTAGATGTCTAAATGTGGATTTACATGGCTAAGGTTTTGCCTCAGTAACCTGTTGAAGCTTTCACATTGAGTCAGTGGCAAGGGGAGGCGGGGAATAGAACACAGGAGTCTTGAGCCACAGTCTACAGTTCTAACTGCTAGATGATGTGGTTACACATGACACAGCAAGAATAGAAGTTTAAATCTTTTCACAGATGCAGGTCATGTTCTCAGGTTTTCTCTCTAATTTATGCAAAGTAACTGTTTATGTCATTACCCATGTATAAATCACTTTCTTCACAAACAATACCATCAAGGTATGCACAACCAACATGTCTCTGGCTTGCACCTGCTGGACAATTAGAGCCTGACTTTATTTCAGGTGTAGGGAAGTTGTATCAATATGTGATGATGCTAATTTGTCTGTTGTCACAACTTTCAATGTGGAAGATGTCTCCTTGTGCTTCTTTGGTCTTACAGGATAAATATGCTAAAGCTGACCCTTATAAGAATTCTGAAGTGCAATGAAAGCGGGGAAGGTGGATGAGATGGGAAGGTTCAAGGCTACCAGAAAAAAAGGGAAGAACTTGCTTCTGTTTATCCTCTGGCTCTGCTCAGCACAAGCTACTCCTCTACATAAGTGTAATAGGATGTAGTAGCCCCTGTTATGGTTAAGAGGGTTAGGCACATGCGTGTAGTGAAGACGAGACTAGTAAGGCAGCATATTAAGCTCGCCTCTTCTGTTTTAGCCATCATATTTCCTTGGAGGAAAAATGTGCAATCCTACCTATTATAACTTCTAAATAGTACCCATACTTCTTTATTTCAGGCCTCAGAGGTGGCTGTATGTCAGTGGTGGGTGGAACTGAAAGCTATACATAGTCTTGCAAAGTACTTTGGTATTCTTCTGGATAAAGTGTGCTATATAAATGTATATCATAATGTATTATGATTTTGAGAGTTTGTGTTTTGTAGTTTGTGTGCTCACAAAGATGAATAATGTCCCTGTATTTTAGAATGCTCATTAATGAGCTTGTTTTTACTGCTGTGAGTCATGTTTTTAATATCTGCTTTATACAAATTTGTGATACCCTATAAAGACAATCAAAGCCCTTTTTATGTGATAGCATGTAAAGCATGTATAGCATGTAAAGCTTCCCTGTTTTATAAATACATTTAGACCTTCTACGCAGAAATTCTTTACCACAAATATGTAAGGACACATACTTTTGGTTAAAAAGTGAGTGGGGAGATATATAGCATTGAAACTCAATAGTATTGATAGCTCCAAAAAGCCTGCAGTATATCCTCCTTTTGCTCAGAGCTACTGTCCCTGAGTAATGATTGTTTAATAATAGTCTTAAAATAGCAGGGATTGAATATTTAGGCTCAATGAAAAATGTACTTGATCGGAAAGCCTGTAGAAGAGGTGGGTATTGCTAAAGATGCCAGCAGTTGCCATCTGGTCTGTGTATACGACTGAAACATCAGTTTTGCTGGTTGCTGTATCTGGGCTATGTCCTTTAATGATGGGAAGAAAAACATAACTAACACTCGTCATGTGGAAACCAAAGTGAAAGAACTGGGGTATCCAGGGTTGGGGCCACGTTGGCAATTTGCTAGGAGCCTGAGGGCTGCAGGTAATTTGCATAAAAGGTTTGAAAATTGCTGTCATCTTGATCTTTAGTGTAGCGTCGGCTGGCCACGTCTCTAAGTCCCAGCATGCCTTGCTCCACTTTGATCCAGGTGGCTTTGATCTAGATGGAACATGTCATACCGGGTCATGTAATTACCAAGGGGCTGCACCTCTTCAATAAGAGAAGCGGATCAGCATTGTACGCAGTATTGCTGACCGCTGAAATGATAAGTTTGCCTGCAGAAAGGCTTTTTTTTTTTTTTCAATATTATATTGTATTTTTTGGTCTGTCTTTTGATTTATTTTTTTTAGCACCTTCTGTCCACAATTAGTGTGAGTGACCATTAGTGCTGCCTACTCTTCCAAATGTATAGAATGAGGGGAGTTTAGCCCCACACCTGCTCATCCTCTCAACCTCCAAATCAAGCCTGTACCCCTGCTCCCGACATTGGTTCTGCCTCCACCTCAATTCTGTCCCCCCAGCCTCAACTCTGCTCCTTCTGCAGTGCATGGGGCTCTTCACCCCCCCCTCTTCCAGTCCTGTGGGGAGGGGGAAGAGGGGCAGGGTGGATTCCCCTTTTCCCTCCTTTCAGGCTAGAGTGGGCAACTCCAGGGGATCTTAGCTCCTTCTCCCCCTTCCCAGGTCTGCCATTGAAGGAAGGGGCGGGGAGGGAGGCGAAGCAGAAGAACCCTCCTTTTGCACACGGGAGGGGTGGGGAGAGCAGAACTGCCCTGAACTGCTGGGTTCTCTTTGCTCCCTCCTCCTTCATCTCCTGTTTTGGCTCCTGAGTGGCGAGGAAACCTCTGTCTCCCGCTGTTCCCCAGGAGGCAAGGAAGTGGGGAAGGCAGCCAGTCAGAAGAGGCTTGCCCCCTCAGGCAGGGCTGAAATTTGCCTGAGGGCTGGAGCTTCTTGTGTCATTGCAAGACTCCTTCCAGCTCCAGCTGAAATCCCTTGACTTGTGGAAAAAAAATATCACAGGGTTGGCAATACAAAGCTGTATAGACCTGTGCCCCTTGGAAAGAATGGATGCCAAGTGTGGTAATTTTTCTGTGCAAGCCAGGCATTGTCTTTGTCCTCTGCATGCCATCCATGTCCAGTTCTAGGTGTTTCAGATCATCTAAGTATGAATGGCTTTTAGTTTGCAGTATCTACATCTCTGATAGTTACACGCTTTTAAAGGCTAGATGTGCTGTTTTACACTAATGCAGTTCCAGGCCTGAGTTAAACATTCTTCAGTAGTGCGAAGAGACTGTCTCCTTTCCTCTGTTTATTGCTCTGTAGAGGCTTGGGTGAATCAGTGCCCTGCACAGAAACCCTTTTGTATTTTTTTTAACCAGTTTAGTAATGAAAAAACAGCTTGTGCCTTTTCAATAGAGATAACTGTTATCTCTTAAAAAAGTCTACATAAGTGTAAGTAATTGCCTGCACTTGGCTCTGTTACAGTGGAAAAGCTGTGATCAGCAAACTCATATTGTACTGTGCATGTAAAGGGAAGTTATTGGATGATATGGGGACATGTTGGAGTTAATCCTTGTAGTTCTTTCTTTCCTATCTTATTTACACTGCTTTGAAAGTCTTTTATAACTAACTGGTGTCTTGGGAGGGGAGGGAAATACCATTTTGGTATGTACATTTTAAAGACATTGAGCAAAGAAAGTTTTGCTTGGATTGGATTTAAGAAAAACAGATGTACTTGCTGTATATCAGTCAGGCTCCCTTTGTTCAGCATTTAAGTTCTGCATCTGTTTCATGAATGAATAAAAGATCATCTGAGACCTGAGTTTGCTTTAGTGGGTTGGGTCAGTATAAACTAAAGCAAAAAGTAAATTCCTTTTTTGATATCCCCTCCCAAACCCATTAATGAAATATGAATCGTTTCTCTTGTAACTAATTCACAGGTAGCTAGGGCCAAAGTGAACTGTGCCTTTAATAGAAGTTTGAGGAAAGTCAGTTCTTTCCCTCCCCCCCATCCCCATTTGGCCCAGGGCTGAAAAGAATGCTCTGTGTGTATGTGTATAGAGACGAGAGTCACGAGTCACGTTTGCATTCACATGAACCTTGAAGCCTGCTGCAGCTCTGGTGTGTGCAGTGCGACAGAGCTGTCGGTCTTATCACAGGAAGTGTTGCGGAAAACAGTTCTCTCTTTCTCTGCCCAGTTCCCAGAATGTGGTGATTAACGATTCTTCTCTCCTCGATCCGATCGTTCAGATTGGTCTCTGATTGAAAAGAAACTACCAATCATTGCCACTTGATTTGTAGGCTCAGCACAATTTTTTCCCTCCTAAATTAAAAAACCCAAACAATGTAGATTTTGTCTTTTGAAGTGGTAGGGTAGATTTTTTTTCTCTTAAGATACAGTATAGAGCAAAATACTCAGAGGAACAGCTCCATTGAGGCAAGCAGGGTTTTTCCTATCATGGGCCACTTTATAAATCCTGAGACACCGTTGGAGATCTGGAATAACTTTTATTTATTTCAGTTGATTTACTATGGATTTACAATAGTCTAATGGTGGTGGGAGTCTGCCCATTGTTTGTAGATAGAGTGAATATGAGATTCTGATATAAAGTGTAACTCTTTGTGATATAAAATAACAAGCTGGCCCATGTGCCATCTTGGGTGAGTAGCAATCATATATATCTCCATAATGACAATATGAAACAAATAATTGACAAGAGGAAACCTGGATGTATCAAACCAAAATTTAAGCAATTTTTTTGTCTACACTTTAAAACCTCCTTTTCTGAGCTTTAAAGGTATTAGGACATTGTTTCAGGGTAGGTGAAAGTGAGGCTTTTGTGCTACTTGCTAGTCTCACCGATTGTAGGGCAAGTACCAAGCGTGTTATGCTTCACATAGCTCTGTGACTGATACACTCTTCAGGGTTGCATCAGTACTCTACACAGTCACATTTTCTATCTCCCTTTCCATATAATCTTGCTCTGACTTTTAATGTCGTCAAAAGTAATAACAAAATGAACCAACTGAAGTGACTTGCAAATGATTTATTAAAACCAATGAACTGTGGTATTATGTGCTGAATGCGCTGAATTGCAAGAGGGACCTCTAGCATATACATTAATTTAAACGTACCTTTGTTGGTTTAAGTCCACTAAGGCGGTTGCTGGTCGGATTCTGTTCCACTGTGATGCCCCAGTATGCATTACAACGTTACAACTACCGTGAGACCTTGCTGGAGGAGTGTCAAGTATATGGTGTGATTTTTAGTATATGACCAGGGCCAGATTAACGCAGGGGCTTTAGGGGCTGCAGCCCAGGGCCTCGGGCTAAGGGGGGGCCTTGCAAAAATAAATCCATAATTATATACAATTCAGTGGTCACCAACGTGTTGATCGCGATCGACTGGTCGATCCTGGAGCCTCTGCCAGTCAATCACAATCTCTGGGCTGCTAAAAGTCTAACTGTGCAGCAGGGCTCAGGCAGGCTGCTTACATGCCGTGGCCCCTCGCTGCTTCCGGAAGCAGCTGGCTGCTGGCATGACTCTGTGGCCCTTGGTGTGTGGGGGGGGGAGGCGGCTCCGCGTGCTGCCCCAGTCCCCAATGGGAGCTGCAGGGGCAGCACTTGCAGGTGCAGGCATCACACGGAGACACACTGTCTCCCTCCTCCCGGGGGTGCGCAGAGACATGTCAGCAGCCGGCTGCTTCCGTGAGCGGCACGGGGCTGTGGCGGGCAGGTAGCCTGCCTGAGCCCTGCTGTGCTGTCGGCTGGGAGCCGCCTCTGATAAGCGCCTCCCGGCCGGAGCCTGCACCTCGCATCCCCTCCTGCACCCCAACCCCCTACCCCAGGTCAGAATTCCCTCCTGCTGCAAACTCCCTCCCTCACCCTCTCCTGCACCGCAACACTCTGCCGCAGCCTGGAGCCCCCTCCTGCACCCAGACTCCCTCCCAGAAAGAAACTCAGCTAACAGCTGTTCTAAGGTGAGAAGGAGGCTATTCTGAATTAACTTCACTATAGTCTACGTGTTTGAAGACTGAAATGTAACCACAGAACGGCTTTATGTTAATTAAAAGGCAAGTTCATTCGGTACCATAATTGTGATCATTTTGTTTTAAATTAGGAAAAAAGACTTATGTACAGGGGCCCGACAAAATCTAATAGCCTTTGCCCACAGGAGAGTCAATCCGGCCCTGTATATGACATAATATTAAAAATACTTTAAATCTCAAAGGTTGTTATGTAAAATACTTTTTTAAACTCCATTACTTCGCAGCAATCTGACATACACTAAACCATTCACTTATGTGATTCTCTACCATCGTAGCACAAATAATCACAATCATCGCTGACTAAATGAGTTTAAAATGGGCTATGCACTAGCTCCCCCTTCATTATTTGGAGCATTCAGCACAGAATCCTAACTTCACTTTAAAAAAAAAAAACATGAACTTTTTGTAAAGCTCGTTAAGCTCATTTGGTGAAAAGTGCTATAGAAATGCAAAGTACTATTATTTTCAGGTCATGTGAATTGTGTACTTTTAAATCTTCCATACTTCTCCCAATTTGGAGTGTGGTGTTGAGACTATTTGATTGTATCTCCGTCCACCGGCCTTTTCTAAATATTGAGCAGAATCCTAATCCTGAACTGCCAACTCTAAAAATTGTGCAGGGAGTTTATATAACATGGACAAACATCCACTAGGAAAAAATGGATCAGATCCTGGAGCTCTTAGTCACTTGAATAAGGGCTTCAGCAATCTGCTCCTATGTTTTGAGACTAACGTTTTTTTGTTTTGTTTTTTGTTTTTTGTTTTGTTTTTTTTAACTGCTTAGAAGGCGCTACAAAAATCAGGTCAAATCTAGAAGTCCCGTTGCAGTTAGTGAGAACTTTGCCTGAATAAAGTCCTCAGGATTAAATCCCTGGATAATTTTCTCCAGTGCCTGTGGCAGAGGAGCTGTAAAACATGACCATATTAGAATAGTAGGGTTTTATGTCTACTTTCGCACAGCCTTAAATGTCTATCTGAGATGTAGGCAAGTGGAGAATCAGGCACATAGAGAGAGAATAATAAGTAACCAGCTGTGAACTGCTTTTTAAAAAAAAGTTGACATTGACGCATCCTTTTAAGGTAAAGACCAAAAAGAATCTTTTTAAGTTGACAGAAGGAGATGACTTACTGACGTTATCCAGGGCAAAAGAGATAAGCAAATAAAAATAGTATTCCATTTCTGTGTGATAGCTTGCATAGAGAACAAATATAAAGATGTACAAAGCTAGTTACTGTGACAGTGGAGTTGATAAATTGAATGAGAATCTGACCATGGTAATTTCAGTGGGTTCCGGTGCCTGGATCTTTCTATCTGTACTAGGGACTAATGTAAATTGGATCAAAATAGGCCAGAACTAAATTTTATTCAGAGATAACTTATTGAACTTCCTGGTAAAGTGGTAGATATTAGCTGATTGTTAGAGATGTATGTAATTGTTAATGATGTTGTTCTTTGCAGCCAACAACTGTAGGCCCCCAGAAAATAATTACTGATTTGTTCCAGTGCACTCAAGTGAGACTTTATTTTGGAGTAAAACAGCCCAAAAATAGCATGCTCTCAGAATTAGGTTGCTAGATGTGTGTGTCCGTGTGTCTGGGGGGAGGGGGAGAAGAGGAGGGGAAATGGATGGTGTCCCCAGTAGCTATGGGGCCAGTTTAGCACCCCATACCTCTGGCTTCTGTACTGGTTTTGTTTGCACTTTTCATCGATTTTCAGGTTAGAAGGGACCATTCTTCTTCTTCTAGACTGTCCTCCTGCCTAATTCAGGCCACAGAATTTCACTTTTGCAGCCTAATGCAGAAGATGGGTGAGTTTACTAGTATGTCGTATAGAAACATATTTCAGTCTAGCAGCATTTTAGTGTCAAGACAGGGACACCCCTTCCATCCTTCCTTTTTGTCTTATTTATTGTACTTTGCTTACAATAAATGAATTTTGTCTTTTTTCAAGGTATACTTCCACTTTGTGAATGGTAGAGATGCTGCTTCTAGTCAAATCTGTTTTGTCTCGTTTAGTCCCCTTTTTTTTCTTGTGTGTTGACCTCACCTCCTTCTGTCCTCTGATCTCCTCTTCCTCCTCCATTTTGTATCTTTTTATTCCCCTTTGCTTCTCTTTATCTTCCCACACTCTGTTTATCAGTTTTCTTTCACATTTCCCCCAATCTTTTCCTTCCATCTGCCTATTCCACCCATGCACGGACATGAAGAACTGTGAGGGGTTGGCTGGGAGCAGAGCCTTCTGCAATGAAGGGAATGCAGCATTTGGATTGAATGCCATGTTCTATCATGCTTGCAGAAAAGAAGTGCTGCTTCTAGCTGAATGTCTTCCACATGGTGGTCTGGACAGCGGTTTTATGGAGTGAGTAGGAGATAATGATTAGGCTTGGCTCAGCAATAGATTTTTTTCAAGGTAGTGGGATCTTTTCATGATCTGCTTAGAACTAGTACTAATCAGCCTCTGTGAGCCCTGATATAATTTCAGCTCTGACTGAAACTACTTGAGAATTTACCAAGACAGACAGTGAGACCCTAGTTGGAATGAATACATGCTGAACTTTGCTTCCTGGTAGGGTACAGAGCTTTGCTACCGCTGGGTTCAAATTGAACATTTTCATGTCTTATTGATGACAAGTTATTGCCAAATGTTGGACAGTCTTGATTCCATTGCTATCAGATGTGCCCACAGTCCAATAACCGCGCTCTTCCTGGCTTCCAATGATGACTTGGTTGGCCATCTCCGCAGAGAGGCCAAGAATTGTCAATAAGGTGTCTTTCAACCTTCAGAGTGATCCCTTGCGACCTGTGTTGTACCTATTCTGCGTGCAGGGGTCTTGAGTGTCAGTATCTTTCACAAGTGCTAAAAGAACAGTCACCCCACATATTAAAAATATCTCCATGTAGTGAAATGAGATGCCAAAAAAAATCCTGCCAAAGCTAAAAGCATTGGTTATTAAGAAAAAATATATCACAAATGAGTTTTTTTTAATGGATATCAGTGCAGCAGAAAGAAAGAGCAATAGCTGTATATGGCTGTTATTTTGAAGGAAAGAACCTAATAGCAAGTGACAATAGTGTTTTCAAGACTGTAACCTAAAGAAACAGTGTGAAAGTTGACCAGTTCAAAGTGAAATGTACTATAAGCATTTAAAGAATTATCAAGATTTTATCAGTCCACGTATATCAAGATTCCTCTGCTGAGCCACCAGCTATCATCCCTGTCCCTCCTCTCTGTCAGCTTACTACATTCTGTTGAACAAGCAAAGTATTGCAAAAGCCTAGTGAAACCGGATAGCTCAGGAGCTTGGTATTGATTGAGATGAAGGTAGAATCCTGGCTCCTTTGAAGTCAGTGGCAAAACTCTCATTGACTTTAATGGGGCCAAGATTTCACAGTTTTTTGTCTCCAAGGGCTTGATTCAGAGCCCATTGAAATCAACAGAAAGGCTTCAGTTGACTTCACTAGACTTTGGATCAGGCCCTTACCTCTGGCTGAACACCAGCTTTGTTTGTTGGTGACCGGAGGTCACTTGGTATCTGTTTAGTGGCCTGTGTGAAGTGGATAGGAAATCAAATTTACTGTCTCTAGACATGGTCTGTCAAGGTCATGACTGAGGCCAGATCATGTCTGTTCAATAATTTATTCAAGTATTTAATCACATTTAAAAAAATCATCACATATTTCTCATTGTTGAAGTAGCTCTAGTTGAGGTGTGTTGACAGGGCAATGTGAGGAAGCTGGCAGTGCTGCAGTAGGTGCTAGATATCGAAGAGTAAAGAACTAGCAGTCCAGTGCTAACTTGCCTTTAAAAAAAAAAAAGAGATTTGCAAGAGCTGTGCTGAGTGTGTCACATACACATACACCGGTGGTGCAACTTGCTCACACTAGTGAGCAAAGCTGGCAAGTCTAAATTTATGGATCTGGTCCTTAACGCAAGCTTTCAATGTGATACCTATAATGTTACAGATTTAAAAAAAAAATTATATGTGATTATATTTCCTTCACCGTAGTGGAAAGCTTTGTCTCTTGCGGCTATTTGCTTGACCGGAGATGCAAAAAGTAACTCAGAAAAAAATTAGAAAAAATTATTGTCACTTACTCTTAAGAAATGCATTTGCTCAAACTGGTTCATGTATACATTTTGTTAGATGCCCCAAATGCAGCTGTAACAAATTAATACTCTAGTCCATGATGCGACTTTCAGTAAAGCTTTTGTGTGGGGAAGGCGTGTAAGATATAGATGGCAAAGCTTCCAATATGGTTTATATTAAACATTGTTATTATTTATTGGACATCAAAACATAATTAGTGCTTTGCAAAACACAGAGGAAGACATGGTCTCTTCCCTCAAGAGCTTACAGTTGAAACAGACAGGCAGCACAATTCAACAACAACAAAACTGGCTGAGTATTACTAATCAGTGGGTTTTTTTGTTTTGTCAATGAATAGCAGTGGGGTTTGGAGGTAGGAGCAAAGGGCTGTTCTACACCTAGACTGGTAGCCTTGGGTAAATTAGTGCACCTTCCTGATTCAGTTTCCCCATCTGTAAAATTGGAATATAACACTTACCCACCTACATCTCAGGAGAGTTGTGAGGGTTAATTAATTAATGCCTATACAGCACTTTGGGTGTATGTAGTGATATAAAATGCTAAGTATGATCATTTTGTGGTGAGAAGAGTTGATATATACAGCATAACTGTGTTACTGACTCCAACCATTCAAAAATTAAAAGTCAGCCCCACTCAGAAAATCATGGAATTTGTCTTAATAATCATGAGACTTAAAAGGTAATTTTTGGAGTTGTCTTTATTTGCCCTCTGGGTTGTGAATCTTCAGTGTTTGTTTTCAAGCTTTCCTGTGCGACACTGAAGGCTAGAGACTTTTTTTTTAATGAAAGTTGTCATTCTCCTATAATCATTTGACTCCACGAACTCAGGCTTTAAGAAAACGACACAATATTGTGAGAGTTGGCAAACCTGCATGAGAATATTTCTATGTGTGGTGGACTAATGTTAGTAGGCCTCACAGAAGTAGGAATTTGGATAAGGGGAGAGTTAATCCTTGGTTTATGGTATGCCATAGTGGATATTACACATTCCAGGAGTGGGAGCTCTTTTTAGAAAAAAATATTTCTATCTTAGGGCCGCATATCACCACCATTATTGGAGTGTCTGAGAACCTCACAATCTTTTAATGCATTTAGATTTGAATTTAGATTCTGTGAGGTAGGACCGTGCTATTATCCCCATTTTACAGATGGGAATTTGAGGCATAGAGAGGCTAAGCAACTAGCTCAAAGTCACCCAGGAAGTCTGTGGTGGAACAGGGTCTGTGGTGGAATCAGGTTTCCAGAGTCTTCGACTAGTGCCCTAACCAGTGGCCCACCCTTCTTTTTGTAATTAAATTATATTTTATGAAAGCATAAAAATGAAAGGAAAAAAAGAAAAAAAAGCAACTCCAGACCAAACCAGAGATGAATGTGCCCTTCATTTCAGGAAAGTTCAGAATGCTCTCAGGAAGCCTAGGCAAGACACAAACAATGTGTTGCCTCCAGCACTGGAGCTCCTGCACAGATTGCAAACTGATTGAAATGGAGAGACCAAACTTCTGGAACTCTGCATTGCTGGGATGTGACTGTGGAGCTGTGCACACTGCACACACTGAAGCCCTGTACAACATTGTTGATTAATGTCTTAAAACTGGTTTTCTTTCTGAGTGTTTTCATTACTTTCCCACTTTAACCCTTGAATATTTATAGTTACACAGCGAAGGTGAAAGGAAACCCAGTCTAGTGCTTTCTTGTGGGTTCTGTTAATCCGAACTTCATAGTTATTCAGTACAGTTTTGCTGTGTGAGCTTGCACAGTACGTTGACTGTTTGGCTAATCCTGATTCCTAAATTAATGACACTTCTTTACTTCTTGAGATTGCATTATAGCGTTCGCTCACCAGCCCCTGGAGACATGACTTCTTTTTGACCAGTTCAAGGTCTGACGTGAGCATGCATATGGTACTGTAAAAAATGATAGAATGGGAATATGGCTCTGGGAAGACTTTCAAAGGCTGATTAACAGCTGTTTGCTTGTAAAGAGGATCACACATGTTAGCCGTAAAGGCCTACAAGTACAATTAAACACATGTACTTGAAACACAAATAAAAATGTAGACCTCACGCACACCCTTACCCTGACAAGTCTATGGCTAAAATGAAAGGGATCTGTCTTTTGTTATCCTTTCCTGTGCTGTATGAATGTGCAAAATCAACATATGCAGTGCTCCCCCCGCCATATACTTCTTGGGAAGGGTATCAAACTCCAAACAGAGTATGAGCTGAGAATGATGAAACTTTGGGCAAACGTACTACTCATTTTTGGGTTTTGGTACATCTTGATTTCATTACCTGCCATGGGCTTGCTCTCGCACACTGTCAGATGGCCTATTGCTGTGCATATGTTTTTTCCTGTTGTCACACCATATGGTTTTTAATAGGTTTCCCAGGATATCACTGTAGTACTTCTGTCTATAATGCAGCTTCAAATCCCTGCAAACTTTGTGTCATCTTCTCTGCTATTCAGATAATTTCTACACACAAGATCAGGTGTAAGTATAAGCAGACTGCCAATATGGCAGAGCTGTCACAAAAGAGAACTTCCTGCAGTGGAGATAGCCCCTCAAATGTTCTGCAGGCTAACCATCTAAACCGTATTTGATTGGCGTTAGTGAAGCAAGAATACCACCTTGTTAGCAGGCACAACAGGAACAATGCATGGCTATGCACAAATATGCATAAGCATGCATCCAGCGTGAATCTTAATAGCAAGCTTCCTGGTCATGGATGTTGAAATGTTCAAATCTCTTGAACTTCACTGGATAAGGTTAGGGGAAGATGCCAGAGCTACTGTCATTCAAAGGTGGATTAATAGAAATCCAAACATAATACTATAGCTTTTAGGACCATAGGCGCTCCTTTTTTTTGTCTAATGGATTAAAGGGATTGTGTGATTCATGGATGATAGAGAGAGGATTCTTTTTTGGGGGGAAAAAAATCTCCACCCCTCTTTTGGTGTGTGCAGTAGATTCTCACATGAATGGTTGTGCAGGAGACTTTTGTGACTAGAGTGTGTATGTATATTTAATCTCTCTATGTGATAAATGTATGTATGTGCTTACACTCTTGTGACTTACACGCAGGTGTTTTATGGCATTAAGATTTTTACCAGCATGAATCTGGGCTGTTCATATTACTCACAAGTGGAGAAGCCACAGATGAGTGATGATGGTAGTTCCCAGTCCCTTTGTGCTACACCATTATGTATTCTCTCTGTGCATAATATTTAAATTCAGTTAGTCCTGTTTTCATCTCTCTTTGCTTGTAAAGCAAGGTGTTTGAGTAGCATGAATCCAGCTGTACCAGGTCAGGAGGGAGAAGAAAATTATAGCTAAAACTATGGAAATCACAAAAAAGTATGGTAACAATGATGAAGTAAAATTTCTATAGAGAAAACATCACAGGTTTAAGGTCCTCTATCAGTTAACCAAACAATTCTAGAAGTTGGACTCTCTCTTTTCATTTCTAATGGTATAAAGATCACATATCCAGGCCGCATGATTTATCAGCTGTATTACAGGACTAATTATTGCCCATCCTTTACCTACACATTGTTGTGAGGATGAGACCTTTTTTTCTGTCAAGTTCTTAAAACAATGGTGGCTGTTCGAAACTGCCCAGAGATTTGGAAAATTTAGAAGTAGTCCCATAAGAGATGGATTAGTGGGCGGAGTGCAAACAACAAAAGACTATTGGCTGGCACCTATCTGATCAGGATGACATGACGCAGCCTTGCTCAACCGAATTGCATTTGGCAGTTCTTGTGGTTCAGCTGCTATCTTGCTGAACTCTCAGCTTCTCCACCTGATGTGGCTGGGTTAATTTGTAGCCTGGATCTTCGGGTACATCCCAGATTCCTTTGCACGAGTTGCAACACTACTTCAAAGGAGGTGCTATTGTAGCCTATGCAAATAATTTTCAGGGTTTTTTGAGACTGAAGTAAACCTGGAATTGCTTTAGTAAGTCGCTTGCTGTATTTGTGAGATACATCTCAGTGTAACTGAATCATCCTTCTTATATCATTGCTCTATATTTGTTCAGTCTGTGGAGGTACTGAACTAGGTGGGGAGGAGGCAAGAAGACAACTCTAAGGAGGGAGAGTGGAATGGAGTGGCCAGGATTGCTGTGTGTGAAGAGGGTTTTTTGTGAGAGGTAGGGGATAAGGAGGGGTGACAGGTGGTGGTTGTTCTGCTCAACCATTTAAAGGAAATGATCACACACACACACACACACACACACACACACACACACACACACACACACACACACAGAACTGCTGTTGATGGACTATAGTTACAGCTAGTCTCCTTGGACTGAAAAAGTGTCCTCCAGTGGACACAATTCTATCCAATTATGATGTCTCTGTGCGCATTGGACTACAGTTTTCCACTATAATCCTCAACCTGAATCAGTAAGCACCAGTGGTGGTAGTGTTAAGTGTGTTTATATATATTGCAGTGTGGATTTTGCAACCTGTGTTGTCTTTACATTTGTGGAAATAACGTATTTAGCTCCCAGAGAAATCAATATTTAAAATCAATTTTTAAAACTTCTTTGTATCTGTTTTATGATCTTGGCAGATTACCAGGGTTTAAATTAAAGTTCTGTATTGTAGATGGTAATGTGAGGACTTTTGGAACTTTACCCCTTCTTGCAATAAAGAATCAAAGCCATGAGTCAGAAATCTTCTATCAAGAGCTAAAACTAGATTCATAAAATCACTTACTCCAGTATTATGAGATTTTCCCATGGAAAGCTCATGTGGGAGTTGGGCAGAAACTGATTTTAGAAACACTTTTTTTTTACTCTATATATTCATCCAACAATCAGTAAGCTGAAGTTGGCATCACTTGCCATTGGAAGATGGACACAAGAGCACACTGCTTGAAGCCACTGTAATAACCATATCACACGTTTACAGCAGAGTTTTTAAGGGTCTGTGTTTGCTTTGCTTCTCCAGCAGAACCAAAATGGTGCTACAGAAATTTATATTCTATATTGAAAACACACACTCTGTTTGACCCTGAGGGCACCCTCTTCTTCACCTCCTCAAAAGTTCTGAAGTTCTTCTCTGTCGTGAAGCATCTTCATAACCAAAAATTACCATGGCTATATACCCCTCTGCTCCCCCCCCCCCAATAAAAAAGTATGTTCCTGATTTAACACTGGTTAAGGAGAAACCACCTAACAGCAAACACATTTCTATTCCCTTTTACTCCTGTGTTTCTCTATAACAAAGTGGATCTGTGTTTTTGCATTAGTATGGGTGCAGTGTAATATGTGCTACTATGGAGATTCTTTTCCAGTCGATAATGCTGATCCCAAATGCAAGGTAGTTCACTAGTATCTTGGCTAAAGCTAATATTAAGTTCCAAAGTCAGCTCTCTAATTTCTGAAGAATGGCGAAGCTTTCTTGATTAGGCATAGCTGCTGTTTTGGGTAGGGAATGCACAAACTGATTTTTTTTGTTGTGGTTCTGTTGCTGCTGTTGTCCCCCAATCACAAGGGAGAGTTGGGTCATTTGTGCCCACTGTAAGAGCAGCATCTGACTTGTTTGTATTTAACGTAGAGTACATTTTCACAAAAGACATAAAATATAAAATTGTATAATATAATGCTGAACAGGCTTCCCTCCTTACTTGACACCCAAATCAAATAGAGCTGAAAATTGTATCAATCATGGCCATAGCAAGACCAGAGTTAAAAGATGATTCATTCCAAACATATAGAAAATGTTTATATTGATAGCTAAACATATCCCATTTTTAAACATCTAAATTATTAAATCGATTACGAAATAAAACAGTCTGTGTTGGGAATGTATGGCTATGGGATATGTTAACTCCCAGCACGTAGGGGAAACAGTTGGAATAGGGAAACTGAATAGTTTTGTAAACTTTACGTATGTAGAGTCATTATATATATATATATTTAATTTGCTTATCAATGCATCAAAATAACTTTTAGATTTAATAATATCTCCGGTTAGTGTTAGCGTATGGAAATTGGAAAGCATGGAACAGCATTAGCTATCCATTCTTACCAACATTACTCAGCCTGTAGATTTGCATTTTGGTTGTTTTAAAAGAACAGATAGAAAAATCAATCTTCTATTGCCCCTTCCCCGCACTCTCTGAATGTGAGTTCTCTTGAGCATGCTTAGGCAAGACTAAAACTACACAGTAGGGGAATATCAGAAGCTTTGAAGGTGAAGCTCAGTTTGCATTAGCCCCCTAAATATTAGCTACCAAAGTCAGCCCTAATGTCAGTGGGTTCGACTCCCATTGCCCTCACTTGTCCTATCCATACATTTTGTGTCTGCAAGCCCAGGCCAGCAATCTTGTAAGAAGGGGTGGTTTTGTGAGCTTTTTGGTGCTTCTGCTCTGGCTGGAAAAATACCATGAGAATATCCTTTCCCGTGGCATTTTGGCAATTTCTGCTTCTGGTCCAGGCTGGATATAGGAAAGATACAGAAGTGAACAGTCTCCCCTGTGTCTCCTTTCCTCTCTCCACTTTTGGTCTGTCAGGAATCCCAGCCTTGATACCCTGTTTGTTTCTTTCTTCCACTCCTGTCTTCAAACTGAATTTAGCTGAAATTGAAATCCCAGCCAATACTCATCCTGTTCTTCCCTTCCTTCCTTTCCCCTCAGAAGGTTTTGGTTGAGTTTGGGTTTGGGGTAGAAGTTTGGATGTGTTCTTATTTTATCAGTGCCAATTCATCCATCCCTAACTAAAAGCTTCCTCCAATTTATTTCTTTGAGTTACTTTGCTGCTTTAATTTTTTGGCCCCCAGTTTTCTTTCTTGGATGCTCAAACTCATCAAATTTTGGAGACAGCGTATCAATTCAACGTCTTCTGGTTTTGTCTGAGTGAGCAATTTCATCTGATGCTTGTTTTTTGTGGCTAGCAGGTGGCACATGCACAAGGAGAAGCCATGGGCCTTGATCCCGGGCCCTTTGAAGCCCGTGGGACTTTTGCCGTCAGCCCATAGTGTTCCACAAGCCAAAAGAACAAATGAGTCACTCCCATCCAAACCTGATTTCTGATGGCCTGGGAACTAGGTCCTACCCTGTGTGTGCATTGCAGTATGCAGTGCCTCTGTCAAATATCTCAGGAGTCCAGTTCTGTGTCACTTGCAAACCCCAAACTCCCCTTGTCTTTAAAGAGAGTTTGGGCTTAGCAAGAAAAGTAGGCTTATTCTCGGCTAGAAAGAACAAGACTTCCACTTAGACTGACACCCCTTCTGTAGTCTTGATAAAAAAATGAGTGAAGTTATTGTTTCATTTCATCTTGGATGGCCCGCCACCAGCTCAAACTTAATATAGCCAAAATAGAGATACTTATTTCCTGAACCACGTGTTTCCTCTTAACTCTATTGTTGTTGACAATGCCTTCCTCCTTGTCTATGTGCAACCTTGGTGATATCTTTGGGTCCTCCTTTTCCTCTCACACATACAGGCTTTCACTGGACCTTGCTGGCCTATTCCTTAAACCATAGCAAAATCTCCTTTCTTCCTTTTAATCCCTATGGGAAAAATACTTGTCTATGTCACCATCACCTGTGCATTGCTTACTGTAAACCTCCTCTTTTCTACCCTGCCTGATATTCATATTGCTCCTTTTTAATATATCCAAAAGGGATCAGCAAATATCTTCTTCGCTGTTCAATCCTGCCATAGGACTCCCCTATTTGAATTGCACAACTGGCTCATGTATCAAATTTAAATTTCTCATCCTTGCCTTAAAAGCATTGTACAACTCTGCCCTGGCCTGTGTCATGGATATCATCTATTATGATGTTAAACTTATGATGAATAGGGGAAAAATAATGAATTTAAGGTCAATAGCAATATAAAGTTGAAAAAAAAAAAGCCCTCAGGTGTAATTGTTTTTGATAATGGCAATATACTATAATCTTAGTTACTACTACTAATATTCTACTGCTGTTCCATTGGCCCATCAATATTCGTAGATGTGTACATTATATGCACAATAATGTACACATATATATTGTGCTCATCTCTGAATATTTTAGGTAACACATTTTTCAAAATGACATGTGCAGTTAATTCCTGAATCTGTCTTTCTTTCTATATTCATATGTGACACTGTACTGATGTACTAACTGAACTGAACTAATGTAGGTATCTTAACATTGTCATTTGGGAATTTTACAGTTATGTTATGATTTTATGTATATAATTACTCTTTTGAGGATACAGGATATTACAGAATTAGAGGGGGTTCAGAGACAGGCAAGGAGAATGATTAGGGACCCGGAAAAACTTGTATATGGAGAGATTTGAAAAGTTTCTGATAGCTTACCCAAGACAGGAACATGATAAAAGTATGTAAAATATTGAATCATATAGAGAATGTATATTGGAATCTTCTATTCACCCTATACCCTAATGCAAGAACAAGGAAAAATTCTGTTAAATTTAAAGGTGGCTAATTCAAAATTGATAAAAGGAAATGCTTTTTCACACACTACATAATTAGAACGTGGAACATATTGCTGCAAGATACCATTGAAGTCTAGATTATAATAGAACTGAAAAAGATATTAGAGGTTTATATGGATGTCAAAAATATCCAGAATTAGAATAGCAAATACTAAAACATAAAAAAGTTGTGCAAGGGATATAATCCTCATGCTTCAGAAAATAAGCCGCTCTCTTAACTACTGGGTGATAGGAGGAAATTTTTCTTACGGGCAGTTTATTTCATAACTGTCCACTGCGGGGTTTCTTGCACCTTGCTCGGAAGCATCTGGCACTGGCTATTGTCGGAGGTAAGATACTGGACTAGATAAAACTCTGATCTGATCCAGTCGGGTAATTCCGATGTTCCCATAAAATGTACCTACTTTTTGCTAAATTAATAAAATAACCAGTGAATTCAGCGTGGATGGCTGGGCTGTGCCTGCCATGGGGGAGCTGAGTGCTGTTACGAAGGCAGTTATTTCACTGCAGTGAACAATCATTTTGGATTTACTCCGCAGTAAAATAACAGACTGGGGAGCACGCAAAGCAACATCAACACATAAAAATTAAAACACCTTTAATACACAGAGCTGGTTTTAGACAAATTGAGAGCAGAGAAGCGGAGGTACAATATTCTCTGAAAGCATGGCCTTTTTATTCTGTTTTGGAGACTAATTTACATACAAATAAAATGCCATAACTGTCATGATAAATTGAAGCATTTAGATTTTTCCATGAGGTGCTCTTTCTGAACCTTATTCAATTACAAGAGGTTGGCCTTTTGCCCAGAGCTGGCTTGAAATTCTCTGCTGAAATATGCACAGGAGAGTGAAATGGGCCTGGGACTCTGGAGAGCTGGGTTCTGTTCCTAGCTCTGCTGCTGACCTGCTGTGTGACATTGGGCCAAGTCAATTCTGCTCTCCGGAGATCAGTTAACCCATCTGTAGAATGGAAGTAATACTACTTTGTCCACCTTACACAGTTATGTGTGGCTTAATTGGTTAGTATTTATAAAGCATTTGAAGATCCTCGGTTGGAAGAGAGTGCAA
Source organism: Mauremys mutica (assembly GCF_020497125.1). Lineage (NCBI taxonomy): Eukaryota > Metazoa > Chordata > Testudines > Geoemydidae > Mauremys > Mauremys mutica. The sequence goes on from NC_059073.1 coordinate 29,815,115, forward strand.
AGCTGAACTACAGGAAAGGGCTAACCTGTCTGCTTTTCAGGCATATCCATCCTAGATGAATTAACAGTACTTGTTAAAAATACTTGTAATTGTTAAAAACAAAATATATACAGGACAGTAAGGCAGATTTGTTAGGAACCCTGAATCAATTAACAGCAGGATACCAAGGGAGGAAAAATAACTTTTGAAGTGGTAAGAGAGTGGCCCATTACAGACAAGTATCAGAGGGGTAGCCGTGTTAGTCTGGATCTGTAAAAGCAACAAAGAATCCTGTGGCACCTTATAGACTAACAGACGTTTTGCAGCATGAGCTTTCGTGGGTGAATACCCACTTCTTCAGAACTTCTTCTTGTTCTGAAGAAGTGGGTATTCACCCACGAAAGCTCATGCTGCAAAACGTCTGTTAGTCTATAAGGTGCCACAGGATTCTCCATTACAGACAGTTGACCAGAAGGTGTGAGTAACAATAGGGAAAAATTAGTATTGGGGAAATTAAGTTTAGGTTTTGTAATGACCCAACCACTCCCAGTCTTTATTCAGGCCTAATCTGATGGTATCCAGTTTGCAAATTATTTCCAGTTCTGCAGCTTCACATTGGAGTCTGTTTTTGAAGTTTTTGTTGTTGAAGAATTGACACTTTTAGGTCTGTTATTGAGTGACCAAAGAGATCGAAGTGTTCTGCTACTGGTTTTTAAATATTATGATTCCTGATGTCAGATTTGTGTCCATTTATTCTTTTGCGTAGAGACTGTCCGGTTTGGCCAATGTATATGGCAGAGAGGCATTGCTGGTACATGATGGCATATATTACATTGGTAGATGTGCAGGTGAACGAGCTCCGGATGGTGTGGCTGATGTGGTTAGGTCCTATGATGGTGTCCCTTGAATAGATATGTGGACAGAGTTGGCACTGGGATTTGTAGCAGGGTTGGTTTTTTTTGTTGTGTAGTGTGTAGTTGCTGGTGAGTATTTGCTTCAGATGGGGGAGGGGGAGCTGTCTGTAGGTGAGGACTGGCCTTCTCCCAAAGTCTGTGAGAGTGAAGGATCGTCCTTCAGGATAGGTTGTGGATCCTTGATGATGTGCTGGAGAGGTTTTAGTTGGGGGCTGTAGGTGACTGCTAGTGGTGTTCTGTTACCTCTCTTACCACTTCAAAAGTTATTTTTCCTCCCTTGGTATCCTGCTGTTAATTGATTTATCTTGTTAGACTGACCTCACACTTGGTAAAGCAACCCCCATCTTTTCATGGATTTATACCTGTTCCTGTATTTTTCACTTCATGCATCCGATGAAGTGGGTTCTAGCCCACGAAAGCTTATGCCCAAATAAATGTGTTAGTCTCTGAGGTGCCACAAGGACTCCTCTTTGTTTTTGCTGATACAGATTAACATGGCTGCCACTTTGAAATTTGTTGACCTAGTCATGCTTTGTTGACCTTCTGACCATAATTGTTGCCAGTTTGGGCTGTTGAATATGGACTGGGTGGAAAGTCAAATCTAAAGTTGAGGGGTCCTCATGGGGAGCACCTTGCTGGAAACAGCCTTTCTTTTGACTAGGGATTTCCAGCCTGGGAGTACTTATTGATCATAACAATAGCAGGAGGAAGAGGGAGAGAAATAGCCTGTTAGGTAGGAAGGCTTCAGTTTCAGACTAGTGGGGCAGAACAAACACCTTTAACAAGATATCTAAGATGTTGTGTTTTTGTTTGTTTGTTTGAATAAAGCCCAGCCTACAGTGTTTGTAGTATCTTTGTGTGGAATAATCTCCCCCCACCCTCTGAGGTGGTAAATGTGAGCATCCCGGTAGAGTAGATGATCATGTTTCATGGTGGGGTGGACTGTCAGAAGACATCAAAATGCATGTATTCTTCTTTGTTTTACAAGAGAATGCCAAACCAGTTCCAAAAGCCCTGCTCTCTTATCCAACACTACAATACAAACCAGTGTGAATGTATGCTATTCCAAAGATAAGATTCATTTTCTAGCTATCAAGGTGTTGTCAGAACTGTGACGGGGAAAAAAAGTTCAAAAAATTATTAATAGTCTGAAAGTCTCCTTTAATAATAGATCACTTCCAAGCCCATGAGATGGTGTACGCTGGAAGTCCACAGGTGTTTTTTTGTGGTCCTAATGATTTTTGAAATAATATTTTGTGCTCTATAGCAGTTTTCAGTAGAGGCTCACAGAGAGCTTTACGGTCATTAATTAATTAAGCCTGGCAATACTTATGTGAGGTAGGTAACTATTAGGCATATATTAAGCTGAGAAATTGAGAGTTTAATGACTTTTGCTGTATTGTTTTGGCAACGTCTGATGTTTTAGCTCTATGTGTGTGTGTTTGTACGACACGTTTGTAAATAGCATAATTTCCACTGTTCCTTGACACAGAGATCCTACTGCATGCTGTTAAATGTCAATATCTTTTGAATTTCTGGGATGTACTGGCTAGCTAAAGTCACAGTGTTCATAGGTCCCATCTACGTGCCTTCTGCTTATCTACCTGTGCCCCAAATACCGTACTAATCATTGGTATGTCACAAAATTCACGCATCTTTCAAATCTGTTATTGTAATATAAAGAGCATACGAATAAAGTCTGGCCTGATGTTTAGTGCCTTTATAATAATCACATAACTAAAGTGTGTATATCAGAGGTACACTCAAGCTAAATCTTACATGGAGAGCCTACTGTCTGCTTTGAATGCTTTTACCTTGACATACAGCTGCTCTGTTCAATAGTGTACAGTCCCATTTATGAGGAACAAATATTTGATAAAGTGCTCTTAAGTCTAGCAGAGAAAGGTATAACACGATCCAGTGGCTGGAAGTAGAAGTTAGACAACTTTAGACCGGAAACGAGGTGTAAATGGTTAACAGTGAGGGTAATTAACCATTCAAACAATTTACTAAAGGTTCTGATGGATCCTCCATCACTGGCAATTTTTAAATCAAGATTGGCTTGCTCTCAGGATTATGTTGGAGAAGCTCTAGGGCCGGTGTTATACAAAAAGTCAGACTAGATGATCACAGTGGTCCCTTCCGTTGGAATCTATAAATCTGTGAATTTACCCACAGTGACATAAACATATTCAGCTTAACAGGAAACAGGTTTTAGATGGAAAGGGGAGCAATCCAGGGCAATGTAACCATGAGTCTGTCAGCTGGACTAAGATGGCTTGTATCTGCAGATCCTGATCTCTAAATTTTTAAATTGAGCTGGTAAAATCTCGAGCTGGTGAAGGTTGCTGGAGTACAGGTTTTCCTCAAAACAGTTATGGCCTGGGTAATGAACAGTGCATACCTCCAGAGTCAGCGCTAATGTTTTTAGTTCATCCTGAAAAAACAATTTCCTTTCTCCCCCCTTGCAGGGGAACCATGAATAACTATTACTGTGGTTTAAAAATAGAAGCACTTGTGGGGACCTCAGATGCTATTGTGATGGATAAGGGGACATATAAGTACCTTCAGGAAAAAAATCAGTGACCAACTTTGAACCCATTTGATCACTTTACATTAATTTATATTTTCAAGGCTACCTCACTCCTACACTCCCCCATGCAAATAGGATAATGAAGGGCCATAGCCTTGTAGAACCCCCAAAACCAATTCTGCACACTACCTTTCTCAAAGGCCTGATCCAAAGCCTGTTGAAGGCAGTTTCCTTGATTTTGGAGGGCTTCAGAACAGGCTTTAAATCTTCCCTTTGGCCTGGTCTACACTGGGGGGCGGTAGGTGGGAGTCGATGTAAGATATGCAACTTCAGCTACGGGAATAGCGTATCTTACTCGACTTACCTCCCACCCTCATGGCACGGGATCGACGGCCACGGCTCCCCCGTCGACTCCGCTTCTGCCACTCGCCCTGGTGGAGTTCTGGAGTCGACAGGAGTGCGTTTGGGGATCAATTTATCGCATCTAGACGAGACACGTTATATCGATCCCTGATAGATCGCTACCTGACGATCCGGCGGGTAGTCTGGACGTACCCCTAGTTGTGGAAAGATTACCACCTCCAGTGATGAGCAGGTAGTTCAATCCCTATGCGCATTTAGCACTTAGGCTCTTTGCTGCAAGTAAACTTTTCTGTCGTTGTGACTATGTTTTTGTCATATGAACACTTGCCCACTAGTAACTAAATTAATACTACTAGATTCATTTTATTGTGTGACAGTTCACAGCCAATAGATGATGACTTTCAGTCACTGTCAACATGGGCTGGATTTGAAACACTGAGCTTGTATCTAATTACCAGTCCCTTTAAGCCATACAGTTCCCAGCAATGTGGAATATATGTTAATTTATAAAAAAAAAATTAAAGTATTTTTTTGCTACACAACATCTCCAGAGAGATTTCAGCATCTCTTTTACATTCTTGGGTAAAATTGACATCAGAGCCAATTTAATGTGATAGCACAGTCTGTGTGTGTGTGTGTGTGTGTGTGTGTGTGTGTGTGTGTGTGTGTGTGTGCGCGCGCAAAAAAGAGAGAAAGAGATGTAGCACTTCTCAGGCTTGACTGAAGTACAGAATAGCTTGCTGCCATTCTTGGTATAGTGCCCACTGATGGTTGCATGTGAATATAAAATAGGCATAATAATGTTTTTAAGTAAAAGCAACATTGTGAATGCATAATTTAGGAAGGAAAACCTTTGTTTTGTTTTGTTTTGCAGATGTACAGATCAGCTCTCAAAATGTCTTCTGTGTCTTCCGTGCATCTTCTAAGACAATTGCATTAGCCCTCCTGCTAGTTGACTAATAGAATTAATAATTGTAAAAAGCACTCTAAAGCCACATGCCTTATGAAGTCAATGCTGGGTATGATTTTACAAGTATGTGATCCATTTTTTCAAGTGAAAATGTTAACTGAAAAAGTTCTTGGCACACAATAAAACATTGTGCAATCTGTTATTTGTCTTAGAGATAATAATTTGAGTGGCTATATTCTTCCTGTATCTAACTTAAGACTTGCTAGTGGATGGTTTCCTTGATTTAGAAGTACTGCAAATGTGCTTTTATTTACATAATATGTCTTCCTGAAAAATGATAGTGATGGAATTCCAGCAACAGGAAAAGTATCATTTCTTTTCTAAGGGTTCTCTAGAATAAATACCAACCATGTAAATCACAGAATATTAAAAAAAATAATCTTACATGCAGCTTGAGAACAATTTCTATTTATATGAACATTTTCATATTTTTTATGACCATAAAATACAGCATGGAAAACTCCCTTAAGCAGAAGTATTCGGTGTTGCCTACATATGCACATGGCCCCACAGAAATGGAAGTTGAGATTGAACACAGGACATCTATATCTGGAGTCCTATCTAGTAAGGCTGCATGCAGCCCCAATTTTCTTGGCGCTCTTGCCTGGGTGGGGATTCTTTTAGAATGTCTTTCATTTTGTCTCCCTCCAGTTACATGAAGATAATAAGGCCCCAACCTCTCCTTATCTACCCATAGAACCAGTTGCAAAAACATTAAAAAACAGAAATTCAGCCCTGTTTAATTTTGACCTAAAAAAACACCATGATGTTCTCTTTTTAGACCTCTGGTTCCTTCTTACCACAATTGATGTTCCTTTTTAATTTGCCCGTGGGTTTCAGTGGAAGTGTGATTATTTTACAGATCATTTAGATTGTGTAAGCAGGTGCCAAGCAAACATGGATTTAGAAAGACACCTAGCATAGACCCTGATCCTGCAAATCAGGTAAGCATATGTGTAACCATCAACATATGAGAAGTCCCATAGAGCAACAGTAATACCATTAGTCAATGGGACTACCCAGATTCTTCAAGTTGGGCACATGCTTACATGCTTTGTGGGCTTGGGGCTGTCTTGCTTAACCTGCTCTCGCTGTATCAAGAAGTCTGTCTGTTGTTACAGTCCTGACTACTGACTGACTTAATTGTTCAGGTGTTATTTATTTATCTTTTCAGCACATGTATGCATTGGCAGTTGTGATCTAGTTGAAAGAGGAGAAGGCATTTGGTTCACACGCACGTTTGCTTACTAAAATAAGGAATTGCACTAGAGTGTTAAGAAACCAATTAAGACCACACAAAATGTCCATGTGTGTGTAATGAGTTAGCACTGCATGTCAATGCAGTCTCCTTGCAGACAGTGCTGCCTGTGGATCAGCTCAACCGCAAAGACACCAGAGCCCTCGGCACAAGAGGGACCCTTTCCATGAGAAGTTGTCTTTTTGTTCTCAATGTAGTACACACTGCCCTTTCGTGTGGAACAGATATAAATAGAAGGAAGTACAGATGCTGATTCTTTTATTTTACTCTCTGGCCCCAGCCCCCCTTCTCTAGGTATTGTTTTGAGAAGATCATCCTACACTCTAGGAGGTCTGGATATGGCACCATTTGAAAATAAGCATCAGCACCACCACTGCTTTCTGCTCACAGAAAGATGTAATGTAGCACTCACAGTCACTGTTGGCCTGGGAACCGATGATCAAGTTTGAGTCTCAGGCTTGGATCTCATGTATGTTAGTGCAATCTGCTGCCATTAGGCCACACACCATTTGGCAGGGGAAAAACAACCACCATTGTGTGCAGCACTGGCAAAAAGAAGACCATTGAAAATACTGTAGATCTTCTGTCTTCTACACATAGTCATTTGGCAGGGGAAAAACAACCACCATTGTGTGCAGCACTGGCAAAAAGAAGACCATTGAAAATACTGTAGAACTTCTGTCTTCTACACATAGTCAGCGTGTGAACACAGATTGATCAAAGCAGCTGATGATGAGCATCCTAATCCAGAGCCTATAAACGCACAGTCAAGAAAGTATCAGCTTAAAAAAAATCCTCAATTGCCTATGTATTGCATCTCAGTTGGGCATCCTACCTATATATGTCAGTCACCATTCTTTCAGACCATTCACTTTTCAGTTAGCAATAAATCATCAATGTTGACCTCTTACATTCTGTCTGGTCCCAGTTTCCATACATAGACCTGGGAGGTATGTCTTCCTACTTGGCAGTACTGGTAATGCCTGAAGTTAAGTTTCAACAGATATACAGAAAAACATTCAGATGGTTAGACCTACTTCACCTCTAGATGTTTACGGGATAGACCTGTAATCAAGCAAAGCGGTGTAGTAACATTTATGGATTCAGTTTTGTAAAACTTTACTCACATTTGTAGTCCTACTGAAGTCTGGCTCTCCCTATGTGGCACATAGGACTACTTGCATGAGTAATAGTTTTCAGGACTGGAGTCTAGTATTTCACTTTAATCTAGGCTGCAGTTTACTAGGGTACAAAGGGGAAGCTTTTGCTAAGAAGCAGCAGATATCTGTTTTGGAAAGATAACTTTCCTAAAACCTCAAAGTAACTTGCTCACCTAAATCGGATACCTTTATAATAGCCTGTTCAAGTACTCCTAGCTATGTATGGTAGGAATATTTCTGCTAAACTACACTTTGTCTAGTTGTGCAATGTATTCACATTAGACCACAAAGGCTTCCCTCCCCCCCCCCAGTATACTAAAATGATTTTCAATAACGCATTCTTTAAAATTCCTACTGGCCTTTACCTATTTTCAGAAAAGGTAATGACACCTTTAATTCACTTACTCTGATGGAAGTTAGATTTTCACAGATTTTAAAGGAATTTTTGCAATTGAGTGCATTTGCAATGTGGCCAATTTTTTTTTTTATGTTTTCATTTTGCTACATAGACTAGCTAAAATCTGTCTGTCAAAAACTGTTTCTTCAGGTTTTATGTATCTATGTATTTTAGTATCAGAGGGGTAGCCGTGTTAGTCTGGTTCTGTAAAAGCAGCAAAGAATCCTGTGGCACCTTATAGACTAACAGACGTTTTGCAGCATGAGCTTTCGTGGGTGAATACCCACTTCTTCGGATGCAAGTGGTGGAAATTTCCTGGGGCAGGTATATATAAGCAAGCAAGAAGCAAGCTAGAGCTTCTTGCTTGCTTATATATACCTGCCCCAGGAAATTTCCACCACTTGCATCCGAAGAAGTGGGTATTCACCCACGAAAGCTCATGCTGCAAAACGTCTGTTAGTCTATAAGGTGCCACAGGATTCTGTGTATTTTAGAATGCTGAAAAAATGCCAGGTTTACATTCTACTCTATATTTCAAATAATTTCATACTTTTTTGTCTCTCTATTTTGGCAGATATGGTCCGGAAAAAGAATCCCCCTCTAAGAAACATCGCTAGTGAAGGTGAGGTACAGATCCTTGAGTCTACAGGTACTGAAAACGAAGAGTCTGGAAGGAAAAAAGAATTTTCTGCAGATCAGATGCAAGAAAACACTGACCAGGGTGATGCTGCAGAGCTAAACAACAAGGAGGATCTTTGCCTGCATATCCAAGAGCCATCTTCCAGCATTAAAAAAGACTTAAAAAGCTCAGTGCTGAGTGAAAAGGCTGGCTTCAATTATGAAAGCCACAGTAAGGGAGGAAATGTTCCATCCTTTCCTCATGATGAGGTGACAGACAGAAATATGCTGGCTTTCTCATCTCCAGCTGTTGGTGGAATCTGTGAGCCCTTGAAGTCTCCTCTAAGATCAGATGCAGATGACACCCAAGAAGTGGTCTTCACTCCATCAGGAGATCCAGTGGAGACAGACAAAGAGCATCAGACATCGCCAAAAGCTACAGATGAAACAGTGCAAGTGCAAAGCGGTCAAACTGATGGCCAAGGCTCAAGTCCTGTCCCCATGGCCTCAAAAAACCCACAAGTGCCTTCAGATGGGGGTTTAAGGCCGAACAAATCAAAAGCAGATTTGTCAGCAAATGATAACCCAGATACGGCGCCTCTATCTCCAGAGCTTCAGGACTTCAAATGCAACATCTGTGGTTATGGTTACTATGGGAACGACCCCACAGATCTCATCAAACACTTCCGCAAGTACCACCTAGGACTGCACAACCGTACCAGGCAGGATGCGGAGCTTGACACTAAAATTTTGGCTCTCCACAACATGGTGCAGTTCAGCCACTCCAAAGACTTCCAGAAAGTCAACCGCACTGTGCTTTCAGGAGTGCTGCAGGACATCAATTCCCAAAGACCTGTCTTACTAAACGGAACTTATGATGTGCAGGTTTGTATCTTTCATATCCCTACACTGCTTCCTCATGCATATGCTTCTTGCAAAGAAATAAATTGGGAATGGGATAGGCACCCTGGGTGATTATAAAGCAACTCCTACTTCCTCAGCATAAACCAACATAATTTAAGTATCTCATGTAGCCTGCTTAAACCACAGGAATGCTTAGATCCATTCAGGCTTATTGTATTCAGTGTTTTATTTACCCATTGGTTGCTATAAATTATCAAAATTGTTACGCCGATGTGGGGACAGGATATATTAAGTGAGTATTTTTGGAGGTTCACTGTAAATCTGGTTGAGTAGTAATTGGCTTTTCAGTCATAGGCTTTCTTGTATGTAATTTAGTCTTTGTGATAATGAATAGTAAAGATTTTAGTTGGCAAACAGGCAGCTTAGAGTAATCATGTCTGAAAGCTTCTCTATAGCAGAGAGAGAAAAGAAAACAGAAAATAACTGTTTAAAATGGACCAGATGGACACTAGAATGTAGCTGCAAATTAAAAGGAACTACAGGTCTGTGGCTGTTGGCTGCTGGAAGTCAAATCTTTGCTTATTGATCTTGCAGTATTTAGAGAACAGAAAGTGGGACAGTAAAGTGGTCTAGTGCTAGAGCAACAGGGTTATATTTCTGCACAATGGGAAACCAAGATCGGGCTGTAAAAATAACAGTAATAATATTCACACTGCAGTTCAAATTAAAATGAATATAAAGGTTGAGCTATTGCCTCAGCTAATCATTTTTTTCATCTAATTTTTAGTATTGATCTACTGCATTGTCCAATATGAAGGATAAAAATTGTACATTCTTACCATAAAGAATGGATTTAAAAGATTATCTCATGTTGTCCACTATGTTAGTTATTTGAACCTAGACAGAAATATTAATGTTAATATTTCCTTAGTGTAAAGCCCAATAATCTTAAAATCTACATTTTACTGATTTAAAAAAAAAATTAACCCCCTTTATGAATGATCTGTGACGAGCACTAGAAGGCCTGTATACTCTTTGACCTACAAATTCACTTGGAATAAAAATAATTTGGATCAGTTAGGAACAGAGATCACAAGTAAAATGAGTTCAACTGTCAACCCAATTTCAGGAACATGTTTGCATCAGACATGATGCACTGACCTGGTACTAATTACGAGACAAAATTCCAAGAAACGTTAAAAAAGAGAGCGAGAAAGAGAGAGAAGTGCACGTAGAAGAAATATTTAGTAATACCTGCAGAGACTACTGTCGTTACAAGGAGACAATTCAGATAGGAAGTCAAGATGGCAAGCATCTCACCTTAAGGAATACTTAGAAACAGGACCACTACTCAAGCACTTGTAGCTTTTTAAGCTGCTTAACTTTTTTTCCTCTCACTTTGTGAAATTCTAGAAAATCTTTTTATGGAGCAGCAAATCAAATCAAGATCGTTATTATGCATAAAAGCTACAGTCTTTGAACTGCTGTCTTATTAAAAGATCACTTCACTGTCTTGTGTCAGACGCTTTCTCCTGTCAAACTGTGATTAGAAAGCAAATACGTGATTTAGATAAAAGAGGATAGATGTGAATAATGTCAATGTGAAATGATGGTTTATAATTAGCACGTAATATGATGTTAATACCTGGATTTTCTGCTATAGTTTCAGTTTGCTGACTCCGGGGACAGCATCTTATAGCAACTGATCCATTCTGTCAGAAATACGTTCACACAGGGACAGCCAAGGCATACAGCACAGAGGAATTTGAGTTTCCAAACACACTTTCATTTTCCCCAAACAGTTATTTCGTTAGGTCCTTGGTTATTTATAGAAAAGTTTATGTTTGATGAGAGTGAGCTGGACACTTTTCCTATGCAGTATTTTCAGAAATAAAACAGATGTGCAAGCTATCTCAGTTTGAACTGATAGAACTAGAAGTAAAACAGCTGAACCTAGACTATACTTGTCTACTAAGCTCTGGTAGTAAGATACTGCAGGAAAGACAAAAAGCGATAGGAAACAGCACATAGACAATCAGTTAAGATCAGTCTTTTCTCAGCCCAGAAACATGTTCTAAAATAGAACAGACAGCCTATACAATGCTGCCGATTTTAAAGGAACAATTGGATCTGGAAACGTAACTTTTTAAAGAGTGCTAATTTTCTCTGCCTAATTTGGAAAGAGAAGATTAAATAAGCCTCTGTGCCAAATACTGTACTTCATCCCTTGCACATACACCAGATGTTGATGCAGAACATGTCAGAAGATATGTAACTGATTAATATTTTCATGCTTCACAGTTCTGAACAGCTTTGCTACATTCATAAACATACGGAAAGAACATCTGAAATTCCCCTTTGCACCCAACACGTTTGTGTTGCTGCCGTGTCTGTTTCACAAGGACTTGGGAAAATGCTGAAGTCTAATACAAGAGAATGGAGTTGTATTAATTAGAGCTTGCATGCCATTTTACTGGAAATTGGTTGTCAGTCAGAGACCCCTACATTCTAAGAAAGAGGAACTGCATATGAATAGTAGCAGTTCATCAAAACAATCTTAAAATTCTGATATGGTCTGAAGAAAAAACAACAACCCCTCTGTAATCAAAATTAATTTGAAATGCTAGTGGAATGAGATTAAGGGCTGATTTATTGATGCAACTGCACTTAACAAACTGTTTTGTTGTTGTTAGGATGGAGGTAGATAGGGATTTATGATGTTTTAGGCACGGAAGATGAGGACAGAAGCTAGAGGGTGGGTGTTAGCACAGCCTCACATATTTAATCTGGTTCATGGTGATTAGTCAGGCTTTGAGCTATATGAAAGTTTCACCAGTGGAGGTTGCTACTGACTCTTGGCCTCTGTGTACATAAGGCCTATTTAGAAAAATCATTAAACACCCCCCCGCCCAAACACACCATAGAAAAAGGAGAGAGAATAGAGAAAAATACAGTATCAGTTTTTAGACTGATAAGGACTAGGTTTGCAAGGGCTTGTGGGGGAAAAAAATCAAATCTGTTTTGAAAGATACCACACGAGCATCACCTGCCTCTGTGCAACTTTTTAGAAATACGTTTTTATTATTCATCCCCAAAATACAGGTGCACATATGGGTTCAAGTCCAGGTACACAAACTCCTTTATTATTTCTTGTAAAACAGAGTGATTTTGAGAAATAAGGATGAACATAATTCAGACCATAGAACCTTGTGGTCTTACTGCTGTGTAGGCTTTGACTTATCTAGAATATTTAATGAGGGGAAGATGTCTTTGTCGTCTTTATAGACGAGATGTAATTTGGAGAGGCAATTTTTACATGCTTTGTCCCCCCCCCCCCCTCTTTTTCTTTAGTTCATTGAGATACATCTGGTTTTATAGGATTGGGTACATTCTGTTGAGCAGTTTCTGGGAGGTTAATCCAGTATGGATTTTAGAAAACATTTGTTAGCACATTGCTGTTTTGCCAGACAGGTGCCTTATCAGCTTTATGCTGTTATCAGAGTGATATCTTCCCATGAGATAAATGGAGTGCTCAGTTTTGCTGATTTCCATTTCATTACTTTCTCCTATAATTTTGCTAATCTCCAGTAGTCTTGATAGCCATTTTGTACTTGTTCTATAGCTCTGCAAGCATGTGGGGAACTTATCCAGCTTTAGTCTGTTTAGTTTTTTTTCCCCATGTGGATATTACCACTACACACAGCTCTGACTGAGGAGGCAAGTTTCATTGGTTAATAAGAAGCTGTTGAAAGTGTTCCCTAATTGTTATCTGATGCATCCAGAAGAAGCATTCTGTTGTGTGACCATCCTACAGACTAATCAGAGGCTGGGAGCAGACCTGTTTCTCACATTAAAGGTATGTGGTGTGATTAGGGATGAAGTCAGTGCTGGTGTAACTAGGATTCAATCCAGTAGGAACCAGTAGTTCTGTTGTTAGTAATCTCTTCTATTCTGTTCTCCACTCTTAAATGTCATTAATAGATTGATTAGTTGGGAAGCTGTGGAGTTAAGAGCAAGAGGGCTTGATCAGTTCGTGGGGATATAAATGTAACTGACATCCCTACTGATCATTATGGCTTCCACTAGTAGCTCTGGCAGTTTTCACAAAGGAATCTTTACAAATATGTTCAGAATCTATACTGGAGGCATAAATAACTACAGTGATCACACTTGTGTTAGTAGCATAGTCCACTTTCAAGAGGAATCTGCCTTCTGATTCTGATATTTGTTATTAGCATTTAAAGAATAAATAATAATGATTAAAGCATCTGCATTTTTGTGGATGTGAATGATGAGCAGAATACATTGCTTAACTGAACCCTTTTCAAATTCATCTTGCTCATTAGGTGAGCTACCTGTAAATTCACTAATTTTATGTTGCTTGTTAATATCAGTTAATGAAAACTTTCATTCAACTGGATTTTAACATTCTCTTGTGTTTAGAGAAACTGATCTACATGTGATTTTGTTGGGTTTATTGGCATTTAGCTCAGTTATTCCAAAACCAGACCCTAAAATATGGAAGTGGTACTTTGTTCATCGGTCTGGTTAAGAATTGCTGTGCATGAGTGTGTCCTGGTATACTGTTTCCAGGAGCAAATTCTGTACAAACTCATATACGTTATCGCCTTTGGATATCCCTCCCCAACTCTCTAATATTTGATTATTGACTGTGAAATCTTAGCTTCCAGCTGGATAAGAGTTCTTTGTGCACTCATTAGCGTCTTCATTTCTTTTCACTTTCTGATCTCCTGTTTTGCTAACGTGCATCTTGGTAGTCCTATGGTATCAGTTGAACTGATTCAGTTTCCCATGAATGACCAAACTGATACTTTTGTTTCTCCTGTTTGAAAAATTAGGTTTGCCTAAAAATATTGCACATAGGTTAGAACTGAAAATAGTCACTTTTGGCCTGATACTGCAATGAGTTCTGTGCAGATGGTCCCAGCAATGGTGTGGAAATCTGTTGATTCAAATGGCACTTTGCACAGGTGCCAGGGATCTCACCTCAAGGAACTCGTTGCATGGTTGGGGTCTTTCTCTGACAGCTGAATGGCATGACACTGAAATGTGCTCCAATTGGATCTGGGTGCACTGAACACCTCAAGGGTATGTCCAGAACACAACAGGGGTTGGCTCTGATGAATCTACTGTTCTCCATAGTTGCCATAGAAGCCAGTGGGCCTTTCTCTTCCTTCCCCTGTGTCCTCTGTTAGAATGATTTTTGTCCAGGTCTGGCTGGCTCCCCATATTTCCCATTGCATTTCAGTAATTTGATTTATTCCATGAGAGTCAGAAAAAATCTAGAATGAGTCCAAATGAACAGTAGGCTGAAGTGGAGCAGCAGTCTGGTATGTCTACTTACTGTGCATATTATCTGGGAATCCTGATTCCCTCGGTATTTAGTTTCCAACAGTTATGACATTAGGTTTTCAAAAATTTAAGGATGACCCCACTTAGGTTAGCCACAGTTCATCACCATGAACAGAACAAGTGATGTATTAGTTATTATCTTGAGATTTAATACAAAATATTATATTTGTGCATATAAATAAGCACTTGGTAACACTGACATAGGGTTATATTAAAAAAAAAATCTCCTGTTGATACACAGGTATCTACACAAATAGACCTGTTGAAGTCAATTGGACTTCGCTCACTCATACGAGTTAAGGTCTTGCAGTCTGGTTCAGAATGTTTGCATCTTCAAAACACATACCCAGTATTAGCTCAAATGGAATCTCTGCATATATTAGGCTATCTACTGGGAGCTTTCTAAATATATAGTGCTTAAGATAGTAAATTCTAAAAATGATTATTTTGATCTAAAATAGCTATACGTTCCAGAACTGCCAGACCTTGAGACATTGTGCCCCAAAGTAAGATGCAGTCTAAACTGAAACCTTTATGATCCACTCAGTCTTTGTCAGTCAAAGCATTTGAGGGCAAATTACACCAGCTGTAGAACAGATATTTAGATCAGCATTTTTAGTTCTAACACAGGTTATTGTTACAGTTGTAGAAAAGTGCTATAGATTGGAGAATCATTTTCAGTGTTCTGGGACGGGCTCTGTTAACGTCTCTCCTTTTTTGATGTATTGCTTGTATTTTAGTCCTTATGCTAGTGATCGCCAGTGCTGTATTATGTCTGTTGATGAAGAGAGCTGGTAAAAGTTATAAAAATAAAGGAGACACTTAGATATAAGACAAAAACAAAAACAAACAAACAAACAAAAGAAGACAAGCACAGAAAATAAAGCTTTCTAAAATTATGAGGCCAAATCCTTCATTGGTGTAAATCAATGTAGCACATTGGTGTAAATCAGTGTAGCTACATTGAAGTTAATGAGGCTATGTTAACTTACAACAGCCAAAGATCTGTCCTGTAATTGTAAAACATATTTTAAGGGTATGAAGAATGGCATGATGTGTTATCTTTTCTCTGGTGTTAAGTATTGGTGTACAGTACTTTAAATGCAAACCGAGTTTCTGAGTGCCACTGGCTTCCATTGTTTTAACAGAATCCGGCCTGATGGCCTTAAATTAAAAACTACTGTGGTTCCATCACCCTTTTTTTTTTTTTTTTTTTTTTTTAAACAAAAGGCTTGATCTTACTATCTTTTAAAGTCTGTGCCAAATCTCCCATTGACTTTAATAGGAATGCTTATTTCAAGTGACTGTGACTCCCATAGATACTTGCTTAAGAGATGCAAATAACACAGAAAGCTTGGGGACTACATTGGCTCTTTGCATTGCTAACACAGCTCGATTCTTCCTGCACATGCATTAATAGCTGTTTAGTGCATAGTTCAAAGGGTAGATATACCCTAAAGATTCTCCCATGTGTGAGAGGTAGTTCTTCCTATCAGAGTTTAAGGAACTGGTAGTGTGGTTTTATAGAAACAAGCATTAAAGCAAAGAATCTGTCCTGGCCTGCATGACATGAAGAACTTCATAAGTGTGGGTTTGTTAAAATGTTCTGGATGCTATATTGTGCAAAGCAACTGGATAAACAGGAGCATTAGAAAATATTTTAGGATTAGAAGATTAAGAGTAATTGGCAAATGGAAAACTGGATAGTACAAGGGATTGGTAAGGGATCTACAGCCTTTCACCTCCTGGTTAGTGACTGAAATGTGACCCAGGTAATCAGAAATGAAGATTGATTAATATCTGATGCTCCAACTTCATTGCCTGGTCCAGTTGCAAGTAGGCAAAAGTCAGTTTTTGAGAAATCACCCTGACCACGTGCATCCTAATCAACAGTCACACCAGAAGCCAAGGATTTCATGGGTGCAGAGGCTGAACTTATACTATCAACCCTTGAGTGTTGAGCCTGAGCCTGTTATGTGCATGTAGGACGTTAGTTCCTACAGGCGGAATTCACTTTCTAAAATAGATAAAGAGAGTAACTGGCAGATACTATAGATTCCTTGGTAGACTGCTGTTCTGTTAAATCAGAAAAATAGTCTAAGCCATTTGCCATACTAATGATTTCAGGATTGGATTTGGAAAAGAGAAAAGCAAGTAAAGTTGTAAGGGAGGGTATTCTGGGTCAGGAAAATCAAATAAAAACACCCTCTTAGATTTAAAAACACTGAAAAAATCTTTATACTTGTCCATAAAAAAGAAACAAGGGGTGCAAGCATCCTATAACAATTAAAAAATGAAAAACAAACAAACAAACAAAAAAACAACCAATCCTCTACAACTCTAAAAAGGTCATGACATCATCAAGAGTTAGAGACTTAAATAAAAGCAACATAAATTCAAATATCTACCAGAAATGTGTTATAAATAAATTGCCTTTTGTAAAGTGCTTTTCAGCTTGATCTTAACATATTAAAAACATGAAAACTCCAAACACTGCCCATCTTTCAGATGGGGAATCTGAGCCAGAAAGTGAATAAGTGACTTAGCTAAGGTTGCAAAGCCAAGAATAGAACCCAAGCCTACTCCCTTGCTGTAATTATTAGACTAAGGGGGAGTTAAAAATTCTAAAACACCAGAACACGAAAGAAGGGTGACCCAGTTGTAGTACAGTAACTCCTCACTTAAAGTCGTCCCAGTTAATGTTTCGTTGTTACGTTTCTGATCAATTTGGGAACATCCTTGTTTAAAGTTGTGCAATGCTCCCTTATAACGTAGTTTGGCAGCCTCCTGCTTTGTCCACTGCTTGCAGGAGGAGCAGCCCATTGGAGCTAGCTGGTGAGGGCTTGGAACGAGGGTGGACTGGCAGCCCCCTATCAGCTCCCTGCTCCCATAAGTTCCCTGTGCAGCAGCTGCCCAGCAGGCTAGCAATTGCCACATAGTTCAGCTGCCCCTCACCCCACTGCCATGTGCTGCTCCTGCCCTTTGCCTTGGAGCTCCTCCAGGTAGCCTCCTGCTTGCTGTGTTGGGGTGGGGGGAGAAGAGGGGATCTAATGTCTCGGTGTCCCCCTCCTCCCTGTTTCTGTACCACTTACCCCATTTCCAAAGAGCTGGGGGAAGAGGAGAACATGACAGGGCTCAGGACGGAGGGAGCTTGCTGGCAGGAGCTGCTCTCTCAACTTGCTGATCTATTTAAAAAGGCAGTGTACTTATAGTGGGGTCAGTGTACCTAAAGGGGCAATGCACATCTCTCTCTCACACACACGGTGTGTGTCTCTGTCTGCCATGCTGTCTCCCCTCCCTCCATTCGTGCTGCCTTGTAGAGTTGAGGCTACATTAACAACGTGTTAACCCTTGAGGGCTCAGCCAATTGCTAGTTCATCATTTAGCAGTAAGGCACGCCCTGGGAAATAGCCCACCCTCTGACTTCACCGTCTCAACCAAGCTTCACAATCATCATCACTGTGAATAGTATTAAATTGTTTAAAACTTACACTGTGTGTGGGTGGGTGGGTGTGTATATATATATATATATATCTCATATAGTCTTTTGTCTGGTGAAAAAACTTTCCCTGGAACCTAAATCTCCTATTTACATTAATTCTTATGGGGAAATTGGATTTGCTTAACATCATTTCGCTTAAAGTCACATTTTTGAGGAAAATAACTAAAATGTTAAGTGATGAGATACTGTATAAAAGCATGTACAGTAAAAACAAGGCAAAAACCTTCCCCCACCTACAGGTGATGTTTTATAGAATACCCAGTGAATGCTCTAATGAATTCTCTTAATAATGATTTATAAGAGCAAAATAAAGATACAGATGTTTTGCACATCTAAAGACAAAATGGTTGAGGCTATATAAACACCTTATTTACTTGAAAACTACCTAGGAATCAATTTTATAATGGAAAACCACAGAAGGCCTTTAATAAATGTTGTATACTAAATGTACACAGAGGCTTGTAGCTGCTATGGAAGTTAGATCTTGAAGGATTGAGAATACCCAAAAGAGAGAAGAATGCACTTGAAATTGTACTAAGTAGTAATCATCTGTAAGGAACACTGGAGAAACAAGATGGGTGAGGTAATATCTTTTATTGGGCCAACTTCTGCTGGTGAGATAGACAGACTGTCATGCTTACACAGAGATCTGAAGCTTCTCTTGTTTACCAACAGCAGTTGGTCCAATAAAAGATATTACCTCACACACCTTGTTTCTCCAGTGTTTCTTACACATGGTTACTATCTAGAACAGTTTTCAGTGCATTCTCCACTCTTTCTTTTGGGTAGTCTCAATCCTTCAAGATCTAACATGAGTTAACTTGTCTCTCTAATATCCTGGGACCAACACTGCTACAACAACAACATATTTAAGAAATACTGACATTTAACAAAATCAAGCTTCCTCTTACCAGCTTCTTTTATATTTTCTGGCTGTTTTTAACAATAATGGAAAAGAAGTATAAATTTAATTCTGTTGAAGAGATTAACTGAATCCCTATTGTCATTTTGGTCATAGCCTGTTAGCATGGCCAGTAATTTAAGACTGAACTCTACTGATAATTGTTGACATTCATGAATGAATTAAACAATTAACTAAAAAGAGTTTTGATTTTTAGATGCTTTAGACTAGTGATCCTTACTAATGGGATTTATTTCAGTTTAATCCATAAAAGGCTCAGATCCTCAAAGGTATTTAGGCTTGTAACTTTCATTTACATCTGTGGCTGAGGTGGGAATGGGACCTGGACTCCTGAGTTCAAGTCCACTGCTCTAGTCACTAAACTATTTTTCCCATCCTAAGGAGGGCCTGCTACAGGAGAATGCTGAATATGAGTCATCCCTCTGTGTATCTGCCTAGGAGCCATAGGTCTGAGGATGTTTTTTTAACCCCAGCCCTGCTGACGCTGCACTACTGCTTGTGGGAAGAGTAAAGTTGGACTCCACAGCTCGATTAGAACTGAAGAGTTTTAGTGTTGCTTTGTCCTCTTCCTTGTGATTTTTGTGCTGGCAGGGAACATATGGGTTAGAAAGTAAAACACAGAGGGCGTGAGGGGAATGGGAATGAACGCTTTGAGTAAGTACCTGAAGCCAGACATCACCTTTGAAATTTCAGAGAAATGTGGATGGGGTATGACTTATTTCGCACGCACCTCCTCCCCCTCCCCCCGCCTCCTCCTCTCTCTCTCCCTTTTATTCCATTCTCTCTGGAAAAGGAAAGAGAGCAAGAGGGAAAAATGTATATATACAGAGAGAGAGAGAGAGAGAGAGAATTTGCTGTCCTTACATAGAGATATGATATGTAACTGAGAAATCTGAAAGGCCAAGACTTGAGTAGAATGCACGAATCCAAACACTTTGGCAAATGGGTAGGCTTCATCCAAATTTGGCTGGCTGAAAGCTGAGGCAGTTTTAGTTTATACCATTACCACTTTCCTTCAAGTGCTTCTGCTAGCCTTGCTATATGGAAGCTAGTTTCCTTGTTCCTTTACCTGGTGACCCTAGCGGAGGCTTTAAATAGATTTTCTCTGCTTGAAAAATGACTCGAGTGTAATAACATTAAGATGACCTTATGTTACCTTTCACGTACACCTTCTGCTAATGGGATCCATTATTTTAAATTGTGGCAGGGTACTCAGTGAAACCCCGGTCCAACAATTGGTAATCAGTTACATTCCAGTGTTTTAAAGATTTTTTTTTCCCCTCTGTTGCAATTGGTAAGCACAAGATATACTGTAAATTCTTAATTCTCTTTTATCCTCATGTTACAGAGAAGGAGGTTCGCGTGGGACACCAAACTTGCTATGTAGGGCATTAATCAGGATTAAGAAAAGTTACAAAAATATATTCATTTACAGCTACTCTGTTGATTTGCTTAATATGTTTTTCCAATGTTCAGAAATAAAAGTAATTAGCAACAAGCAGCAGCTGGACTTATTGTTACTCCTGCTTCCTAACTGATATCCAAAGAGCGCCTGCAAAGATGGTCCTGTTGTCTGTAGGCTCTCTAGATGGACTCCTAAGAATAATGGATGTATTTACTCATGAGAGCCACTTAAGGTAAAGTATTTTGGCTGGTTATTCAGTGCAACAGCAAAATAAACAAACAAACACTGACTGAATGAGCAAAACCAGATCTCTTTGCAACTGAGTTAATCACACAATGAGTGGCTGTTATTTTCTGTTTTCTTTAATTCCTTCAATGCCCCTTTAAATTAAAGGCAGAGATGTTTCACTGAACATCAGTGAAACTTTGAACATTTGAAATAACGTGATGGATAAAGACATAATGAGCCAAATCTGGTGGAGTAGCTGCAGTTCCCAGTGACTTCAGTGGGTCAGTCCCAGCATGTTTTGCCTACAATTTTTGCTATCCTGTTTTTAGCGATAGGAACCAAAGGTCCTCTGCAGTAGAGTCAGTCCCCCAAAACTGGCCTCTCCCCAAAGAACTCCTGAGAGCCAGATTCTTAGCCTGAAATTGGAACTCTCAAGCCCTATAGCAATGTTAAATCCTGGTTATACCAGTGTGCCTTTCAATCTCTCTGTTATCTATTTAAATATCTTTGCCACACACAGATTTCATTTCAGCTTATCAGAAAAAAGTTTTAACCAGCTCATTGGAATCATGTTTTTTAAAACAAGAATCAGAGGCTGAAAAGCATTTTTATACCATGATTTAGCAACCCATTGACTCACTATACGTGTTTAGTGCTGATGGCATACAAGGCATAAGCATCTTATACTCCAAGCTAAATAGCTAAAAGGCATTTCTATTATATGCATTTTAAAATGTTTACATTTCATGCTCTTTGTATGTCTGAGTCTTTCCGTATGGTGTGATTCTGAATGAGCGGTGATCACATGCTTGCTCTGTGGCACAGCTGTTGAGGAGGGGAAGAAAAAAATAATTACACCATTTGCCTAATGCATTACAACTGAATCCTGGAGAAAAGCAGTAATTCACTTAACAGTTGGGGGAATGAAAATCTGACCCTGCACGGAGTGTGTCGAAACGTTATATGCCCTCATTTAAGCCCCTCTCATACAGAAAAATCCAAGGCATGGCACTGCTGCATTGATGCTTCCACTGACATCTCTGCTTATTAGGAGTGGTATACAAAGGGCGAACTGGGTGAAGGGTGGGTGGGTAATTGGTCGCTGAATAGTGTGTAATTGTTATAATTCAGGAAAAGAAGTAAAACCGCGGGGACATTTTTGTCATGAGAGACTTTTTCCCCTTCCCTCCCCCGTTCCTTTTTTGGCCATCAAACCAGTTGTACAGGAGCAGCAAATCTCTCTATGATGTCACAAGGCAGGTGTGGTGCACTCATGGGAAGGGCAGGACTGCTTGCTATGAGAACAGAGATTTTAATAACATAAGCCTGGAAGCCTTGCTTCCTTCCTTCCTGCAATCCATGTGCTCATAGATCATGAGAACAGTTAAGTAGACCTACTTTTTTTTTAAAATTAGTGATGTCATGGTTTTGGGTGTAGTAGGTTTCTTTCTTTGCTACATGCCATTTTTCTACTGTAATTTTTTCATTCTTATTTTACTGAGTTAGAGCTCTTTATAGGAAAAGAACAGAAGATTTCCTTGGAGAATGTCTGCATTGAGTAATCTTTGAGAAAATTGCCTTTCGGTTCAGACAGCAACCCCCATATTTCTAAAAAGGAGTCTCGGCGGATACTGGATGCTGTTGCAAGAATGCTCTGTAGTTGAAGGAGTGGATGTAATCAGGCGCAGTCAACTGAATTCAGTTTTCAAATTTCATTTTTGTGTGTTCAGATTCATAAAACAGTGGTTCTCCTTATGCTGTAATACTGACTTCCACTCCAAATTCTTTTTCATATTGGCAGATCAAGACTGGGGGCCTGATCTTGTATTCCACGCTCAGCTAAAATGCTCAGAAAAGTCTCCGATTGACAGATATCTAGATTAGCTTGATTTTAAAGAGGAGAATGGGGTAGTACTTTAGAGCAGTGAAGAATGGATGGTATAGTGGTAATAGTCTGCTATTTTAGAGAACTGGGTTCATGTCCCTACCCTGCCACAGACTTCCTGTGTGGTGTTGGGTGAATCACTTAGCCTCTTTGTACCTCATCTGTAGAATGGAGATAATAGTACTCCCCTACCTAAAATGGATGTTGTGAGTTAAAGATTGTGATGTGCTCAAATGTATCAATAATGGTGGCTATATATGTACAGAAGAAAGATGGGAATTGAGTCAAGAGATATCCAGGTCCAGCTCTATGAAACTGGGCAAGTTTCTTTAACCTATGTGTGCCTCAATTTCCACAACTGAAAAATGGGCACAATATTTATTCAACTTTGTAAAGCACATTGAGATCTTCAGATGTAAAGTGCTGCAGAAGTGAAGGGTTTTACTATTTTATGACATAGTTGTTACAGGACATTGGTGATGTAGGTCTTATTAAAATGTATCCTTAAATTTTTGTGTAATTTCTTTTTTTCCTATTTGGTGTTTGAACAATTCTTCAGTATAGCTAAAATTATCGCATTATTTTTTCATAGGTTACTTTAGGTGGAACCTTTATCGGCATTGGACGGAAAACTCCAGATTGCCAAGGCAACACCAAGTACTTCCGCTGCAAATTCTGCAATTTCACCTACATGGGCAACTCATCGAATGAACTAGAGCAACACTTCTTACAGACTCACCCGAACAAAATGAAAGCCACCCTTCCTTCCTCTGAATCAGGGAAACCGTCAGAGAAAAACTCTAATAAATCCAGTCCTACTCTTCGATCATGTGATTCTGGAGACTTGGGGAAGTGGCAGGACAAAATCACCGTAAAAGCAGGAGACAACACACCAGTTGGATACTCGGTGCCTATCAAACCCATAGATTCTTCTAGACAAAATGATACAGATGCCACCAGTTACTACTGGTGTAAATTTTGCAGTTTCAGCTGTGAATCATCCAGCTCTCTCAAACTATTAGAACATTACAGCAAACAGCATGGGGGAAACCAATCAGGAAGCCTTCATCCCGATCTAAATGATAAACTTTCAAGAGGATCTGTCATTAATCAGAATGACCTAGCCAAAAATGCAGAGGGGGAGCTAGTAACAAAGACAGAAAAGGGTTCTAGTATGGCGAAAAAGAAAGACTTCTCTAGCAAAGGTGGAGAGGATAACGTTGTGACAAGCTACAACTGTCAGTTCTGTGACTTTAGGTACTCAAAGAGCCATGGCCCAGAAGTAATAGTGGTGGGCCCACTTCTCCGTCATTATCAGCAGCTACACAACATTCACAAATGTACCATTAAACACTGTCAGTTCTGTCCCCGAGGCCTCTGCAGCCCAGAAAAGCACCTTGGAGATATTACTTATCCGTTTGCTTGCAGAAAAAGTAATTGTTCCCACTGTGCTCTCTTGCTCTTGCACTTGTCTCCTGGGGTGACAGGAAGCTCTAGAGTCAAACACCAGTGCGATCAATGCTCATTCTCCACTCCTGATGTAGATATTCTCCTGCTTCATTATGAGAACGCACATGAAGCCCAGACATCTGATGTCAAACAAGAAGCAAATACCCTTCAAGGGATGGATGGGCCGCTGACTCTCAAAGAGAACAAAGAACACTCATGTACCAAATGTGACTTTATTACCCAGGTGGAAGAAGAGATTTCCCGACACTACAGGTACAGTGAATTTTAAAATTACATATAGTAAAACACAAAACAAACAAACCCTGAACACGTCTATGAGATGTCAGGGATCCTCAGGGAGAAACTTGAAATTAGATCAAAATGGGAATTCATATAGGTGTATCTCTATATCTGGTTATATAGTGCCAAATCCAACTCACATTTACTTTGGTCAAACTCCAGGTAAGTCAATGGAGTTACTCTAGATTTAAACCAGTGCACCTAAGAGCAAAATTTGGACTTGTGTGAATGCTGTGGTTCCTACATATTTGAGATTCGCTGAGCTGTTTTCTATCAGAAATACTTCTAGCTACTTTCTGCCAGAACGCTGATATCTTCATTTATAAAGGGAATCCAAGACTGACTATAGATCTATTTCTTTCATGCCTTATAGTACAATACTCTTATTAACTACCTTTTTGTAGTATTTTCCATCCCCAATTCCAACATTTCAATGATTAAGGACATTCTGCTGTTGTTTAGTATTCCTTTTAGGGCTGTCGATTAATCGCAGTTAACTCATGTGATTTAATTCAAAAAAATTAATCGCGATTAAAAACATTAATCACAATGTCACTGTTAATAGAATACCAATTGAAATTTATTAAATATTTTTAGATTTTTTTCTTCATTTTCAAATATAAGGATTTTAATTACAACACAGAATACAAAATGTATAGTGCTCACTTTATATTATTTTTTATTACAAATATTTGCACTGTAAAAATGATAAACAAAAGAAATAGTATTTTTCAATTCACCTCATACAAGTACTATAGTGCAATCTCTTTATCGTGAAAGTGCAACTTACAAATGTAGGGGTTTTTTTTGTTACATAACGGGACTCAAACAAAACAATGTGAAACTTTAGAGCCTACAAGTCCACTCAGTCCTACGTCTTGTTCAGCCAATCACTAAAAGAAACAAGTTTTTTTACATTTACAGGAGATAAAGCTCCCCTCTTCTTATTTACAGTGTCACCTGAAAGTGAGAACAGGCATTTGCATGGGACTGTTGTAGCTGGTGTCACAAGATATTTATATGCCAGATGCGCTAAAGATTCATATGCCTCTTCATGCTTTGCCCATCGTTCCAGAGGACATGCTTCCATGCTGAGGACGCTCGTTAAAAAATAATGTGTTAATTACATTAGTGACTGAACTCTGTGGGGGAGAATTGTATGTCTCCTGCTCTGTTTTACTCGCATTCTGCCATATATTTCATGTTATAGCAGTCTCAAATGATGACTCAGCACATGTTGTTCATTTTAAGAACACTTTCACTACAAATTTGTCAAAATGCAAAGAAGATACCAATGTGAAATTTCTAAAAATAGTTACAGCACTCGACCCAAAATTTAAGAATCTGGAATGTCTTCCAAAATCTGAGAGGGATGAGGTGTAAAGCATTCTTTCAGAAGTCTTAAAAGAGCAACATTCTGATGCAGAAAGTACAGAACCCAAACCACCAAAAAAGAAAATCAATCTTCCACTGGTGGCATCTGACTCAGATGATGAAAATGAACATGCATTGGTCCGCACTGTTTTGGATTGTTATCGAGCAGAACCTGTCATCAGCATGGACACATGTCCCCTGGAATGGTGGTTGAAGCATGAAAGGACATATGAATCTTTAGAGCATCTGGCACGTAAATACCTTGCAATGCCGGCTGCCAACAGTGTCATGTGAATGCCTGTTCTTACTTTAAAAAAGAAGTGGGCAGCATTGTCTCCTACAAATGTAAATAAACTTGTTTGAGCAATTGGTTGAACAAGAAGTAGGACTGAGTGGATTTGTAGGCTGAGCGATTGACTGAAAAAGGACTTGTGGTCTCTAAAGTTTTAAGTTGTTTTATTTTTGCATGCAGGCTTTTATTGTACATAATTCTACATTTGCAAGTTCAACTTTCATGATAAAGAGATTGCACTACAGTACTTGTAGTAGGTGAACTGAAAAATACTATTTTGTTTTTTACAGTGCAAATATTTGTAATGAAAAATAAATATAAAGTGAGCACTGTGCACTTTGTATTCTGTGTTGTAATTGAAATAAATATACTTGAAAATGTAGAAAAAATTCAAAAATATTTAAATAAATGGTATTTTATTATTAACAGTGCGATTCATCGTGCAATTAATTTTTTTTAATCGCTTGACAGCCCTAATTCCTTTCAAACTGGGAGCAAGCACTTTTTCATCTGTTGATGCCATCCCACAAGATATTTTTCCAGATGATTGTTTTTATGTTGTTGGTCTAAAGTGTCACTTTATTTTTAAGTGTTAGCATTGCTATATGAAGATGAACAGAGCCAGTCTTCCGATTCATGTCCTTATGGCAGCCAATTCCCTGATAAACCTTTTGGGGTGGATCCTCAGCTGTTGGAAATTGACTTCAGTGGAGCTTTGCCAATTTACATCATCTGAGAATTTGGCCCTCCGATTTTAAAAGAATAGTTTGTTATACATTTTGCAAAAACTGGGTTAAATATTAAGTAAATAATGTTAACTACATTGAACATTTATGACCAGAGTCAATGGCAACCACAGAAAATCCAGACTTCCATCACCTTTAAAGGATTTTTGCATTGAAGCCATATATACTGATGACAAAAGAAGATCCAGTCTCAGACATCCCTTAAATATATGAGAGCCTGCGATGCATTTACTAGATTCCAGGACATTGAGAAAGTAACAAAGGCAGCTATAGTATAGTGCTTTAATAGAGTTTAAAACAGGGGCATCTAAACATTGCCCAACAGAGGGCCGCATTGGCAATATGTTGGGAGCCCATAAAAAAATGGAGCAAATTGCTCATCTTTAATTTGAGGCTGTAGCCTCTGGAAACTACAGGTCCCAGCATGCAGTGCCCGATTTTTTATTTCAGTGAGCTGCAGGGATGTTGTGGGGATTAACCGGTTAATGTTTGCAAACTGCTTTGAAGATAAAGAGTGGTATCTAAGTACTAGATATTATCATCAGGTCAGCTTTGGAGCAGTTTGTATAACTCCATAGGCTGCACTTTGCTGCTGGGGCATGGAATGATTTTTTTTTTTTTTTAGCTATTAAAGATAGCTATTAAAGATTTTATTTTTAGCTATTCCATGGCTTCTGTACTGGAAAAGGAAAAATTGTTTTGCTGCAGCTGGTAATTTAAATTTTTTAGAAGCATGTTTAATTAAAATGCCTATTCCTAAGAAAAAGGGAGGGAGAGAGGGCAAAATTTTCAAAACTGAGTGCCTTAAGTTAGGTACCTAAATCAGTGGCCTAATTTAAAAAAAATGCCGAACAGCCAGCAGCTCCTACCAATGTCAGTGGGAACTGCTGTGTACTCAGTATTTTGAAAATCAGGGGACTTATTTAAAGGTCTAAATGTGGACGTGGGTACCTAAAATTAGGCTCTTTTGTTTGAAAAGCACGGGAAGAATTCTCTAAACCTTTAGCACACCACACCCTCATGTACTTTGTAGTTGTCATATAACCACATCTCCCTGCCCTCAACATCTCCCAATTTCAAACACGTCTTACTTTTAAAATGTGTATTGTTCTCATTTTTCATGTCCCTTCTCCTATAAAATCACACTTTTGTAGTTTAATTCTGGGGAAAAAATTACAACAAATATTTAGAATCTATTTAAAAAAAGACCTAAAATGACTTTTCTGTAGATAATAGTTTTATTTAAATACACATGATATTTTGCTCTACTAGGATAGAAGCATGGGGATATTCCAATTGGAAAGGGAGGAATTTTTTACTATATAATGGTATAGAACAGGGGTAGGCAACCTGTGGCACGCATGCCGAAGGCGGCATGCAAGCTGATTTTCAGTGGCACTCACACTTCCTGGGTCCTGGCCATCGGTCTGGGGGGCTCTGCATTTTAATTTAATTTTAAATGAAGCTTCTTAAACTTTTTAAAAATCTTATTTACTTTACATACAACAATAGTTTAGTTATATATTATAGACTTATAGAATGTTAAAAATGTTAAAATGTATTACTGGCACGCGAAACCTTAAATTAGAGTGAATAAATGACGACTTGGCACTTCTGAAAGGTTGCCGACCCCTGGTATAGAACTTCCATGTCTACCTTCAATGAGTACATTTTAGGGAAGTTAATCAATCCTATACTTCTTTTCACCCTCTGAGTCCTATACAGTTGGTCCTGGCTCTACAGGTGAAGAGATACAAGAATAATTCCAAGAAAAAAAGATCCAGAATTTTTGAAAAATATTTATATCTGTGAATTACGTGGCACATATAGGGTATGTCTAGTCTGCAATTAGATACCCTCCTCCCTTGTAGGGTCACAGAGCCCAGGCTCCAGCCCAAGCCCAAATGTCTACAGCTCAGTTAAACAGCCTCTGAGCCCAAGCCCCGTAAGGCAAGCTAGCTAACACAGGCCAGTCTCAGGTTTTTAATTGCAGTCTAGACATCCTCATATAGCATATGCTGGTGTGAGATAAAGTTTTTATCAATGGGATGATGTTCTTTGTGACTTCCTCATGCATGAGCAAGACTTTAGATGTAGAAAGTATTTATGCCAAACAGTCATGAATTCCATATATATGGAATACACAGAGAGAGAGAGATAAGAACACAAGAACATAAGAATGGCCCTACTAGGTCAGACCAAAGGTATATCTAGCCCAGTATCCTGTCTTCTGACAGGGGCCAGTGCCAGGTGCCCCAGAGGGAATGAACAGAACAGGTAATCATCAAGTTGCTCATTCGCAGCTTCTGGCAAACAGAGGCTAGGGACACCATTCCTACCCATCCTGGCTAATAGCTATTGATGGACCTATCCTTCATGAATTTATCTAGTTCTTTTTTTAACCCTGTTATGGTCTTGGCCTTCACAACATCCTCTGGCAAGGAGTTCCACAGATTGACTGTGAGTTGTGTGAAGAAATACTTCCTTTTATTTGTTTTAAACCTGCTGCCTATTAATTTCATTTGGTGACCCCTAGTTCTTACGTTATGAGAAGTAGTAAACAACACTTCCTTATCTACTTTCTCCACACCAGTCATGATTTTATAGACTTCAATCATCTCTCCTTAGCCATCTTTTTTCCCAGTCTTATTAATCTCTTGTCATACAGAAATATAATTATTATTATATAATAAAATAATGTGATAGCTACTCTCAGTTCCACTACTGTGAGGGAAAAATGCTGCAAAATTCGCTGCTGGCAATTTATATACTAAGAAGCTGAATGGATCCCAACTATAAATACATAATTATGCATTGTATGGGCAGAAATGGTATTTTTCAATTCCCGTATTAAATTTTACCATTGGCAAATACTGAATACCATGGGTCTGCTTAGATCCTGCCTGCATGGTTGAGTCCATGAACTCCCTTGTGTGTGCATCTTCAGTGACTTTCAAGAATCGCAGGTATAAACTATGCGTCCAGTTTTTTTCTGCATCTTTCTGTCTGTACATCTATAATATCATTTTTGTCTGTTTACTTAAATATTATTTTTGTGTCATTGTCCTCCAGTATTATCCATCTGCAGTGCAGGCCTTGGCAGCCCTGCATTACTGGTAACATTAGAATTTGCAAGAATAATTAGCTTTTCATGTTGTCTCCCTACAGAAATATATACTTAAGTTTAACACCACTCAGTTTTTCCTTCACATGTAATTTGTAGGCTGTTCAGTTGAATTCAAAGTTAATGAATCACATTGCACGTCAGTGTAGTTGTGTCTAAATCTGCCTAAAATGTGCTTACATAAACAGATCTCCAAATGGCTAATTGTCCTACATTTTCTATTGTTTGCAGTGTTCAAGCCATGTTGGTCCCAGGATATTAGAAGGGAAAAGATGGGTGAGGTAATCTTTTATTGGACCAACTTCTGTTGGTGAAAGAGCTGTGTAGTTTGAAAACTTGTCTCTTTAACCAATAGAAGTTGGTCCAATAAAAGATATTACCGCACCGACCTTGTCTCGCTACACTTTCTACTAATGTAACTATTACTCACACCCCATTGTACCCCTGAAGAATCAGGAAATATTCTTTACATTTCATTGAGAGCTTCAGTTATGTAGTATACGCCATAGGTGTGTGTTACTATAACAGATTAAACAATTTCTTCATGGATAATATGTAGCCAGATATCTTTGGATGAAAAAGTTCTTTACTATAGAAATTATAGTAGGTAAGGAAATTATATCTCCCCTTCCCCCTGCAAAAAAAAAATTGTCATCATTTTTGTCTGTTTTTTGTTGAAAGATCAAAAATCTGAAACCAAACTTATTTTGATTTTTGGTAACTTTTAATAACCTTCAGAGTTCAGTTGCCAAAAGGTGTGTGTGTGGGGGAAATCATTTTTCTGTTTTTTTTTTTTCTTCCCAAAAATCAATTTTATTTTTTTTGGTGAATATTTCCATTTAATGGAAAAGTTATTTTCTGTCAAATGTTTTGACTGAAATTTTTTGGCAAGCTCTAGTAGAAATGTCAGGTAACATGATGAAAAATGGTCCAAACCTCTCTAGAAAAAGGGTAAGATAAAGGTCTGTAATATTCATTTTTTTGAAAAAAGGACACACTTCCCACTCAGAATGCCTTATGGTCTTTTGTAATGAGGGCAGAATCATGTTTTCCAATAAACAGAACTAATCTGTTGATAATGTAAGTGACAATTTTATTTGGTTTTCATTCAGAAGGATTCAAACACTTTTTACAAGATACATGTAAAAAAAACCCCTGATTTTCAAAAAGGTAAGCGTGCAATTGAGTAAAAACAAGCTAAATGCATGTATGTAATTAGCACAACTGCATGTATAAATTGGTTCTTTGCATATGTGAATAGACAGTGAGAATCATAAGTGGTTGTTTTTCCATAGAAAAACCTGATCTATGCATGTAGTTTATGGCAGTTGCCCATAGCGACTGGGTACACAATTGCACATGCAGCTGTACTTCCGACTTTAAATATTAGACCCGAAGTAAGTAGGAAGAGTCACTTCATGCATTACTGAAATGCAGCTGCCCTTGAGGTCAAATTCATCAACTGTCTAACTGTGCACAATAACACTACACAGTGCTTTGGGAGAAGAAATGAAGAATAGTGCATAAAGCAGACAGCACAGGCACAAGGAGTTTCAGGCCCTTATATCCCAGTGGATCCAGAGGGATATGTCTGGGGTACTGGGACAAGGAACTGCCTCTCCTGCCTCACATGGGCAGTAGCAGCCAAGAGGAGGGTCTTATGGCAATCCCTAGATTTGGGGGTTTCTTCCACAAAGCAGCCATCACCTGCTGCAGCTGAAGTGTGTGTGTGTGTGGGGGGGGGGGGAGTTCCAGAGTAAAACAGGGCCATCCAGCTCTTTTACCAGACCTAGAGGGACCTGGTGTTGGCCCTGCTTGTCACTTGGGGAACAGCAGCAGCAGCTGGGAGGAGCCCTTCCACCCTTCTGATACCTCAATTCACTCAGCTCTGGAACTTGGACTGTGGGTATATATTTTTTTCTTGTTTGCTTTGCTTTCAGTGGTTGCGGCTTCTCCTTCATCCTGCTCCTCTTCCACTCAGCCTCACTCTCTGGCCTTCACATCCTCCTACTTCCCTCCCTCAGTTTCCCTTCTCCCTTTACTCACTCCCCCTCTTACTCAGAAAGTCTCTTCCTCCCTCCCCTTCAACTCCAAGTATAACCCCCACACCTAAAAACAAACAAACAAAATCCTTCTTAAACCCAGCTTTTTGTAATATAAATAAAAGGGATAATGTGTTAACAAGAAATAAAATCTGAAACATACAGAAACCATGGTAGTCATATGACATTTGCCTGCCGTCACCTGAGCACCTTTCCTGTGTATGGTACCATTTTTCCCTACCCTTCAGGTGTGGGTTTTTTGTGGCTTTTTGTACTGCAGGCTCTGCAGCACAGTCACTTGTCACTGTCTTTGTAGTGCTCCTCGTGCCAGTGATCTTAGGATGCCACTGCAATACAAATAAATAATAGGAAAATACTTGGTTGCAGCATGTAACAATGCAAATAGGATCTTGGTCAGAATATTTGACTCCTGTTCCTGTGAAAAGTGTCATGGAATATTTTAATGCCCACAAGTGTTCAGGACTTTAGATTTACAGCATAATACATTTAAAAAATGGCTTCAGTGCCTTCCTAATGGCATGGTAAGATCAGCACTGGCCTAGGGCTTGATGGAAAAACTGCATTGAGTTGAATGGTTCAGGAACAAGAAGACCATAGAAGGAAGAGTAGTATTTGCTTTTTCACCAACTCCATTTTCTTCCGCTCCTCAGTTTTCTTTGGAAGTCTCTCATCCTAATACTGATCCACCCTGACACTGTGTGCTGTATCTTATCTCATAAGATCACAGCCTGAGATGGTACAACCACCATCTAGTTGGTAATGATAACTTTTTAAACACTAAATCAATTTATTATATAGCGTGCTATGCAAACTGCTTTTCTTTTAAACATTCTTGATTAGCTTTTTGGGGATCACTTCACAAACTTCCATGGACTTCGTCCCATTATGAACAAATGGTAGATTTCAGTTCTGATTTAAAAACAAACGAACAAGTCAGCCCTTCAAGTTGCTTCCTGGATTGGTGCCAGGATAGGAAGAAAAATCAGATGTGCTCATGTAGCTTTTTTGTGTTGGGCCAAATTTGTATTCTGACCCATAATGATTAACTTATTCACATGTATGCAGTTTTCAACACATGCTCAATTTTAGGTTGGCGGGTATAGAAAATTTAGTTTAAGATCTGTGGCCAAATCCTGGCTTGTCCAGTGTATCTACTAATATTGTACAAGTTTTAGGTATTGAGCTATCCAGTTGGGATCAGAGGTGTTTTTTTATGTAAATTAGAAAAGGGTATGTTCTATAAGAGCCTATCTTTTTATTCTACTTGTCCGAAAAGGCCCAAATTTTTCCCACTGGGTGGCATTTGTATAAAAAGTTACACAGGCAAATTAAGAAATCCTCATGTAACTTTCTGTGGGTAGAAAAAATAACCCCTTTCTAAAGAATTAAAAATCTACAAGCTTTCAGAGTAATAAAAGTGCATTTAAGCAGGCCCGTGCCTTAGTTATAATATATAGTTTAAATCCCTGGCTAGCTGCTGCTATGCTGTACATTTATTTGTTTCACTAGTATCATAATGGTGGTATATACAATTTGGATCAAAAATATTTAGCATGCACCTAATAAAGCCAAGTTAGACAGAAAAAGATCAGCTGCCTGAAGGTGTGATATCTGTAGAAAGGAGCCAAGTTAGAAAAGGGGGTTAGCCATTCAAATGGCCAAGTTAAACAAAAGACACTTAGTGCTAAATTGCCTCCCAAAGGATTGATAAACTTTCAGGCAGGGAGTAAATTGGGGTTGGGCCATTAGTCCCAAATGGTGTCTTGTTTAACTTGGCTTTTTAGATAACTAACCCATGTCGAATTTGGCCTTCTCTGAAGATATTCCACCTTTATATGGCTAGCCTTTCCCCCACCCTAAATTGGCCTTTTTGTATCTGTTAAATGGGTTTGATCAGATAGCACTTTCTCTTTTTGGTTCAGAAACAGAATTAAGCTTGGTTCAGAAAAGAATTAAGAGATGGGCTGATTTCAATAAAAAGCTAGTTTAGAATGAGACAATACAGCCAGAACAGGATTTTAACCCACTGTTTTCTGGCTCCTTTGCCACCAGGCTGTTTACAGAATAACTGAATTTTTTGGAGGCTGAAGAAACCCATCTAATTATCTAAACTGAAAATAAATTATCTAACCCATCTAATTATCTAAACTGAAAATAATAATATTGAAAAAGACACAGAGAAAATATTACACACGGACTACAGATCTTGATACTTGAATACATACTCATATCTGCATGCATTGAAAATTTCATGAAAATCAGATACTTTAAATAGCATATGGCTTATTTTGTCAAAAAATATTAATTTTTAAGTTTAGCCATTTATTTCTCCTGCGCTATCAGACTTAAAAAGGGATATTTTCTGTACTGTTTCAGCTATACAGATGAACTAAACGCCAAATGCTGTTCTTATTCAAGTTAATGGGAGTTTTGCCACTAACTTCATTGGGACCAGGATTTGGCCTTGAAATAATTAATTTTCAACAATTGAAGTTGTCATGGCAGTAACAGATTTCCCATACAAGCTTTGTCCAGTGTCAATAGTCAAGGGCTCATTTTTTTCTAACTTGGCTAGAGTCACTACTGTGACTCTAAGTGCATAAGGTGTGTATGTATGAGTGTATCTGTAGGGAGAAGGAATTACAGATTTATATACATTTTGATG
This sequence comes from Mauremys mutica, assembly GCF_020497125.1. Lineage (NCBI taxonomy): Eukaryota > Metazoa > Chordata > Testudines > Geoemydidae > Mauremys > Mauremys mutica. Next base: position 29,849,499 of record NC_059073.1, read on the forward strand.
AAGAGCAGGGACTGTCTTTTACCCGGCATTGGTACAGTGCCTAGCTCAATGGGACATCAATACTCACTGGGGACTCTGGCCGCTATTGTAGTATAAATAATAATAATTAATAAATGTTTCATAGTTAGCTCACAGAAAGTATTCTGTTTCTGTGGGACATACAGTAAACTGGGAACATGTTGTTCCAATATAGTAATGTATGCTTTACATGATTTACTAATATAGTACTTTGCATAGACTTATGATGAAAACAGGTATGTGCATTATTATTCCAACATATTCCACACCTTTTAGCAGACTGTAATGGAATTCACCTATATTCTCTGCTTCCCTACTTGAAAGCCACTCATACTTTACGAAAGTGCCTCTGCATTTGACAGTAGAATTCAATATATAAGGACACAATCAGCTGTTTTGTGTTTCCTTAAGAGCAGTCTCATTTCAAAACAGTTTTTAGAATTTCCATAGAGAACAAATAAGAATTGTTTCTTGTTTCAAGAACTCTTATCCTTTGAAGTATCTTTAGCTGTAAGTTAACTAGAGCTCTCCTCCAAAGGTCCTCTGTATTGACTAAATGGATGTAAAATTGATGACAGGCGAAGGAATTTTTAAAAACAATTAAACAGGAATTCTTTAATACAGCACTATATTATACAAAGTGGCTTTTAATTAGGTGTCAGAAAGAAGTATGTCCCCTTGTAAGTGTTTCATTTTCTGTTGGAAAATGTCACAATGAAATAAATAGGAGTTGAAAAGTATATTGATTCAAATCAAAAAGAAAAATCATACAAAATCTGCAGTGAAATTATGTAGAGTTCAGAAAGACGGGACTGAGTTTGAATGAATGGTGAGAGGATCATTGATAACAAAAGCAACAAACCAATTTTTAGCAACTAGATTTATTTTTGTGTTACCCAACATACAACAAAAATAAACCCACATTCTTTATTTAGAGCTACATGTGCCAGATAATTTCACTTCAAGTTCTGGATTTGGAAGTATTCCATTCCAGACCTCCTAATATATTTTGTGAGAAAAATGCAGGTACAAGAAAGGGGATGGTGCGTGGATTCTGATATTAAAATTATCTTCATTTTCTTTCAGGAGAGTACATAACTGCTACAAATGCCGTCAGTGCAGCTTTACAGCTGTTGACACCCAGTCACTACTAGAGCACTTCAACACTGTGCATTGTCAGGAGATGGACATCAGTACAGCCAATGGGGAAGACAGTCATGGTATGTCGGCTATTAAGGAAGAGCCCAAAATTGACCTAAAGGTCTACAGTCTGATCAATCCAAACCCCAAAATGGGGGAGCCCATTTCTGACAGCATAGTGAAGAGGGAAAAGCTAGAAGATAAGGAAGTGCTCAAGGAGAAAGGTTGGACTGACAGCTCCAATGATGATCTTCGCAGTGTGACCTGGAGAGGAACAGACATTTTGAGGGGAAGTCCATCATATACACAAACAAGCTTAGGCCTCCTGACCCCAGTGTCTGTTGGCCAAGAGCAGCCAAAGCCGTTAAGGGATAGTCCAAACGTAGAAGCTGCCCACCTTGCACGGCCTATTTATGGCTTGGCTGTTGAGACCAAGGGATTCCTGCAGGGGGTGCCAGCAGGAGGTGGAGAGAAATCTGGACCACTCACTCATCAGTATCCTGGATCAGGTGATAACAAATCAAAGGACGAATCCCAGTCCCTCTTACGGGTAGGAAACTTTCCTTTGTTATACTGAATGCATGCATATCATGTTTACTTTCAACTACTCCTTTCTTTAGTTTTGGAATGGTGCTTTATTTTCAAGGGCACTTTATTAAAATCAGTCTATAGGGTTCAAACTTTTAGAGATAAATTGGCAGGTAATAGTTCCCAAGCGTTTTTATAAAATATGTACCAGATGCAGTAGGAAGCAATCGTTTGTTTGTCTTTGCTATTAGCTCTGACTGAATTTTGGTTAATCATTCCTGCTGATTATGCAAGAATCTGATGCATTTGGCGAAGAAAGGTTTAGAACCCCAGAAGGCTGCACATGTGTTACATTAACACATCTAATCACCTCTTAAATTTTGAGATGGGGTGACAGCGCATACTGCAGCAAGATATCATAGTATTAAACAGCTAAAATGTGAAATCTGAGTCAAATATTAATAAAGAAATGTAACTGGAGAGGGAGAGTTAAAATGTGTAAACATGTTAACTTTGTCATTTGTCTGGTTGGCTTGTCGAAGAAGAAGAAGAAAAAAAGGAACTGAGGAAATGTCAAAAGAGAGAGAAATTCTGTATCTTACTGTACATTCTCATCCTATCCTCAAAACAAAACTGAACTAGTTCTCTCTCTCTCTGAACAAATCGCACCTGTGCATACAAAGGGCTTCCCCTCACTCTTTACTGTATGTACTTTGCCCTGTGAAGGAAGTTTGAGTTTCAGATAACTCACTAATTCTGAGGAGGAGGTTAGTGGCCCCGGGGAAATAACTGTCTTTCTCTCTGAGTCAGCACTGGGTTTTCACTAGGTGCCATTTCCCATCTGAACTCCTCGAGAGTTGCTGCAGTTGCTTTCAGTTTGTATACAAAGGTGATTTTGAAACTCAGCTGGTATTGAGTATGGAAAGAATGATTAGCTGCTTTTCTCTATTCTCTCTTTAAGGACATTTAGAATCATGAATCCAGATGTCAATATGTTAGAAGAGTAAAGCAAAGGCAAATGTATTTTTCAACAGTCTTCTATAATATATGAAAAATTGAGCTGTTTAAGTCAATGGAGTCTAAAACTTGACAATTGTGCTAATTCTCAATAATTTATTTTTAATTTAAAATCTTCATGCATCTGAATGGAACCAAAGCGTTATATATTATATAAAGCTGTGAAATGTCACCGACATCATCTCTCAGCTTAATTATTTGAATGGTGACATGGAAGGCTTTCTGTGTGAAGATCTGGGTTTGGGACAATTGAGTGTGGGAGCTTCATATAGAGAACGAGTTTCTTTTCTCCTGTTTATCAGTATTTTTTTTTTTAAATCTTGATTAGAGGTGAAATTTACCCTGACACAAGGAACCATTTATATCCCACTTAAGCTCTATTTAGTGGGATTTAGCCATGCATGGACCTTTTGTTGGCTATCTCAACAGGGACCACTTTTACCCTGGGAGGCTAGCCAGTTGAGACTAAATTTTATTTGGTTTTGCACTGGCTAAACCTCGTTGTCTATTAAAAAAAACAAAAAAAACCAGGAATCTGGTAATGTGCTCCATTAGCGCTGTGAAGACCACTTATACTCCTCTGGCTGCACCTGAAACCTAAAAATAATACCACTTTAGTTCTTTTATTTACCTGATTTTTTTTTTTACCACTGGAGAAGGCAGAGGAGGAAAGATTATGCTGGCCAACTTTTATGGTTGGCTCAGCAGGAAATTCAAATATAAATATATATTTAAGGTTCTTCACATAAATGTGCTAATGTGATTAGGTTTTCAAACCCATATTTTGAGTCTGAATGGATTGCTTTTCAGAGGTGCTGAATTCCTGCGGTTCCCATTGACTTCTAAAATCATTGTCCTCTGAATATGCAGTCTGCTTATTTAGGTGCATAAGTATGGATTCAGTTGTTAGGTTTAAGTATCTGCTTTTTAAAATTTTATCCTACATCCCAATTTCTGCTTTACATAGTTTGTAAAATGATTGTGGTAAAAGGTTAGGCTTAGTCTGCACTGATTAGGGAAACTATGTTGGCACCTTACAGGGAAGAATTACCTTTAATACAGTTCTGGTTAATGCTAGTTGAACTCCACTGGACGCAGAATCTAATCGAACATGTCTTTCCCTCAACTCCATTACTTTTTATTTTCATATTTCCATTTTTCTTCTGTGAAGATTGGAGAGGGGGCTTATGTCAGCTAGCCTAAGACCGTCATCTTTTTACTCTGACACTATGTAAGTGGACTCCTGGAACATGCTGGACCGAGTTCATACACATCATAAGACATACCTACGTTTCATAAGTATTGAGGGAAGAAGGAAATAGTGAGACTTTAGCCTTCTTTTGGGAATTCTCAGGCCGAATGGAATGTGAGGGTTTAGTGCTAATTCAGATTCAGAGCTGAATTGTGTCAGTGCGAAAAGAACCCCTAAAATTCCTGATTCAGTTCCCTGAGTGCAGAATTGTGCAGTGAAACCCTGGCTCTGTTAAAGTCAAAAACAAAACTTTGACTTCTGCGGGGCTAGAATTTCACCCAAAGGCATCTTTGCTGCTTACATTCTGAAGGATTAGAATGTCAATTGATCCAAGCAGAATTGTTCTTTAGATTAATTCTGCTGCCTCCTCTTCATTTCCAAAAATCTAGAGTTTTTCTAGTTAACACTGATTGTACCCAGTGAATTAAAAAAAAAAAAAAAAGCTCTTTATTGTTTGAACATATCTTTGTTGATTGTCCTCTTAGGAAAAAGAACATGTAAGTCTGTAATGTGAACCAATGATTTAGGTACTAAAAGCTGGCATGCCCCAACCAGTGCTTCTGGCTGGTACAAGTCTCTAAAGTTATATCAGTAGTTTGAATTCAAAGTTGTGTGTGCAAGGGCCACTTGTTGACAAAAAGGCAAAATTTACACTACTTCTATTATTCTGTTTAGATGACAGAGACTGTCATTTCATGTTTTTGAAAAACTGACATGAACAGAACAGTTTTAATCTGGGGAGACCCAGCCGGAAGCACTGAATATGTAACGTGCTCAAAGGGGAAAAATGGCATGTGTCTGATTGTGTGTCCTCCCCCAGTGGTTCACATTTACTAAGAAAGCTTTGAAATGATTTTAACAATTATAAGGATAGTTTTCACTTTTCATCTTTGGACTTCACTTTTGAGACTGGGTTGGCAGTGCTAGTCACACTTTTTACAGATGAGGTAATTGAGTCGCTGAGAAGCTTAGAGACCAGCCCTGGGTCACATGGCAAATCAGTGGCAGAACCAGAATCAGAATTTTGTCCTTGTGACTCTCATTGCTCCCTCCCTCCCTGTTCTGTTTTGAGTGGTGTTGCATGAAGTTTAAGTGGTCAAGGAATTTGGCTTATTTAATTGTTTTAAAAGTGTGTATAAATGCATATGGAATATACATAGCAATTATTATTTCTGGGAAGAAATGTACATAATGCAGGTTGTGTTGCAAGCTCTATATTGTATGGTTTCAGTGTACTCTTTAGAAACACAGTCCCATAGTTTTTTAATCACAGCTGATGAGGGAATGCTTATAGATAACACTGTACATAAACAGAATTTGTTGTAGAATCAGCTAATGCAAGGGGTACAGAATTTATCCAACAGCAGAAAAACAAATAGAGGATAATATCACAAGCAAGTTTTCTAGGTGTTTGCTTTATAGTATATCTCTGATGGTTGACATGTGGTTAAAATGTCAGAAATAATAAAAATCGATTGAAAAAAGGTGGAAATTTTTATATACTATAATGTTGTCAACAAAATTGTCTCATAAATACAATACATTTGTAAGCTTTCATGTTTTGTAACCTGCCTATATGCTGCTTTGCTGCTCTCATTCTACCTGTGATGGCCACCTGCCCCCCACAATGTGTCATTTAGTAGATTCTTCATGGGAGAAAGTTGGGTAGGATTTTATTTATTTTCAGTGGTTGAAACACCAAATTGATTGCAGACTGAGATATTGTATTGATGACAGTTTGTACAATGCATGTGCAAACACATGTAGATAGTGGGCACACCTCCTCCCCCCCCCCCCCCCGACAATTAGAGTTTTCAGGCTGTTCATGTGCGAGTGAATCTTTCTCAGGGACTTGTTACACTTCTCTGAGTAGCTTTAATTTTACTTTTCTTATTAAAATGTTTCCAGTAACTGTATTTACAGGCTATCTGTATGTTTTGTAAATGGGAATACAAACAAAAAAAATCCCTCTGCCCTCTCTTCCTTAGAGTAACTGAATTTATAGTTTAAAGATTTGTTGATACTGGATAAGTCTATTGAGATGCAAAAATGTTCCTTTTGCGGGGGAGGGAACATTGGCAGCCAGCAGAAGATCAGCCAAGCTGCATTGTTTAGTGCTTTGACAACTCTGATTCTGGACAGTAGGAACTCTTTCCTAAACTGATTTTAAATGAAGTGTCCTCTTTTGTTATGTTTTGATGCTGCAGTACCAAGTTTTCCACAGTGTAGACACAACGTGCAACGTGATCCTGTTCATTTACACACAGACCTATTTATCATACAATGGTATCTGTGCGCAAGGGGATGTGCAAATGTTACTGCAACACTTCCATAAGCATGCTTAAGATCACTGACCCTGATGTCTTCTAATGTCATCCATTTCTGAAAGTGTCATACATATTATAGCCTATTTGCAGTAATTTAATATAAAACATATGTAATATGAGAAAAAACGAGGAGTGCTTGTGGCACCTTAGAGACTAACACAGTAGGCAACTCCCATCTTTTCATGTACTGTGTATATATACACCTGCCTACTGTTTTCCCCCCCCACTCCACGCATCTGATGAAGTGCGTTTTAGCCCACGAAAGCTTATGTCCAAATAAATGTGTTAGTCTCTAAGGTGCCACAAGTACTCCTTGTTGCTTCTGCTGATACAGACAAACACGGCTACCATACTGAAACCTGTATATGAGAGAGGGTCAACGGAGCAAATTGTAATAAATGGAGATCTTGGACAGCAATATTTAAGTCTTGACGAAAACATCTATAGCAAATTTTAACATATTTTATTTTGAGGCCTAACCCTTGGGGAGCTGAACACTCTCAACTTTTCCATGGAATGGAGGGCACTCAGCAACACATGCTACAAGAAAGCATTGTATTTCAAGACTGATTCAATTTACATCAGGAATAGTTGGTTATTGTTCAGCCTGTGATATTTACACTTCAGATGTTCCATATTCTGTTCTGTTCTGTTCTATCTAGAGCTGGTTAATTTTTTTAATTTTGAATTTCTGCTGGGCCAATCATGATTCCACCCCTTCACCTTTTTCTTAACAGGCCGAAGAGTAGGTTGATTTGTTTTCAAAGTTTGAAAGGAAAAAAAAAAAGACATACTTTTCACTTAGTTCTGACCTTAAAAGTAACTATGTAGTAACTATCATATATAATTTTCCCTGTAGTGAATCACTGGATAGTTTATACTGTATTTTGAATTATTAATCCCTGTTTAACTGTGAGAGAGACTTTCAAAGGGTTATGTGCCCAACAACCTCTGAAACTCAATGGAAATTCCTCACTCCCCTATGTGCTTTTGAAAATATTCCCCCTGTGTATAAACATCAGATTGTTGGCTCTAGAAGGATAGCAAATCTCATAAGTGAATCCTGCTTGCACTGAAGTCAGTAGATTTGCTGCTGACTTTAACAGGAGGAGCAAACCCTGTATGTGAGAATTTACAAAATGTGTTCTTAAAAGTCTTGGTAGCTTTAACAGATGTACATAATCACCGGGGAATACAATTCAATGAATACCTTTTTTTTTAAGAAGGACTATTTTATTCTGATTTGTAGAATTAAACTTAGGAAGAGTATAATTGTTCCTTTTTTGCTTTAGTTGGTAGATTTCTTGGACACTATATCCTTGTCCCCCACTTCTTTAAAAAGTAGCCCTCTAAAGAAGAAACAACTGAAACAGTTTCTCTTTAGCTGCATCTCATTTTTTTCCCATTTCCTCTGACTCCGTAAGGGATCTTTCAGGAAGTATTTATAGTCAAGGCCATTCATTGCCATACGGGTCCTCTAATTAACTCAGGGAAACTCAGCAGGCACTATGTCTTACTAATGCACATTGCTATGTTAGGTCAAAGAACTGCTAAGCTCTTTCAGTTTTGTTAAAAGCACCTGTTTCTACAATTCAGTTTGAGGTGGTGGGGGGTTAATTTTTAAGTATAAAATAGAACCTGGAAAATTTAAATGATCATCTGACAAGCAAAGTGTCAGAGTAAAGATAGGACTTGATTAGAAACAGTTTTGAAACCTTGATTTCCTGCACAAAACTGGAGAATGGTAAAATTCCCTTGTTGGTGAATGGACTACAAGTGAAGTTAAACTAACTTTATAAAGGTTTGAAATAGCTTAGAAACAAACATGTGTTTGGCTCCTTTTAGTAACTACTGGAACAAACCCACAAGAAAATTGTATGTTTTGCATTACCCATCATGACACAGTGATCAAATAGGACTAGAATATAACTTCAAAAAAATGTTAACCTGCCCAGTTAAATAGATGTTTCTGGTTCATGAGAATTGAATTTAAGCATAGTTGACTGGGGACGGGTTGTCACATGGAAAGAGGGCCCCGCCTTTTGGATATATACCCACCTAGAGTTGCGTATATTTCTGTCACTGGGGGCAGAGAATGAGTAAAAATGTATTAGACAGTAAAATCATTATTTGGGTGTGGCACTGTAATAATATAGTGGGGTGGATGTTTGCATCAAAAACGCTGAGGAAAAGGTGAATCAGTCTGCAGAACAAAGAGCAATAAGCATTAAGTTACAAGCCTCCTGGCCTTTTTTGTAAGCAACAGTGTATACAGAAGTTGCTAGGATCAATAGCAAAATAATTCTAGCAGAGAAAAACAGATTCTTGATTTAAGATGCATCATTTGGCTTGATGAGTCAATTACGAAGACAAAAGCCACCCTACATTGTATAATGAAACAAATGGCTGATATGGATTGAAATTCAGAATTACATATCATTAATTGAATCTTTATATTCCCATCATTAGTCAGATACCAGAACTGCTCTTATTCTCAGTGGTTTGATAGTTAGCTCATCAACATAATTTCTTCAGTAAGAAGAAGCAAAATATTATGCATACTAGTTTCTAAAGTAATACTGGTTAAATCATGGTCTCATTATTTGAACTTGTGAGAAAGAATTGTCATTAACATAATATGGATTTTGAAGTGAATGTGATTTTATGGTAATTATGTAATTTTATGTGTGTAGATATTAGACATGAAGAAAATATGATGAATAATAACTTTGCTTACATGCCTCTGATTACTTAGTGCTATGTTTTCTGATCAGATCAACATCTTTTGTAACATGTGTTGCGATTGTTAAATTCATTTGAGTCCTGGGGAGCAGGTCATCGGCTGGTACAATTCTTATAGCTCCATTAACTTCAGTGGAACATTGACAATTTTCACCAGCTGGAGATCTGCCTCTGCCTCTGCCTCTCTTTTTAGCTGTCTTTTTAATTTATTTATTGACAAAGGGCCCAACCCTGCAAACTTTACTTCTGAGAGTAGTACCATTGATTTCAGTACGACTAATCACCTGAGTAAAGATTATTCACAATATGTAGGGTTTTAGGAACAGACCTAAAATCAAAGCAAAATCTTTTATCCAGGCTTCAAATGCATTACTACATTTTTACTTTTAACTTCTGCTACTCTCTTATAGTATTAGTTATAACTATAGCCTAATTATTGGTTTAAATAAAATACCATGACAGTACCAAATAAATACAGCTGTGAGCACTGCACACATAAACAAAACTGAGTGTTATATGTAAACTATATAATTAGATTTTTCAATGGCACAGGCTCTTTACATTTGGAAGTAAGAAGTTTGCACTAATCAGGCTAATTTGATCAATTATTAAACTTATCAAAAGTCTTGAGGAGTAAAATAAGCACATTATAATAATTTATTTTTAGGTGCATCGGAGTTTAGCATTAGATTATACATTTCCATTGAAATGAAAGTTTGTATTTTACATACAAACTAAGGACCACATTCTGCCAAATTGAATTCAATAGGAAGATCACACTCATGTCTGAGGGCAGAATTTATTGCTAATTTTGTAGATTTTTTTCAATGGAAAATTATATTTCATAGATGAATGCAGGCAAGGATTATACATAATTTTGTTTTTGCCTGAAGTAGAATGGTGTTGAACGGTGAGAAGTGGCATGAAGATACATCTAACACATGGGTCGGCAACCTTTCAGAAGTAATGTGCCGAGTCTTCATTTATTCACTCTAATTTAAGGTTTCGCGTGCCAGGAATACATTTTAACATTTTTAGAAGGTCTCTTTCTATAAGTCTATAACATATAACTAAACTATTGTTGTATGTAAAGTAAACAAGGTTTTTAAAATGTTTAAGAAGCTTCATTTAAAATTAAATTAAAATGCAGAGCCTCTCGGACCGGTGGCCAGGATCCAGCAGTGTGAGTGCCACTGAAAATCAGCTTGCGTGCCGCCTTCGGTACGCTTGCCACAGGTTGCCTACCCCTGATCAAACAAGTTGTTTTTTGTGTTGAATTTCAGATATCCTTTGTACATGAACTTTTACTAATTAAAAGATAGACTAAATATAAATGTTAGAGGAGGGATATTGTGATAGGCTGTAAATAAGTGCTTAATCTATTGGACTAGGAATGCACAGCCATAATTTTAATTAATTTAAAGGAATCAGATGCAGTACATATCTGAATGAATTTCAAAGTAGTAAAGATTTGAAAACAGATTTGTAAATAAACAGTGCACACTCATGTTCTGTTGATTTCTCATAGCTATTTTATCCAGAAGTTAATGTCTCCAGTTAAAAAATGCCCACTATGTGAAATAGTTTTGGTGTGTGCACAGATATGTGCAGAAACAGAAGAAATGTAAGTATATCTGTATAAAATATATAGATATAAATATACACCCAGCAGGTGCTGAGGAACTTCCCTTGTTACCTAAGAACTGATCAAAATAGATATATGCACGTAGCTACTTTTAATATGGTCTAATGATCCTCTATTGTAGCACAGTTGATATAGTGGAGAGCTTCACATCTGATATATTTCATTTATGTCTTGTACTGAATTCTCTTTCTAAAATACATGCATATAACCTATCTCATAGAACTGGAAGGGACCCTGAAAGGTCATTGAGTCCGGCCCTCTGCTTTCACTAGCGGGACCAAGTACTGATTTTTGCCTCAGATCCCTAAGTGGCCCCCAGAAGGATTGAACTCACGACCTTGGATTTACTAGGCCAATGCTCAAACCACTGAGTTCTTTTGATTTTTTGCTACTTATTCCTTTGAGAAGTATTCTGAGTATTTTAAAATGTCACATGGATTGCCAATATATGTTTCAATGTCCTACCTCTATAAAAAAATTTTTAAAAGTGATATGTGTATGTATATGTAGTATATTATATTTGAGATATGACATCATTTATTTAAAGTTGAATTAAAATCACAGAGCTAGATTGTGCCTGGCTACTGGATGAGTGCGCAGTACTGTAGAGCAGGCCTGCACAACATGCGGCCCGCGGGCCGCATGCGGCCCGCAGAGCCTCACTGTGCGGCCCGCGAGGGGATTCTAAATCCCCCGCACACGGTGCTCTGCGGGCAGCTCAGAGCCCTTTAAATCCCGGCCGCGGCCAGGAAGCAAAGAGCTCTGGGCTGCCAGCAACCGCGGGGAGTCCAGAGCCCTTTGAATCTCAGCCGCGGCCAGGAGTCAGAGGGCTCTGGGCTGTCCGCAGCGGCGGGGAGCCCAGAGCCCTTTAAATCTCAGCCGCGGCTGGGAATCAAAAGGCTCTGGGCTGCCTGCAGCGGCGGGATCCCAGAGCCTTTTGAATCTCAGCCGCGGCCGGGAGTCAGAGGGCTCTGGGCTGTCCGCAGCGGCGGGGAGCCCAGAGCCCTTTAAATCCCAGCCGCGGCCGGGAATCAAAGGGCTCTGGGCTGCCCGCAGAGATTCTCAGCCGCGGCTGGGATTTTAAGGGCTCAGGGCTCCCCGCGGCTGCGGGCAGCCCAGAGCCGTTTGAATCCCGGCATGCGGCCGCTGTTTGCCCCCTCCCCAGACCTCTGCCCCAGCTGCCCTCCAGGATCCCCACCCCCCTATCTAACACCGCTGGTCCTTGTCCCCTGATACCGCTCTCCTGGGACTCTTGCCCCTAACTGCCACCCAGAACCTCACCCCCATCTAAATGCTGCTGCTCCTTGTCCCCTGATTGCTCCCTCCCAAGACCTCTGCTCCAACTACCCCTTGGGACCCCACCCCCTATCTAAGCCTCCCTTCTCCTTGTCCCCAACTGCCCCCTCCTGAGACCCCCCCCAACTTTCCCCCAGGTCCCCACCCCCTACCTGTCCCCTGATAAACCCCTGGGACTCCCATGCCTATCCTTCTGCTGTCTGTCCCCTGACTGCCCCTCTGAACCCCATACCCCTTCTCCAACCCCCAGCCCCCTTACCGTGCCACTCAGGCCAGCGTGTCTGGCTCCATGCAGCTCCAGATACATTGCTGCCATGCTCCCCCGTGGAGCCCACAGGCCCGCCCCCCCCAGCACCTGCCTTCCAGATTTGAACACCTCAAAATTCAGGAGTGCTCAAGCTCAGTTTGGGCAGCTGTTACTTCATTTCTCCCAAACCAAATATACTGATCCACTCTAACTTGCTTTAGAAAAAGCAGGATAAAATTGAGCAAGAAATGCTTATTAGCACTGGAATTGCTATTTTCAACAGCCATTGCCTTTTTGTTTGTTTCAGGAAGACAGTGATATTGCATTGGCAAATTCCCCATAGAAAGAAAGAGTGGAACAAAAGAATAATAAAGGCACCAACTTTTCCTCATTTATGGAGGACAGTCTTATAATATGCATCCAGATATCCTCCAATCACACAAGCTGAAAATTGTTCCGCTTTACTGCACCTCTGTAACCATATGGGAACCAATCCTGTCTGTGTTTTGTGCACATCCAAAATTCCTGCTGAATGACCCGCCCTGGGAGCGTTACCAGTGACCCAGGGCTGGGGAGGCAGGAGGTGTGTGTGGGGGGGAGGCACTGGTGGAGGGGAGCCCAGGGCTGGGGCAGCAGCAGGGTGGGGGGAGGGCACTGGTGGGGAGGAAAGGGGGAAGCCCAGCGCTGGGGCAGCAGGGGGTGTGGGTCAGTGGGGGGAGAGCCCAGGACTGGGGCAGCAGGAGGGTACAGGGGGGTGCCCAGGGCTGGGACGGGGGGGCAGGCAAGTTTTTTTTTGCTTGGGGCAGCAAAATACCTAGAACCGGCCCTGCCGGGTTCCCCCAGCCGCCGGAGCCCCGGGCCCTTTAATTTGACCCTGAGGGCTCCCAGCCACCTCTTCAGCTGGGAGCCCCCGGTTGATTTAAAATAAAGTATCACCTCCTCACCCCCAACCTTCCTTTTTAGCCCACAGCTGTTTTGGTGGGGCAGCACTGGGGAAGGAGGGTTTATTTCTGCAGGGCTGGACGGCCCTGGGGCGGGGTGTTTCTGCGGGGCCAGGAGGTTTCGGCCCTCGGCTGTTTTCTTTGGAGGAATGTGGCCCTCGCTGCTTTACGAGTTGTGCGGGCCTGCTGTAGAGTGAACAAAGAGCCTTTTCTCTGTGTCCTGCACAGCAGCTGGTTTCCAAAGGGGGCAGTGTGATGGGGACAATGGTCACACAAGTCCACTCCAGGGGATGCTAGAACTAGCAGTGTGGCCTGGTGACTGAGCTCTTGCTGAGATTGTGCATCTCCGCCTTGCCCCAGTGCAAACAAGCCTATTCAGTATGGCGTATATTTTAAAATTAATGATACTGCTTTGGTGCAGAGCAATGCTGCCCAGAGGGAAGTAGCAGGAGGCATTCTGTCTAGGGCAGGAGCGGGCAAACTTTTTGGCCTGAGGGCCGCATCGGGTTTCAGAAATTGTATGGAGGGCTTGTTAGTGGAGGCTGTGCCTCCCCAAACAGCCAGGCATGGCCTGGCCCCTGCCTGCTATCCGACACCCCCCGCGCTTCTCGCCCCCTGATGCCCCCCGGGGGAACTCCTGCCCCATCCACCCCTCCTGCTTTCCCTGACCACCCCCAGACCCCCCCGCCCCTAACTGCCCCATCCAACCCCCCTCTTCCTTCCTGACTGCCCCCCCCAGGGTCCCCTGCCCCATCCAATCACCTCTTCTCCCTGACCACCCCCAGACCCCCCCGCCCCTAACTGCCCCATCCAACCCCCCTCTTCCTTCCTGACTGCCCTCACCCCTGGGACCCCTGCTCCATCCAACCACCTCTTCTCCCTGACCACCCCAGATGCCCTGCCCCTAACTGTCCCCCACCGCCCCATCCAACCAACCCCTTTCCTTTCTGACTGCTCCCCCCCCGGGACCCCTGCTCCATCCACCCCCCATTTCTCTGTCCCCTGACCGTCCCCAGAACACCCACCCCTGACTGCCCCCGGCAGCCCCATCCGATCCCTCCTCTCATTCCTGACTGCCCCACCTGGACCCCTACCCCATCCAACCACCTCTTCTCCCTGACCTCTCCGGAACCTCCACCCCCATTCGACCCCCCTGTTTCCCACCCTCTGACCACCCCCACCCCTATCCACACCCCTGGCCCCTGACCACCCCCCAAACTCCCCTGCCCTCTATCCAACCCCCATCCCCTGCTCCTTACCTCCTTACCGCACTGCCTGGAGCACCCGTGGCTGGCGACGCTACATCCATGCCGCCCGGCTGGAGCCAGCCATGCCACCGCGCAGCACAGAGCACTGGGTCAGGCCAGGCTCTGCAGCTGTGCTACCCCAGGAGCTCGCAGCCCCGCTGCCCAGAGCGTTGTGCCCGCAGTGCAGCGAGCTGAGGTTGCAGGGGAGGGAGGACAGTGGGGGAGGGGCCGGGGGCTAGCCTCCAGGGCCAGGAGCTCAGGGGCTGGGTCGAACGGTCCCAGGGGCTGTAGTTTGCCCACCTCTGGTCTAGGGGAAGGGATAGTGCTCTCTGTCATGCAGAGGATTCAGGCCCACTGTGGGACTGGCCAGTTCATGCTATTGCCCTTTCCTCATGGAGAGGAAGGATAGGCCAGTAATCACAGTATTAGCTTGGGACTTGGGAGACCTGGGGTTCAGTTTCTTGTTCTCTGTGAGATCTTGGCCAAGTCCTCTAGTCTCTCTAACTCAGTTTCCTATCTATAAAATGAGCTTAATAGCACTTCCCTACCTCACATGGGTGTTGTGAATGTAAATACACTGATGATTGTGAGGTGCACAGATATTACTGTAAAATGGGCCATATAAGTACGTTAACTAGATAAGACCACTCTCCTTTCACAGAGTCCCCCCCCCCCCCCCCCCGCAAAAAGAAATTACATGGAATTTGAAAGCTAATATTTTGATTAGACATGTCGGGCTTCTTTTTTCCCTGCAGAAAATTTCAGTGAAAAATTGAAAACTGAAATATGTCTTCCCCAAACTGAAATATTGTGATTAGGGAATGCCACTGCTGTGCCTCATGGGACATTGTGGTTCAGATGCCTCATGCTCCCATTCTCCTATAGGCTGGGCTCCTTGGTTTGACTACATCTCCCATGATGCATACAGTGTCCCCCCCCCCGCGGATGTTAATGTGAGGCATCATGGGAGATGAAGCCCAACTGGGGAGCCCAGCATCTAGAGTATAATGGAGAGATGAGGCAACTGAATTACAGCTCCCATGAGGCACTGTGGCAACATATCCCAAAAAGCAATCTCTGTTTTTAAGCAAAACCCAACAGTTTTTCAGATTTTGAGCATTCATTTTTTCATTGAAAATTTGAATTTTTTTCTTGAGATGCTTTTTGAGAGAACTTCTTTAAACAATAATTCCATCCAAATAGTTTCTATGGAAAATTTTTGACCAGCCTTAATTTTTATGGTGCAAATTCTATTTATTAGCTTTAATTCCACAGCACACATTGTAAATAGAATAACATGAATTCTGGCCTGCTTTATTTACCACAAATATATAGGCTGTTATATACATACTAAAGGAATTACATATTTGAAAAAAAATGAGAATGTTTCATGCAAGATTGGAAACACTATGGGATAAGATTCTGAAACCTTCATTTATATGGAATAGCACCTTACTCTATGAGTGGTCTCACTGAGGTCAGTGAGGGGCTATTCAATGTGAGTTATTCAATGTGAGTAAGCATGTCACTCTGCTTCTGTTTTTAGAATTAACAAATGCTGTGATGTCACATTGTGCATGAAGGACCCGATCTATCTTCCACTGAAGTGAATGAAAACATTGCTGTTGATTTTAATGGAAGTTGGATCATAGCTTAATTTCTGGAGTACAAGTTAAGGGGAAAAAAAGTTTAGGTTGCAGGTCTAAATTTTATACTCGCTTTGTAAATAGTTCTCTCCTCTTAGTCATCCTGAACAGAGAGATCATGCACATGGAGCAGGAGGTTCATGTTTCTCATTTGACTTTTGACCTCATTTCGGCTTGTGCACTCCTGAGGTGCAAACTACTTATTTTCACATATGGGAAGAAGTCTTTAACAATTGATTATTCTGTAGTCTTTAACCATGTCAGTTGCCTTCAGCGCTTGCTAGGAGTAAAATTCCACTCAGTACATTTTAATAAGGATTGTACCACATGCTGTTTCTTCTTTGCAGAAGTTTATGATCTGAAATTTGTGCTTAAATAATAATAAATACTAATAAAAGAAATAATTAGAGCAGTTGTCAAGGATTTTGTTATGAATGAGGACAAGGAGAGATGCAAACAAGCTGGAGATGGGTTTTAATTCACATGTTATTCTGGGAGCCTACAATTTCTGGTGAGAAAAAGACATATTTTAGGTCTAATTCCTCCTTTTTTTGGCATGGAACGATGCCTGCCTGTTTTGTTCAATCAGATGTTCAAATGAGAACTTTGGACGCTTACAACTAATTTTAGTAGGTGGGGTGCAAATTTCTTCTGATGCCACAAATAGAGCCTGATCACAGCTGTTTCACTATGATTATAAAAATTAAATCTGTGAATCATTTGAACTGTATTTACTGGTTGCAGAGGAATAAAACTCATCCACACAAAAATATCTTTCATCTTTTATATATATTTTTTTCCAAAATTAGGTACATCATTGTTCATGTGCAGTGTATTTTAAATATGATGTAGTTACAATGCCAAAGTATTTTAAAAAATCCCCCCAAAACGGAGACCTCGTTCAATTGAATATCGCATGCTTTTATGAAGAAATTGCATCTCTTTGTGGTGGGATAAATCTTTGAGCTTGTTCTGAAATTACTGTAAATCACATATAAACCTCTTCAGACTTAATAGAAAAGCTTAGAAACTTCGCTGGAACTTGGGCACTTCAAAGCTCTCACCGCTCCAGTCTGTACATGACTAAAAGGCTGTAAGGCAGATAGTACAAGGTAAAAACATTCAAATTAAAGAGAGACTTAATATACCACTATTATATCCTTTATAAGACATGTGGAGAATAAAATCTCTAAATATTAATGGGTTTCTTTTCCTGATGCCTGCATGTACATTAACTGCCTTTTGTTCCTGGTGTTAGGCCTTTAAATTTTAAGGGGAGAAATATACCCTCTGGTATACACTATGTGTTTCTTTGATACTTGAAGATGGATACTCTCATAACCCCAAATTGACTTTGAATTAGAAGTATTGAAAAGCTTGTATTGTGAAACTAGGTTCAGTCAATCTGTTTTTTTTAAGGAAAGCACTAGTGTTACCCAGGGAGGTGGTGGAATCTCCTTCCTTAGAGGTTTTTAAGGTCAGGCTTGACAAAGCCCTGGCTGGGATGATTTAGTTGGTGTTGGTCCTGCTTTGAGCAGGGGGTTGGACTAGATGACCTCCTGAAGTCCCTTCCAACACTAATCTTTTATGATTCTATGATTCTTCTGAATTCAATTAACACAGTAAACTGTGAGAGTCATTTTGGCATTTCACTCTGCGGCTGATAATAAAGAGAGACAATCTGTGTGTATGTGTGCATTGTTTGTAGTATGTCACCTGGTGGTGAATTACTAAAATTATTTTATATCTTACTGCACTGGACAAATAAGCATAAAGATTTTCCTTTTGTTTAAATTCTTATAAACCCTGGGATACTGGGTCGGTGGGGGGGAAGGAGTTAATGGAAATCTTCATTAAAGTCTTTTAGGCTTCAAGGCTTCTGGTTCTTGTAAACAACTTGGCACTTACACATGTATTTTTTATGTTTTTTACTAGTCTGTTTACTGGTTTTAAAATAAGAACCAAAATAAGAAAAGTCAGTAGAATTTTTTTAATTAACAAAAATGAAAAAGCTTTTCCACTGATCACAGGAACTTCTGCAGTTATTTAGCAAGATGTTTTATAGGACCAATGTTAATCATTTTAAAAGCGAAGAGTATGTTCTGAGTGTACTGATTTTTCCATTACTGAAAATTACTTTCTGTTTAGCAGAAGTCTTAAATCTGGGTTGGTTTTTAAATAGTTCCTTTTATGCCTAAAGGACGGTAAACTTAATCTTCACTTAATCAATTTGCCCTTGCCTTCTAATAGCTAACTAAACTGTTGAAGGGTAGAGGTCCTTGCAATGGATATCCATAACAACTGTCAGCTCAGATTTGATTTAGAAACTCTGTGTCCAAGATAGAAGAGATAATTGGTGTTTGTTTATCTTGATTCTTCAGCCTGGCCTATTCTGGTTTGACGGTCCAGTAAATTACTACATTACACTATCTGACATGAGACCCAGATTCAATCAGTACAGATCTTGGACTTTTTGCTTCTGGATGTCTCAAGTTCCTGCAATAGGTATTTCATTAGACATCCTGGCCCTTGTGGCCAGCATTGGTATAGACCTCCAGATTGTTTTTTCAAATACAGAATTTAAATTTGTGAATAGGAATCTCAGTATGAAGGCTTAGTCATTGTTACAGGTACTTGAAAGCGCTCTTCCTGCTACTCTAGTTAGGATGGATGAACCACAAAAGTATTCAGGCTCTGCTTTCTTAGATATCTCACAGCTATAAAGAGAGAGCACTTTTAAATGCACAAGGTTGAAAAATGTTTGATCTATTACTATTTCATAGCTCCTTGATAGGGAGTTTGGATTTTGAAAGCATTAGGAAATTAACTCTCTCACAAGCATATCCGTCCAGCCATCTGGAGTGAGTTCCGGAGAGATGCCCAGCGCTTTGAGAGTTACAGAAAGAGCTCAGCAAAAATTTCCAGTTCCATTCTTTGCCTGTGAATGTGTGCTGTCTCCAAATTCCCTCTGTGTACTGCTTCCATCAGTAATGTAGAAATCTGCTGCCCTCTCTGCCTTCCTGTAAAAGTTGCAAAGAAAGAGGACAGTTCTTTTGGTTTACTGGGATTTGTCTTGGGATTCTCTTTATTCATTGTGGTTGGGGTTTCTCCCTCTTCTTCTTCCTTATTTACACCTCTCTTCTTTTTATATATTTTTGTCATCATTCATCTGTGGAACTCATGTCTCAGTAGCAGAGCTGGTTGAAATTTTCTTGATTTTTGAGTTTTTGACAAGACATTTTTTGACAACTCCCTGAAGTTGTTCAGGTTTTTCAACTCACTTTACTTAGCAACCATTTGCTCAATGGATATATAACTAAGACAGAAATGGGTGTCTCCTGAGAGGGAGAGATTAATCAAAACTTGGTAAACCCTCATTAAAGTCTGTCTTCATTAATGCCTATTATCATGCATGTAGTCTGTACATGACATGGGAATTTCCTTACCCAAAGTGTAGGTACTGATTTCTTCAATCAGTACCATTTAACAAACTTTCTCCAGGAGTAAGGAGAAGTGTTAGAGCAGATCAGAAACACAAGTGAGCAGAATGTTTAATAAAGCTCCAAATTGATAGGCTGGCAGGGAATGCCCTTGAGTTGGATCTGTCCCAAAAATTCCATGTGTGATTGAATGACTCTGAATGGGTGGCCCTGACTATAGACTGGTGGAAGTATTCATTATGGAAAGACCAACTTTTGGTTAGTGGACAGAGTTATCATACTTTCCTCTATAGTCTGGCCAATATCAAAATGCTTTAATCTAATTTCAGACTTTGTAATACACTGTCTATCGGATATAGCCATATGGATTCAAATAGCACTTTGCTTGCCATCTGCTGATAGAGGAAAGTGAGATTCTAATTTAAAATGACAAAAATACTTTTCTGTCTGAAATGTGGTAGGATGCCTTTACTAGTTGTTTGTACTGCCATTATTATTGATTGCACTGCATTAAGGGGTTGTGTTAATTTGATCAAATTCTGTTTTCAGTCTGATAATTATGATCTTTTAGTTTACAAAAATACCAATAGTAATTCAGTGATGACTATTAATAGCCATAAAGTATTTGGAAAATAATGCTCTTTAACTCTTAAAATATTTGATAATTACAGCATCTCTTACAAAATGGCAGTAATTGTAAAAACTTTCTGTTGTTCAAATGTATGAGTGCCAGAAATCAGAAAGGCCTTAATAATTGTTAACAGAAACTATTTTTTAAAGGGCTGCAAGAACATATTTCCTTTTTAACAGATAGGATAGAGGCAGGGGACAGGAATTCATTCTCAATACAAAGACAGCTCTTGTTTTTTAGAGCTGACTGGGGAATTCTGATTTCTGGGTTCTAGTCCCAGAAGTGCCACTAATTCACTTTCTGATCTTGGGAAAGTCACTTCCAGTCAGTTTACAAGTTGCTGCTAATTGTGAGAGCCTTCATTTTTGAACCTTACCTGTCTGTTTTATAATGCTGCACAGCTGGAGACACATAGGGCCTGATCTTCAAAGCTGCTAAGAACCTATAAATGCTTTTCGCTTCACTTGGGGATTGATCCTCAGCTGGTGTAAATTATCATAGCTCCATTAACTCTAGTGGAGCTAAGATAGTTTACATAGAGGAGGAACTGCTTCCTGAAGTTGTGGGTGCTCCTTACCTCTGCAAATCAGGCCCTGATTGTCTCTGGTTTTGTGCCCAAAATTAACAGACATGCTTGAAATTTCATTTCTTAACCTCTCTCTTCGTCAGTTTCCCCATCTGTGAAATGGGGTAATAATACTTACCTATCTAACCAGTGTGTTAAATTGATGACGTTTGTCCGTAGTATTTAGACTGTGTCATAATTAATTGTTATTTATAAACATTTTGATTTCTGCAGATGAAATATAAGATATAAGTGCAACGAATAATAAATACTCAAATATAAATTCTAATAATCTATAGGTAATATAGTGTATTCTGCATCAGTGCTCAAAATATTTAACTACTTACTAATACTCACCTAGGCCCTGATTCTACTGCCCTTACTCATGGTGAATAGCACCTTATTTGCCACTGATTTCACTAGTCCCTTTGGAACAGATAAAACAAAATTTATACAATAAATATATCATGAACTATTTTCCTATAAAAATGATTAAATTATGGGATTTTAATGTATTAAGACAATCACAATGTTTTTTTTTTCTGGTGCTATAGCAATTGGGCTATTGATTTGCCAAAGGTTAGGATGTGAGGAATATAGGGAATAAAATGCTGTTTGTGTTTGAGGATCAGCAATATAGAAAAGCACAGTTTGTCCCATGTACTGCATACAGAAGGAATGTCCCAAAGAAGTTCCTGTGTTCTGTGTTATAAAATAAAGAGTTATGAGATGTGTGAATGATGCCTTTATCTGTTAATATAACTAATCCCCTACTGTTGTGTATTGTGATATTTCTGACACTAGTTATTCCTTAGTGCACTTGGTGTTTGCAGTAATTTTTGCCATGTCACTGAAGACAATGAAGACTGAAGACAGTGGGACCCTGCATTTTTAGATCGTTGGATCTGAATATTTGCTGAGCATAATGTGAAATATGTGAAATATTTATGTGTATATTGATTGTTTCACATTATGCATTGGCATTTTTTTAAAGATAGTGCTGCAGAAGCCACTTACAGAGCACATCACACTACAAAATGTTCTTCAATCATCTGACAATCCCACATTTTCAATGCTTTGAAATTTGTACTATGGCTTATAAAATGTAGGAATTTGTGATGATCTGTCTATTTGCCCAGGTATGTTTCTGTGTGTTTACATTAACAGTTATATGGATTTTTCAGCCTGTTGTTTTCCTTATATTGTAGTTTGTTTATCCATTTGATTGCACCACAAGAGTGAATAGGAAATGGATATAGGTTATACAAAGTGATTACCTGTTTATTATAAAAATAATTAAGTTGCATAGGAATGGGAATGTTGTCTAGTGGTTAGAGCAGGAGGGAGCCAGGACTACTGGATTCTGTTCCAGTCTCCGGCTTTGACTAAGCTGGATGATTTGGAGCAAATGACATAACCCCTCTTTGTCTTAATTTGCTCATTTTATTACCAGGGGCATGGAGATAATTAATGTTAATAAAGTGCTTTGAGAGCCTTGGATATGAGGTACAATAGAAGAGGAAATTATTATTACTAATTACTGAAATTGTATATGTTTAATACACATTTATTTCTTTATATTAGATCCACTATTTTACAACGACAGCTTTGGCTTACTCAGGCATGATTGCACTTCTGACATGAACAAATGGTTTTGAAACCAGTCATGTTAGGTCAAGATAGTGAGAACAGCATATGGTAATGAGGTTGGAACTGTATAAACAACATGCTTGTAACACTGGACTAGGGAAATGACAGTGTCATTCTCACTCCTTAAACATCATCAGCATGCTATTCCCCTTGTCCCTCAGGATGATAGAATTTATTGAAGCAGTTTATTTTCAACACATGGTTGATCTCTTTGTCTGTATCTGTGCTTTGTTATGGGCTTTATGCATGAGCCTTGAGAAACTTGCTCAGCCTTTTATCTGCCTACCATGTAAATTCTGTGATTTGTTAGACATACCTGGGAAAAAATAAAAACTTACTTAGATGATTAAGTCGTATACAGTTAGTGTCAACCGAAAAAAAGACGGAGTGAATGTAGGGTGCGTATAAGAGACTAGTCCATGCCGCCTCAGATATATTTATAACATTTTCCCAGCTGAAGAAAGGAGAACATAGGGATTTTAGGTGCCCTTTGAGAAATCTCACAGCACATTTAACCAGAAAAGCCTCACCAATGGATATTTTTATTATGTTTGGGTACTTATGCATGTAAGTATATGTGTGAATGTGCATATCCAGAGCATGTTCATAAGTTTATATGGATATAGTCTCTGTGTGTACAGTATGTGCCATGTATACGAGACATAGCACTTAAGTGAACTACAAGACTGTACAGACATTGAGGAAGTGAATGAAAACATGGTAACAAGGAGAATGAAATGCAAGAGGTTTGTGATGTCATCTGTGTGTCAAAATGCTATTAGAGCCTGAGCATTGTTTTCCTGCTCTATGTACTGTATGTTTAACAGCAAAGTAAAATAATTATACATTTTGTCTATGTATATTGTTTACATTACATTTCTTTCTCTAAGGGAGATTACTTAGATAACATCTGAAGAGAGAATGTTATTTGTTTTTGCAGCTTTGAAAGTTTTTGTGGCTATACTGTTTGTTCCCTGGTTCTCAAAAGGAGAAAATTCCCATGATCTTTTTGTAGTTTTAAAAGCCATTTTTACTGAGAAAATGGACTTTGATTGGCTTGTAGGACCAAGGCTGAGTGACTTCAACCCCCCTAGACTTCGAGTGGAGTAAAGAACAGTCAGGATAAGATTTTCAAGGTATTTAGGTATCTAAACTGCGGACAAGTATATGTAGTAGGATTTTCAAAAAATCCTGGTAGGTGCCTATCTGATCTTTTGGTTCTTTAACATCTTTGATAATGTCCTGGTCAGTGGCCGGCAAGATCATACCCTGAATACCTTAAAAACATTCATGAGCACTTCCCTCTTCCTCAGCTACAACTAAGGTGAATGTGGCTGCAGAAGCACCAAATATGAAAAGTACCAACACTCTAAATGTAATCTGTAAGTGAAAAAATTTTTGGAGTTATTTTCTGTATAGCTTGACATCTGAAGGGAGCTATATTTCACAGCTTTGCTGTCATTAGAGGTGTTCTAGTCACTGAAGCTCTCTGGTGATGTCATAGTTGTGAACTAGGGCTATTTTTCTTAAGCTGGCAGTATGTTCTTAACTATTTCGGCACATACATTTTATGCTGCACAGTTTAAATGTAATTCATGCACCAGAGTGACTAATATATCTCCTGTCTGTACTGATTTATCATTGTAATAACTTGGTGACTTAAAAAACTGCATCTACAGGACCATATGCCTCACCACGACCAGGATAGATACAGAGTATGAGATCAAATATGTACAAACATGTTAATATTGTCATATATATGGTGTTGTGAGATACAAAGCGCCCAGACCACACTCTACCATTTGCAAGAAAAAAATTCAGTGGAAAGAGTCAATTAAACTCTGTTAATAATGTTATCAGTAGAAATGACTGAAAGATCAGGTGAAATTTTTGCAAAAATGTTAGTGAAAACTTCATGCCATTTTTGTAAAAAATAAACATTTTAAAATAATATAATAATTGGGAAATAATTTTTCATCAGCTCTATATTTGGCTAGAAAGCAGGATGATATTTTTGTGATTTTTTTTTTATTGTTTGGTGTTGAAATTTGAATTTTCCAACCAACATTGAGCAACAAAAATTGAATTGGAAGGAGGATCTAAAGCAAGTAGCTCATGATTATAACTGCACCAGACATGACACAACTGGTTAGTGTGTATTTTTCCTGATGTTTGTGTGGTCTCCAAGGTTACCCATAGATAACTTGGGTACATTTGTAGTGAACAAAAAGGGTAATAAATATGCCAGCTACACAGAGGGATGGAGAGAACAGTTGAAGAGAGCCTCTGAAATTGCTGTGGAAAACAGTATAATGACAGGAGCAAGAAGGAAAGTTGGAAAGCAGAGTCTCCTAAGGAAGTTGTCTGAATATATACAGGGAAACAGATTGTATTTGGAAGATACAAGTTGTATTGTAGAAGAGAGGGTCTTGAGTACAAGGTGAAACTCAAAACAGGAATTGGGTACAAGTAAACAACTTCAGTGGAATCTTGTAATGTCTTGTGATTGCCATACTCTGAAATTTAAGCTGGAATATCAAGTAAAAGGGCTAAAGGACGAGCTCAGAGGCAAAAAACAAAAAACAAACAAGACATGAGGCTGCAGGCAGAGCTTTGGGACCCTTCCACCTTGCAGGGTCCTAGAGCCTGGGCTTCAGACTGAGCCTGAATGTCTGCACCACAATTAAACAGGCCCGCAAGGCCGAGCCCTGCGAGCTTGAGTCAGCTGGCACAGGCCACATGTGGGTTTTTAATTGTGGTGTAGACATGCCCTTTGGGATAGCTATGCTAACAGCCATGATGCCTCCAAATAGAGAGAGTAGCCATTGCACCCCTGCATTCAATGACCTTTCCATCAGCTGCTGCTTGAGAGAATTTGTCTGTTGATCAGAAAAAGCAGTTTGACTTCCAACAAAAATGCTAGTGAGGTTCCACTATGGCTGAAACTGTGTAGTTATTCCATAAAATAATTATTTTTAAATGAATAGTCCATTCATTAAATGCAATTTTAAATGACTAGCATGACATTTCTTTGAAGAAAGACATGATGTACGGCCTTGAGAGAATTCAGCCACATTTTCATTATTGTTCATGCAGAATGTAATTTTAGTCATATTCTAGAAGTCTGTCTAAAGCAGTTTTGTTACAAGGACAGACAAAATGAGAGACATAATTCCAAACTGACAGCAGGCTTTTCTCTGGGGAGACCACTTTGAGAAGTTTGAGGGTGAAAGAGGTCCAGAAAGGTAACCTGGGAGGAAAACAGAGGGAGTGAGATGTGTATGTTAGTGAAGGCCTGGGGAGATAACTGGGTTCTTCAACGTGAGTAAAAGCACTTTTCCTTTGAATGGGTTAACTCAGTGGTGGGCATCCTGCGGCCCACCACTGGGTTAACAGGTAGACAGTCAGAGAAACTCAGTCCATAGGAGATTTGAGGCAAATCAAGGTTTAGAAGAGCTGTGTACAGAAAGGAGAGAACTGCACCAGGAAGTTAAGGCCGCAGCCGGAGAAGTTACCTAAATGACTGTTCCAGTCTTATTGCAATAATATTTTTTTCGGCATTTAAACAAATGTTTCTGTGCCTATGTATTCCTCCATACCCGCCTTTTTGTTCAGAGTGAGCACGTCTACATTCCTATCCTAAACAGTGAAGGGGACATCAAATTATAGTAAATCTGTTAGTATCTATGATGTGTAAATCAGATAAACAGTGACAAAAGTTCTCTTTGGTGGCTTATGGGAAATCTTTGGTGGTATCGGTCCAAATCTTACTGGCATTAGCAATACAGAAAAACACCTTGAAAAGTGACATCCTTCTGAGTACATTCAGTGGAGGGTTCTGGGACTGAAAAACAACTGAGCCTCTATTATGTGATTGTTACTTTTAGATGAGGCCTTCACAGGTCAAATGTTGACACATTTAGTTGTAATGTCGGTAAATCAAACAACAGGAGAAGCCCACTGCACATCATATTTTTAGTGAGTGAAGTTAAAATCATTAAACTACTTTTATCTTGTGTGCATGTTAAAGCCTCTTTGTTATACCTGAGGGCTGTGCAAATCAGATATAGTTAGAATAAACAAGCACGGGAGCACCTGGATTTGACATAAAACACTATATATGAATTTTAAAGAAAGCCCTTGAGAGCTGCCTAACTAATGCATATGTTAGATCTGCCTCAGGCTTTCTTAGCATACGGTATATGGTAATACCACGCAGGACATGGATTTTTTTTTACAAAGAACTTCATTTAGATGACACAGACATCGCAATCTCTGAGGTATGTGTGATGAAAACTGTTTTTCAGCATACATGGTGGATGCTATAATTTGGAACCGTAAAACTGAAAAATTAGTGAGGTCTTACTGCTAATTGCTTATGATTAAGTGATGGGTGCGGATAGCAGTTAAAAAAAGAATAGAATGCTTCAAATGTTGAGCAAAAAGGGCTACGTGACCAGTTTCTCATGATTCAGTAATCTTCGCTATACACGCATCCATCATCCAGTTTGGATACAAGAATGGGCAGAAATCTTGGGGCGCAGACATTGAGATTCTAACCCTAAACAAATACTTTGCCTCAGTCTTTAATGAGGCTAATGAGGCGCTTAGGGATAATGGTAGGATGACAAATGGGAATGAGGATATAGTGGTAGATATTACCACATCCGAGGTAGAAGCCAAACTCGAACAGCTTAATGGGACTAAATCGGAGGGCCCAGATAATCTTCATCCAAGAATATTAAAGGAACTGGCACATGAAATTGCAAGCCCATTAGCAAGAATTTTTAATGAATCAGTAAACTCAGGGGTTGTACCGTATGATTGGAGAATTGCTAACATAGTTCCTATTTTTAAGAAAGGGAAAAAAAGCGATCCTGGTAACTATAGGCCTGTTAGTTTGACATCTGTAGTATGTAAGGTCTTGGAAAAATTTTTGAAGGAGAAAGTAGTTAAGGACATTGAGGTCAATGGTAATTGGGACAAAATACAACATGGTTTTACAAAAGGTAGATCGTGCCAAACCAACCTGACCTCCTTCTTTGAGAAGGTAACAGATATTTTAGACAAAGGAAATGCAGTGGATCTAATTTACCTTGATTTCAGTAAGGCATTTGATACGGTTCCACATGGGGAACTACTAGTTAAATTGGAAAAGATGGGGATCAATATGAAAATTGAAAAGTGAATAAGGAACTGGTTAAAGGGGAGACTACAACGGGTCATATTGAAAGGTGAACTGTCAGGCTGGAAGGAGGTTACTAGTGGAGTTCCTCAGGGATCAGTTTTGGGACCAATCTTATTTAATCTCTTTATTACTGACCTTGGCACAAAAAGTGGGAATGTGCTACTAAAGTTTGCAGATGACACAAAGCTGGGAGGTATTGCTAACACAGAGAAGGACCGGGATATCATACAGGAAGATCTGGATGACCTTGTAAATTGGAGTAATAGTAATAGGATGAAATTTAATAGTGAAAAGTGCAAGGTCATGCATTTAGGGACTAACAACAAGAATTTTAGTTATAAATTGGGGACACATCAGTTAGAAGTAACAGAGGAGGAGAAGGACCTCGGAGTATTGGTTGATCATAGGATGACTATGAGCCACCAATGTGATATGGCTGTTAAAAAAGCTAATGCAGTTTTAGGATGCATCAGGCGAGGTATTTCCAGCAAAGATAAGGAGGTGTTAGTACCATTATACAATGCACTGGTGAGGCCTCATCTGGAGTACTGTATGCAGTTCTGGTCTCCTATGTTTAAGAAGGATGAATTCAAACTGGAACAGGTACAGAGAAGGGCTACTAGGATGATCCGAGGAATGGAAAACCTATCTTATGAAAGGAGACTCAAAGAGCTTGGCTTGTTTAGCCTAACCAAAAGAAGACTGAGGGGGGATATGATTGTTCTTTATAAATATATCAAAGGGATAAATATTAGGGAGGGAGAGGAATTATTTAAGCTTAGTACCAATGTGGACACAAGAACAAATGGATATAAACTGGACACTAGGAAGTTTAGACTTGAAATTAGACGAAGGTTTCTAACCATTAGAGGAGTGAAGTTCTGGAACAGCCTTCCAAGGGGAGTAGTGGGAGCAAAAGACATATCTGGCTTTAAGACTAAGCTTGATAAGTTTATGGAGGGGTTGGTATGATGGGATAGCCTAATTTTGGCAATTCATTTGGCAATTGAGATTTGATTATCAGCAGGTAAGTATGCCCAGTGGTCTGTGATGGGATGTTAGATGGGGTGGGATCTGAGTTACTACAGAGAATTCTTTCCTGGGTGCTGGCTGGTGAATCTTGCCCACATGCTCAGGGTTTAACTGATCGCCATATTTGGGGTCGGGAAGGAATTTTCCACCAGGGCAGATTGGCAGAGGCCCTGGAGGTTTTTCGCCTTCCTCTGCAGCATGGGGCATGGGTCACGTGCTGGAGGATTCTCTGCAGCTTGACGTCTTCAAACTACAATTTGAGGACTTCAATAACTCAGACATAGGCTAAGGGTTTGCTACAGGAGTGGATGGGTGAGATTGTGTGGCCTGCGTTGTGCAGGAGGTCAGACTAGATGATCATAATGGTCCCTTCTGACCTTAAAGTCTATGAGTCTATATTTAGGAACATTCAAAGGAGATGGGTAAAGTAAAACACATAGGGCCAGATTTTCACTAATGTCACTTTGCAGTGATCTGAGAGCGTAAAGATGCTTTAAAGCAAGGGTCCTTTGCAAAGTGCCAGAGCAGTATAAGGAACTCTTAGTGTAAATGAGAATCTGGCCCATAGTACACCATGAACTGGTTTCAAAAGCACAGCAATTATTTTGTTATTAATAAATAACACTTTGCAGCACTACAGCACTTTCTATCCAAGGATTTCCTAATCTTATCCTGCCCCCAAGCACCAATCATTCACAGACAAATTAAAACAAGCAAAACACCTGTTTTTTTGAGGCACTCACAACAAGAATATTCTCCGCTTGTTTCCACGTCAGCGGTTAGTAAGTTTTCAGAACTAAGAGCAATCAGTGATGCTGGTGTACAGACAAAGCTGGGGACAGCCGGCTAAGGAGTTTACTGTTACACAAGTATCATCCATGTTAATTTCAGCTCCATTCAAAACAGGAAGAAAAGATAGCTTGCAAGTTGAAAGGCAGTGAGGGCAGTATTTTTCAAGTTTCTAGAAGACATTGCATACAACAGATAGTTGAAATATACTATGGTATTGTCAAGGGCAAACGTGGACGGGCAGTTTTCTATGAAAGTGCCTCCAAATGGCCAGGTTTGGGTGGCAATTTTTGAGTGTGTCGAAGTTGTTCCATTGTTTCCTTATATGAATGGCTTGCTCTAATCTTCCTTTTATGTTGTTGCGCAACCCCTCTTTAACTGATCCCTTTCCATGGCAGTAGTATTTCCCTGGGTTTCTCCACACCACTGACATACATAGTATTCCAGGACTGAGTTTTTAAAAAGGGGGATCTGTTCCTTTAAAGCTCTCCAAGATAGAGCTTGTGCTGGTGCTGCTAATCTTCAGGCAGCAAAGTGGGTTTAAACCCTTGAGAGAGTCTAACGATAAAAGTCTGGTCTTACCCTTTTTAGGGGAAGCAATCATATGTCTCCTATTTATAGTTATAAGAACATTTTTATAGCAGCAGATAATTTCCCCACCCCAAAATTACAGGGTAACAGCTAATGCTTAGAAGCTGGGGTTCTTGCAGCAATATGGGGAAAACCTTTCTTAACATCTCTCTGTTTATTACTGCAGTTACAGGATGGTTATTCTGTTAATTCTTAAATGATATGTGAATTCTTTGTTGTGTCCTGTTTAGTGATTAATATATCTCTTATCTCATTTGTATGTTACCTTTCTCCCCTAAATCTCATATCTCACAGCAACTGGGAAACCAGTACTGCAATACCGTGTTCTTATTCCTTCATAGGAAGGTGTAAAAATGAGATTACATGTAATAACGTTACTTGAGCAGTTGGAGCCGTTAAGTATATATGACATCTCTGCACATTGATTAAACACTCTGTCCAATTTATGAAATAATGGTAATGTTAACAATGTGGTAAATGATTCGCCACACACTAAGTAATGTAGGTGAAATTTAGCACAAAAGTGATTCACAGTGAAGAAATTATAATTCATCAATTTCCTCCCCTCTTACCCTTCAAAGGGATCAACAGGACTCTGCAGGGGCATAAAGCTCTGGCTGCTATGATCCCTTTGGAAGAACAGGGCTTATGCATTTTCTACAAAGAACATGATGTATGATTCCCAGTGCTGCTTTACTATGACACCTTGCAACACTTGAGGTGAAAAGATCATTTAGTGTCTACATTTGTTCTTCATCTCATCTTTGTCATTCAGAGAATCGTATATTTCTTCAGCTGTTTAAAGTGTTAACTTGAAGAAATGGGATCTGTGAGAATATTCCCAAAACTAATTTACATGATGGAATAATTTGAGCTAGCTTTTGATCCTTGTTCTCTAGGAGTAAAGAACCATGTTGGGGGACTGTTTGGAGACTACTTGGGAATCCACTCAAAACCCAGCAAGTATATTCTATACTGTTGTCAAACATGCATAGCATTGTCTAAAAGATTACGATTTAAAGGTGTGGTGATAGAACATGTTGTTCTAACTAACATGTTCTAAATACCTGGAGTAGACAAACAAGGTGGAAGAGGTAATATCTTTTATTAGATCAACTTCTGTTGATGAGAGAGACAGGCTTTCCAGCAGTGTGCATTGTGTACCCTAGATTTAATTAATACGATCTAACAACACACTTTATATTCTAGTCTGGACAAGGTCCATCAGACTTTGCCAGTCATTTAATTCATTGGTTAGCTTGTCTAATAGGGTGTCACCTTTGACAATCACATTCCAATCCAATACTGGATATTCCCCCTAGGTAATGGTCTGTGACGACAACTGTGATCAATGTCTGAGTTACAGCATCACCTAACCAATCCATTAATATATCACCGTCAGCAAAAGACACAATGAAGCCAAGATTGGTAGCAGCATAACAATCCCATTTTTTATACCCAAAATAAAGTATTTTAAGAGTTAGACTAAAAACATATCAACACTTTTGGGGACTTGCCCTTTTAATTATTATTGTGTAAAGATATTTTTTGTTAAGTGTATAGCTGTATTAAGGGAAATGAAGTAGTGCAAAGATTTTTTTTTTTAATTCACCCTCCAACTAAACCATTGGTTTAGTGATTAGCACAGGAGCCTTTTACATTGTGTTTTGAGCTGAGTTCCCTGGCTGCAGTTCACTCAACCTTGACGTAAATCTGAAATAAGCACTTTGTGAGAGGTTAGCCTTTTGTGCAGGGTGTGTGAGAAATCCTGCCTGACCAGGTTTGTTACAGAAACCAGTGTCAAATTGCCTTGCCCCAAGTGTTTGAATATGAAAGCGGGAGGGAAGGGGGAAGAAAGAGAAAAAAAACTTTTAAAGACTATCCTCGCTCTCAACTACTGAAAGGCTAATTATTCTGAAAAACTAGTGTTTAAACTTATAATATTTTAGCAATCATATGACAATGTTTGGCACCATCAAGAAATCCTTTTGATGATTTACAGTATGCAGGTACAGTAGATGAGTATGTCATTCATAGAATCCTCATTCTACGTATTTCTTGTCGAGGCTGGTTGCTTTTAATTTAATCTATTTGATCATGCTATTTGCCTTAGGTGATCAGCAACCTTTCATGTAAATCTTAGCCAATCTCATAAAACTAATGGAGAGGGGGAAAAAAACATAGGAGCTGTAGTCATGCCTTCACTGTTGATGTCAGCAGTGTCATAAGAAGGCAGATAAGGTATGTGACCCTCCCTTTTTATATGGTACATCTCCTCCCTTATGCTTTATTTATTTATTTATTTTTTAAAAGAAACTATAGGTTATATCCTTTGGAAATGGAAACAATATATTATCTTATTTCCTCAGGGTCCTTTACTTGAAAAGCCTATTGAGAACATTTAGTCAGACTTCCATGCAGTCTAGAAGCAGATTTTTTCCAATTAGCTTTAAAACCGAGTTTCTGTATGCTCCTGTTTCTTTTAGCAACCTTTATGTTAATTGGAGTTATGCATTAGTTGAGGCCTTTTGTATAAACTCTGTCATGCATGGCAGTTAGATCAGCACATGTGCTTGGAGGTTTGTGTGTGTGTTGTTGTTGTTTTTTATTGGAATTTTTTGACAGAGCGATCATACTAATTGTAGTATTATGTTAAAGACTGATAGTGTTTCTTGTAAGTAATATGGACTCTGAATTAACAGAACAAGTGACTGGAATCTGAGGAGAGGGACAAGAAGCAAGAGGCTCTGTTCAAGCAAACTGTCAGAGTAAATGGAATGCGTCAGAAGTGAAACACGCTGCAAAGGGGCTAGCAGTCTCTCACAAGCTGTGATTTATTTAATGGAAGGATTGACTTCAGAGGTTTTGGCTCACGCGCCATGTTGGGTTTTTTTCCTTTTGATCCTTTAGTTTCTCGAGAGCTGGAATTATGTCTAGTAGGAACAAACTAGTGAGAAAATCGCACCTTTGAGGCCATTTTCTCCTGACTACTAGTTTTCTTGTGCTTCCCCTCTTGAAGTCTTGGTGAAGGTGCAGTCTGCATTTGAACTAGTCAGTCTATATACAAATAACAGAACACTTTCTTGCCTTGTAATTAACTCTTTGAGGCCCTAATTTGGATTTTTTGAATTATAAGAATTGGCGGCATCCATGTTTCCCTCCTAGTGCATGAATAATACATTTTCAGCTGGGACTGTACATTAAAAAAGCAAAACTGCTTATCTTGGTACATTCCAATGCTGTTGCAGTCATCATGCTTTTATAGCCACCTTGCATTTTGTTAAACATATAACATCTGACTGTTCAGTAATCTTGCAATCTAGTATGTTGTTCCAGACTTCTGGGATATAATTTTAAATATGTGTTACCAGTCCCATAAAAAGAAAGAAAGAAATGTTATTAAGGAAAAGTTAGACTTGCATGGTTCAGCAGTCAGAAATCAGGAAAAGACAATGTTAAGGTTGCTCACATCCTCTTAACTCTGCCCGCTTGGTTATATAACAGTTTTTAATTACATGATTGCAGACTATTTCTCAAATATAGAGTAAAATACAGTTTTTTTCAAAAGCCTTCCTTACTAGGTGTAGATGAACTCTGACCTTATTCTTTACTAAATGTCTCTATGCGCCTAGGCTAGCCAAACATGTGCACACTGAAGCCTTCCTTAGTTGCACTGTTTACACGTTTGAGGCCTGATTCTGATACTCCTGCTCATTTGAAACATCCAACCATACAGGTTCAATGCAGGATCAATGCCCCTGATTGCCAGAGGGTGGGGGGAGAGGGGAGGCTGTTATGTTAAACCTTTGCCTATGTTTCCCTTTCCCCTTTTAAAAATATTGAGTATTTGGGTATTTTCATTCATAAAAGCTCGATTTGAGCTCATCCCTTCCTATCTTTCCTTCTGTCTTGCTATAGTCCAGGTACCCTCCTGCCACTGAGCTTCTTACCCACTCCTAGTCCTCTCCTGATTCATCCCACTCCCTGCCTTACCCTATGTGAAGCAATTTGTTCTGCACTGTTTTTTTTAATATTGCAGTAGTGCCAAAAGGTCCTAATGAGCCCCATTGTGCTAGGTGCTGCACAGACATATAAGACCTGGTCCCTGGCCTAAACAGTTTCCAATCTAATTGAATCTAATTTCCATGTGAGGAAAAAAGAAATAAACAGCCATCAGGTATAGGTCAAAAGACTGAAGGCTTCTCTGAGACCCCAGAAACAAATTGCAGAGGTAATTTTTTTTCTCATTCTCTAGTTGATTGATTGGATAATAATGCATTTAATAAATTAGATTAGTGTTTCCCAAACTTGGGATGCCGCTTGTGTAGGGAAAGCCCCTGGCGGCGTGGGCTAAGGGACGTACTAGCTGCCGCTGCTCCATTGGCCTGGAGCAGCGAACCGCGGCCAGTGGGAGCCGCGATCGGCGGAACCTGCTGATGGGGCAGGTAAATAAACTGGCCCGGCCCTCCAGGGGCTTTCCCTACCCAAGCGGTGTCCCAAGTCTGGGAAACACTGAATTAGATGATCAATACTGGTGCCCCTCAAATGCTGAGAGAAATTATTCCTGTAAAAGATATATCACTGTCTTACTATCAGTCTCTCTCTCTGGAATTGGGTATGAATTCTCTTTGGAGAGTGTTGCCCCTACTGAGGATGGCACTATTACCTGCGTCACTTAGGAGACAGCATTGCTCAGCATTAGAACGGGTGACAGGGCTCCTGGGTTTGATTCCTCCTTCTATGTAGGCGAATCACAATCTCTCTATGTCTCAGTCTACTCCTCTAAGGAATGTGCCTCATGCCTAGATTCCACAGTAATAAATGGCTTATAAACACCTCTGCTAGATAAATGGTTGTATTTATACCTACTTCATAAATAAAGCTTGCTGTTAAATTTCAAATTCTGATTTTTTTTTTTTTTGGTGACAGAAAAAGAAGGCACACATTTCTTTGTGAAAATTTTCACAGAAAATGTTTCCATTTTTTGATAACCTAGCTTTACTCATAAGCATGTTGTGGGGATTAATTAATCTTCCCTTTGTGTTTGACTGCACTTTGAGATCTTTGGATTGAAGATTCTCTATGAGTACAAGTATTGTTACTATATAACTTGTGATAAATATTTATTTTAAATATAAAATCTGTAAAAAGTATGGCTTTGCCTTTTGGTTTGACAGTAGCTCTTGCTTTATCAAAATATGTGAGAGGATATGGGATGCTGGGGCCTAGAACCTTATTCTTCACTTTATAATCAATTCCAATGCAGCCAGGTTGAGGTTTTACTGTGGTGCTAATCAGCCAAAATGACTTTGTTATATTTAACTGATGCTCTTTAATATATCAACAATCAAAATGGGGGCAAAAAGAGCCATTGTATTCATTAACCCTGTTGACTGTCAGGGTAAGTATCATCAGAGCGCTGCTATTTGTTGCTATCACTTCAGGACATCGCTAGTGATCTGTTTCATTTGGGCCTGGAATGTTTGTCCGGGATGCACCTGAGATTGTCACAGTTTGAAGGATGCAACCATTACTCATGATAAAATGCATATTGAGTTTATATGGAACCACATATGGAGGAATGTACAATTCAACTTGTGTGAAGTTGGCAGAACCTGACTCTAAATGAGGGGATTGAATAAATCCTCCACCATCTGACATTAATTTAGAATTTTGTTAGGTAATCTTCAACAGTGCCATTCATGATAGATCCCAAGCAGAGCTTTGGGCCTCCTTAAATTGGATGGCACAGCAACAACCTTGAATACTGAGTTCTGTATGCCATAGTGGGCTTTAAACACAGACACTCCTCCATTTATGGGTGCAATATTTGTAGCATTTTCTTTTCTTAGTATAGGGAATAATACAAATACCGTGACTGAAGGGAAGTACTGCAGCATGGTAAACATCCTTTAGTTTTAATAGCACAGACTGTACAAAGTCACTTGGGATGTCACATACCTTGCTAATAACTTAGCATCATGCTTGTCTGGACTAGTGAATTCATTTTTAAAAAAGGTCCTTTTCTTTTATGTTGTTCCTTTGTAGTTTGTAGGCTCTATTAACAAATGCTCCTGTGCATGGTTATGATTACATGTACCTTTGCATTGGGCCTGCGGTGTTGTCTTTCACCACATCTTTTGCACAGGAGTCGTATGGATTATCTATGTCTTCAATTTTCATTATTTTTCCCACATAAACACTGAAGGAAACCTAAGGGTGATTGGGTAATTTGCTTTCTAATCTTGCTTGAACACTTCTCTGGGTGTTAGACTTCAAAATAGATGTGGATATTAAAACTTTCAGATAGAAATCCAAGATATTTTAGACTCTAAACCAGTGCAAATGTACAAGGCAATTAGGCTAAGCAGGGCCGGCTCCAGAGCCCAGCGGGGCAAGCACCCGCCTGGGGCGGCCCTTTCCCGGGGGGGCGGTAGGCTGGGCCGGCGGACCTGCCGCAGTCATGCCTGCGGGAGGTCCACCGGAGCCCCGGGAGCAGCGGACCTCCCGCAGGCATGACTGCGGACGGTTCACTGGTCCCGCGGCTCGGCTGGACCTCCCGCAGGCATGCCTGCGGCAGCTCAACCAGAGGCGCCGGACCAGCGAACCGCCCGCAGCTGCGGGAGGTCCAGCCGAGCCGCGCGACCAGCGGACCCTCCGCAGTCATGCCCGCGGGAGGTCCGCTGCTCCCGCGGCTCGGGGGCGCCTCCCGGGCATGACTGCTTGGGGCGGCCAAATTTGTAGAGCCGCCCCTGAGGCTAAGGTTGGGTGGATGTAATAAGGTGAACTTTAATATTGCTTGTTGCATCTGTTTCTTCTGATGTGCATGTGAGTGAGTGCTGTTCAGAATGACTGCCCGGTGCATGCCCACCAATATTTAAACTGTGAAGGATCTGTGTAGAGAAGAGATTTTCTTTCCCATATAGGTTC
Source organism: Mauremys mutica (assembly GCF_020497125.1). NCBI lineage: Eukaryota > Metazoa > Chordata > Testudines > Geoemydidae > Mauremys > Mauremys mutica. The sequence goes on from NC_059073.1 coordinate 29,886,361, forward strand.
ATGCTTCATCACAGATTGTTAGAATATATAACACCAGCTGGCCTTGACTGTGAAAAACAATTAAATACACATTGCATGTATTGATATTAATAGATTAAATAGAGTAGAACAATCATAAGAACAAAATTGGAGGGATCCCATATTTACTTCCATCACAACTCACAATTATCAAGAGACTTGGCCAAACTCACTTAACTTGGAGCGGGTGGGGCAGGGGAGGGAAAGCAAACTGTAGCCTTGATGAGATTTTTAAGTCAATGTTTTTTCACACTTGACATAACTAGATTTCTCCTCATGCTGCTTCCCCTCCACCTCAACCCAATGTATTTATACTGTTGCTCAGGCTTCAAGGGCTGTTTGATGGAACTGAAGGCTCAGAAATGCTCTCTAGGTAATGGGATCCATACAAATGAGGGTTGAATTGAGGTAGAGTGTCTCTGCAAAATTAGTCGGGTAAAGAATTTCAAATCCCTTTTTTATCGCTACATTAGCATTCCAAAGAATTCATCTCCATTGTTAGTAATAGTGAGACCCTTACAATTGCTTTGTCATAAGCGGGAAACAGAGCTATATATCTGGCAATTTAAGCTTCAGCTGCTTAAAAAAAATCCATATATATGTAATTTCATAAATCTATACAGCGGAGTTATGATTATATTATGGATTTGGAAATTTTAATTGGCCGGAAACATAGTGGATAGATAAGGAAAATGTAGTGATTAAAAATTGCTTAATAATATGAAAAATAGTATCTCTGAGGTTAGCCCAGTGATTCCAAGAATGAGTGCTTGTTGATGCTCATTGCTAATAATTTGTTTTGGATTAGTGAGTGATATTGAGGGGAAATGGAAATGTTAGTACCAATGGGTTAACATATTTACCATTTAACAGTTCAAATGGTCATTAATGTTTTAAAGCATATGATACTCATATCACCACAAAATATATATTAATTGGTTAGGAGCCTATGTTTTTATAGTTATTTTTTGGATTTGTTCCATTTACTAAATAAAGTCTGTAATTTAAATACCCTTAAACATTTAGTGCTATTATTTCAAACCAGAGCTCAGAGGTTTATGAGCACCAACCCTCTCAAAGGGTCACAGTCAAGACTGGCCCCCACATGTATTTTCCCTCCCTTAAAACTTACATTTATTTTTGCATTTAATTGTCCTTTGGATGGCGAATGAAATGATCAGCTCTGTCAAAAGAAATGCTTGTTGATTGGGTGACCAAGAATCACCAAAGCTGCAGTGGTGAGTTTGTTGTTATTAAATGGCTTCTGTGTATATCACATTGTCTCTTTCCTTTTCTTTCCTTTCCTTTCAATTCTATTCTTGTTATCTAAAAGAAGATTGAATTTGACGAGATTCCTGTTTTCCGAAGTGCTGTGTCATTTCTCCCCATTTGCCAGCTATTATCCTTTTTGGTTTGTTGCACAGAGGTCACTCATTGAAGCAGATGGGATTTTAGTACTGTTACAGCTCTCTTTTTGGAAGGCTGTTTTCCCCTTCCTCTCTTCAATACAAATTTCAGCTCTGTTATCCTCGATAGCATTACTTTAACTTTTAATAAAACGTCTGGCCCTATCCTTTGACATATTGGATGCTTCTTCATTAGCTCATTGAATTGGACTTCTTGAGCATAAATCCAGCAGAGTTGTTACAGGTCACGTTAAAAAGGTGTATAGTGTATATAAAAATATGTAACTATAATATGTATACACAAGTTATTCAGTGGGCACCCATTCTAATTTTAGAGTTAGTTCCTATATTATGGATATGGATATCTGCTGGAATTGTTAATGCCTCTAAAAATTAAATGACCATTGTAAGTGTCCCCCTTGTACGTATGCTGATTATCCTCTATTCCAGCATTTACATGTCGCTCGGGGTGGAAATGGAACTAGCAAGTCATTTGCCCATCATCATCCTGACCACTTTCCTTGTGTCCCACCCCCCCGTCCCACCTTTTGTGAGTTTAGATTGTAAACTTTCCAGGGCAGGGACTGTCTCTTTCCGTGTGCAATGGTTTATAGCTGCATACCCATACAGAAAACAGTCACCTGCTAAAGACATGCATGCAACATGGGGAGTAAAATCCCTGACCCTTTGTCCATAAACACAGGCCTCTAATACCCGAGCTAAAGGTGACACTTTATTAACTCTCCATAGCAGTGGTGCCCAACCTTATTACACAGGAGGGCCACATAAACCTGAGCAAAGCCTTGTCTGGGCCAAACATTCTAAACATATTTTAATAAGATTTAAAGTCACCTTATATTTTAAGTTCAACTTGTTTCATATGTATTTAGATAGGTTGTTTCTATGTAGGTATCGACTATTTACACACTTGTGTAAGCTAAAATGATGTAAACATGACAAAACTCTAATGAATCAGACATTAGTGTATTGTGTTGAAGCATGCCGCAGGCCTTATGAAATGCTTTCCGTCCACCCTGCGGGCACCCCGCTCCATAGTAAGGTTTATATTGTGTCATGCAGGGATAGTCAATGGAGGGCCCAAGAATCATAAACCTAAACATTTAGCAATAGTTAAATAGCCCATCCACTATTAATAGCATAGTCCATGCCCTAAAACTGGTCCGTTGTGATAACTCATTCAGTAAGGAATAAGTTCCTGTAGTCTGACTAAGGGCTTGGCTACACTTACAAATTTGCAGCGCTGCAGCAGGGTGTGAAAACACACCCTCTCCAGCGCTGCAAATTGCGGCGCTGCAAAGCGCCAGTGTGGTCAAAGCCCCAGCGCTGGGAGCACGGCTCCCAGCGCTGTCCGTTATTCCCCACAGGGAGGTGGAGTACGGACAGCGCTGGGAGAGCTCTCTCCCAGCGCTGGCGCTTTGACTACACTTAGCGCTTCAAAGCGCTGCCGCGGCAGCGCTTTGAAGTGCTAAGTGTAGCCACAGCCTTAGTTGCCAGGAACTGGGCCTTCCTAGTGTAAAACATCCTTCTGTTAATAGATGTGCCACAAGAGAAGAGGGGATTAAATATGCTCACTCAAAAAGCTAATGATACACTCTCTATGCATCTTCTGTGGAGAGACTGTTTTACCTCCCTAAATATGCAAGTCTTTACTGTTGTATATCATGTTGAGTTTAGAAATTTCCCCTGTCACTAAAACAGACTTGCAATAATAATTTGATATTTGTTTAAGTTTAAACACATTATAGTTAAACTTAACTTTAGGAGGAATAAGGAAGAAGGGTATTTTTTTAACATGACATTTTTTTCTCTAAATCATTTTTTGGTGCTGCTTTATGAATGTGGGAAAGTAGAGTACAATTCTTGCTATCGTGAGCAGAAATTAGACTTATTGTGCTCACTTTTGATTTCCATATATAATCATTGTGTGTATTTTCCTATACTCCACTTTTATGTACAATAGTTTCTCCCTGTCTTTCATTAAATGGCTGCTGCCTTAGTCACTTATGCTCAAATATAAAAAGAACTGTGGCAAGACTGGGAAGTAATCCCTATCAAATCTCATAACATTTACCCCCTAGGTTTTATGTATTTGGAAAATTCTTTAAATAGTTGATGGCCTATTATGTCTCTTTTTTTCTTTTATTTCCTCCTTGAAAATCTTGGTATTAATGAAGTAGATGTTAAAGCTGTTGACCTGCTATACCTCCGCAGACAATCAAATTAGCTATTGTTAACTAGATAACGAAAAAGTACAGAGCTTCAGTTCCTTAAGATTACTGTAATGACTGCCTGGTGTTGAATTAATTATTGTCTAACTAGCATCTGCTGCCTATTCTATATCATGGGAGAGGTTAAAACAATCCTAAACATGGGAAGAGAAGGAAGAAGTACCGCAGAAGGAAATGTGGGTTTGTGTGTGTGTGCGTGTGTAGGGGGACTTTTAACCTACTTTTGGCTTCTTTAAACATTGTTTATTCTCTATATTATTCTGTCTCAAACTCTCCTAAGATGAGCAGTTGTCACGTGAGGTATTCTGCAGGTAAACCGTCAGTGGAACACAAACAGCTATTACCTATCTCGGCACAGTGTTTGAGCATGTATCTGCCAGACAGCTGTCTCATTGTTTTGGAGGCTGCTCTTCTGTACATGTTTCCATGGAAAGATTGAGAGATACCACTAACACTGTCATAATCCTTCTTTATCAGAGCTTGAGTCAGAATCATTATTCTCACCTTTCTTTCCTTTGTCTGAGTCACACTTGCAGTATTCTGGGACTAAGTTTTGGAACTATTGTGATCAGTTTGTATGGAGATTGTAGGGGATGGAATGAGATGTTGCCACTGTTTTATGAGTGATTTAATTCTTGTTTGTGCTCCATTTTATGTTGATTTTGGTAATTTCCTAGCTAATTAGTAGATATTCCAAATAGGGCGTTTGATGATCAGCAAATGTTGTTTTGCTTGTAGATGCCATTCATATGCTGATGTGCTAAGACAGGTTCCAGATTTGTCATGGCTTTCTTTATTATTGCACCATGAGCAAATGTTGATAGATACACCTGTACCCTGATATAACGTGATCCGATATAACACGAATTCGGATATAATGCGGTAAAGCAGTGCTCCCGGGAGGGGGGTGGGAGCTGCGTACTCTGGTGGATCAAAGGAAGTTCAATATAACGTGGTTTCACCTATAACACAGTAAGATTTTTTGGCTCTGAGGACAGCGTTATATCGGGGTACAGGAGTATGTCTATCACAGCCAGCTGAAAATAGAGATCATTGGTGACTGCTAACTTCTACCATCTCTTTCTGAAATTGTGGCACTTCAGTCTTAGTGTGGCTGCTGCTGTTATGTATAAAACATGCTGTGAGGTTTTTGTAGCATTACAGTAAAATATCCACTAGAATTTGATTTTGTGGGGAAGATGAGGGGAGACTGCAGAGGGAAGAAAAGAGAGGTTCTTATGGTGCCATAGTGTATGTTATAACAACGAGGAGTCCTTGTGGCACCTTAGAGACTAACAAATTTATTGTCTCTAATGGCTAAAACCCATTTCATCAGATGCAACTTTTGAAAAATCTTTTGTATGTTATGTGACTGGTTTTCACATGCTGACAAAACTGAATTGTTGTAGTGCTGGTCATCATAACAGGTTTGTTTGATACTCTGTTCACTGTTGGTTAATGAACCAGAAGAACTGGCAGTGCCAGTAAGTTTGGTTTGATGCTGCCAATACTGTTTTCTTGTGGCTTTCTTTTCTTTTCTTTCTCTCTCTGACACTGAGTTTTTCAAAATCTAGTATCTTGGTAGTGGGATCAAGGGATAAGATTTCATCAGGGGAGTGAAACATTTAAATGGGAAACTGTTGTTATTTCAACTTCTGATCTGGCTTATTATGTTTTGATATGTTTGGTATAATCTGAGCATAATGTATTTGCCGTTGGTAGAACTTTCAAAGAGAAGAATTGTAGTCCTTTAATTGCACTTATGGTTTGTCTCTTATTAAATAGTAGTGAAACAAGATTGATATCTGTTGAACCTCGAATGTTCAGACAACAGAAAAGACACATATGCAGTCATTTTTCTTATACATTATCTAAGAGTATGCGATTTTACTCATATTTGGTGGAATGAGACACATCAGTAATAACACCCAGTTATCACAACCACTGCAGAATCTTTAGTAAAGAACATTTCAACACATTTTGTTGTGTCCTATTTACTTTGTGTTAAAGTACATAGTATGGGCATCTTCTGCCGCACACATACACCAGTTTGGAACTTCAGGGTCAGCCACTGTTATGTGAAAGATGGGCAGAAGTACAAGTCAGAGCTAGCCAAATGCCTTGGCATGGATGGCTCTAGATCACGCCCCAATATCTCTCCCAAATTCCCTACCCAGCTCTGCCTTGCAGAAGCAAGTTCCTTCTCCAGCATAACAGAAAGGAATGATAAAACAATTACTCAATATGAGTCATACATGAGATAAATCCTGAAGCATGGGCAAGAAATGTTTATCCTGCGCAGAACTATGTTAGACCAAGGCTGTGGGGTTTATTTCCCTCTCCTGCACCACTCCTAAACTGTTCATTGAGAAATGCTTATGTATACCTGTTGGAAGGGAAAGATCCAGGCACAGTGCTTTTGGAGAACCTGCTTCAGCCACGTGAAAGTCTATAAAAGAAGTAGGATTCCTCCCTTAATCTGTCTAATTTGTTTGGAGATCTAACCTTCCTGCACCTTTCCATTGTAACGTAGCCTCCCAAATATAAAAAACATTTGTGATGTCTAGAGTAGAAGCAGATTCTGCAGCATGCTCTCCTGTTTTTACACCACGCCCCCACTCACCCCTGAAGTATCTAGCCATGTTCCTCAGCACAGATGGTTTCTGACAATGGTCTAGCTTCAGCTCTAAGAGGAGAATTAGTTGAGACATGTTAGCCTGTCCTCTGAGGTGCAAATAGAATTCCTCAATCCATTTGATGTCAGGGATGTTGATTTGATTCAGCTGTACAACATTCTAGAGGCTCCTCCCAATGTTTTCTGGTGGAGGCCCTATCTTGTATGTGAACATATTATCAAATCTCTTAGGATTAGGCTTGCCACTCTCATGGTTACCTTGAGAGAAGTTCCCATTATTGGTGAAGAAGAAAGTCCAGATGATGGACTACCCACTGTAATGTTCTGATTAATAGCCCCCAAACAGCCCGCACACTCTTTGCCTTTTCTGCTCACCCAGCTATGCTCTACAACTTCCCTACTGATTGAAAAGATCCACTCTCTTTGAAACAAAAGGATCAAACAGAGCCTTTAAGAGACTGTACAAACCTATAGTTGCTCTGCTTGCTATTCCTTTTTACTTTGCTTATAAGTTTATTTGACCCTTTAAGAGAATTATTACTCCCATAAAAGACTCTTGATTTTCCCACAGAGAATTTGACCTTCTGTGATCTACTGTCCTGGTGCTCTTTCTTGAGACTGTATCTTGTCCAGCTACTCTTTGGTAGTAAGAAGATCCTTGTGTCTAGAACCTAGGCAAAGGGAGAGGCTTTAGGCTAAATTCAGTTTAATGGCCATATAGTGAGTGTGTTTGAGGACTTCTTAGACTAAGCTTATCAGAGATCATGCCAGAAATTTACCATTAGTTGTCTACAAGAAACCTAAGTCCTGTGAAGCATCTCATCTCTATTGGAGGTTCATACCACTAGAGGCTAAATAGGAGTTACTGTCAGTGAAACTTTCCTTCCAGGTCTATCCAGTCTTCCACCATTCTAAGCATTTTCTAAATACCTTCCCCATTAACAACTTCTACATTTTGACCAGGAGTTCGGTCCCATTTTGTAGTCCTGGATAGTGGTCACATCAAATCTGCCCGGTATTCAAATAAGAAAATGTTTTTTTTCCACCTGACTGCTATGTCTGCAAACTCACCTTGGCATCTGGTTCTTTCTAATCATCTCCAACAACAAAAATCCTGCAATTAGAGTTTCTGTGGATGGTGCACAAGCCAGAATGGTGCAATCCTGTTGATGGTGCACAATACAGAATAAAATCCAGCTCCATCTTTTATAGTTGTATCAGCGCTGCATTTTTAAAAAGAATAAAAATTAGTAAAAACTTATTTTCATCATGAATTGAGCAGAGATGACATTGAAGGCATTAGGAAGCAGGGACATTGAGTAAGAAGTTGTCATTTTTGCATGTTTTTCATAGTCAAGACCAGGCCTGCACAACATGCGGCCCCCGTGTGCTCACTCTGCGGCCCATGGGCAAGCAGCGGGGTGGGGCTGCTCGGTTCACCCCCTGCCTGGGGGGGGGCCCGCCTCACAGCCCCACGTGCGCATGTCATGCTCTAACGGCCAGAACCGCACATGTGTCCGTCTCCCGCTCCCCCCGCCTGGTGTACAGCAGGTGCGTCACTTCCAGGGCCCGCTGAGATGGGAAGCGCTGGGCACAAGGCAGAGCCGGTAAGTGCCGAGCGAGGGGAGGGGCGCCCGGCCTGGGCCTGAGCCACAGCTCGGGGGGGGGGGAATGGGCCGAGACTCTCCCCAGCTTCCCCCCTTTGGTTGGGAGCGGGGCGGCTACTGCGCTGGTTGGTCCCAGGGCGGCCTCCGTAGTGATCGGGGGCGGGGAGGGGGTGAACTGTCTTTGGGTAGCCAGGAAATCCCCGGGGGAGACCTGAGTGTGTGTGTGCGGGGGGGGGGGGGGGGTGTTGCACCTGCCCTGACTGCTGCCCCCTTCCCTGGTCCAGGGACTTTCCCCCTCCCCAGCCCCTATCACACTGCCACCCCCCACCCCGGGCTCCCTGCGGCCCCTGTATTTGTGTTGGGCGGGGGATGTGTTTCGGCGGGGCTGGGCGGCACTGGGTGGGGGGGTTCGGCAGGGCCGAGGGGGTTTCGGCCCTCAGCTGTTTTCTTTGGAGTAAAATGGCCCTCGCCACTTTATGAGTTGTGCAGGCCTGGTCAAGACTAAATTTACTATGGTGTCACATACAGGAACAAGAAAGCAAAAATGTAAACGAACGAAGGGCTTGGAATGGGTTGAATCTCTTTCCTAAGAGAAGTTATCAGCAATATAAGCCTTGATGCTTCTCCCAGTGCAGTCAACTGGAGTTTTGCTCCAGGCCTCATGCTGGTCTCACACTTTGCTCTTGTTCTCACACATTTGTATCAAACTGTAAAATTCATTTCTTTGAACTGGCTTTCCCATAACCACAACAAAAACAGCAATGAAGGGAAGATAAGAGCAAGAGAAAAAATATTGTGTGTGCGTGTGAAAGTATATTTGTGTGTGTGTGTGTGGGGGGGGTACATATTTTCTTGGCTCCCTCAGGGAAAGTAAGGAGGACACTAGACTACATGTGAACTTTCCTATTTTGGGTGTGTTCATATTTAGGAAAACATTTAGGTATGTTTTGAACTTTAAATGTGTGTATATATATGCATGCATGTAGACTCCCAGTTCAGCATAGCAGTTAAATGCTTGTTTAAATTTAAAGTTCAAAACATGCTTTCCTAAATCAGAGCCTTATAATGTTCTCAAGATGACAGCATCTGAGAACCTAGCAAATATTAAACAAATATATATATCAAAATACATTCCCAGTCTAAAGCTCATAAATATTGAATAATGAATTATGGTATCTGGGTGGCACATTGGCTCAGGGGAAATTTGCCTCTTAATTCTAGATTTTAAAATGGATTTTAAATTCTGATTGGGTTGAAACATTGCTGAAGAAACTGGTGTTTTTTTCTCTCTGTTTTTTTGCACCTCGGTTTTTAATTTTCTGTGAAATGTGGTGAAATGAAACCATATGAAAATTTTAATTTCTGACTCTGAAATTGTTTTTTTCAGAATGGTCTCCTGCTTGCTTGGAATAAGCCAGCTTCTTAACAGAAAAGGGATGCTTTTTTGAATCAAAAATAAGTGAAATATAACCCTCTTTTGTTAAAGTTTAACGAAATGTGAAATAATGTGAATTTTGAGTAGCTTTGTCCATCTTTGTGAATATTTTGCACAAGTGTACTGAAAAGCTAAAACATTTCCTCTGTAAAGTTTCACAGTAGTAATAATAAAAACCCACATAGATTTTCACCATTCGGAGTTTGGGATCAGGAGAGGTTTCGGAACTGAAATATGGTGAGATAGGGTCAACATCTGTTTGTAAAAGAGGCTGTTTTATAACTACTGATGTCAATGAAAGGGCAGCAGTTCATGCAGAAATTACTGGGTGAGGTTCTTGGGCCTGTGTTATAAAGGAGGTCAGACTAGATAATCAAAATGGTCCCATTTGGACATAAAATGTATGAGAATCCCATTTACTTCCACAAACTTTGATGTAATTTCTAAGCAGAGTGAAACAGGCTGGCATAGCACCTGTATGTAGTAGGTACGGCCCTAACTACTAATATGAGTCTACTATCTTCAAGTTTATTCCAGATAACCTCCATCATCCCCTGAAAAACAAACTAACAAAACCCTGATAGTTCACTAACATGACAAGAGTTCAGCTCTTACTCATTTGATTAGGTCACTTACAAAGCTACAGAAAGTTTCTATGTGGCTAACATATGGCTTGTGTCTTATAGTTCCAGGGAAATGACATGACAGCTGAAGTCAGATTTATGCAGCTCATTTTTTGAATCATAGAATATCAGGGTTGGAAGGGACCTCAGGAGGTCATCTAGTCCAACCCCCAAAGCAGGACCAATCCCCAGATCCCTAAATGGCCCCCTCAAGGATGGAACTTACAACCCTGAGTTTAGCAGGCCAATGCTCAAACCCTACCCTCAGAAGATATTCTTTTTCAGAGATGCATTTCTGTCTCTGCTTCAATACTCATCACTTTTGCCATCTAATTTTTTTGTTTAGTGATACAATTTTTTTGTAAAAGTACTATATTTCTTATACCTATTTCTGGATACAGGAAATAGCTGGACCTCTGTTTTACAAAGTGATCCAGTGGTCAAACTACAGCAAATAACGAGTAATAAATACCACAACTCATTCTATACAACTGAGAAATGAAGTAGTTTTGAAAAATGTAGAAATATAGAAGCAGATATGTGTTATCAAGGTGTCAATATCTTTCCAGTTTCTTACATTATAAAATGTGACTTTTGACTTCAGACACTTTTTTGGTATTAGTTAATTTTATTTTAAAAATAAACTCAGGTCTTTAATCGTTTAATCTGCTGATCCATTGTACTAGGTTGTGTCTTGTTAGATTTGGTGACTCAGGGGTCAAAAGATAAACTGTAACTGATACCTCTGTTTATTTTTTTGACAATGTTAAATTAGCAACCTCTCAGACCTCTTGCAGAGAAGTACAACCTGGGTAATTGAACACGTCACTGGGGACTATAGTTTGTTAAGCTGATTCCTATTATGTTGACTTGTCAGGGACCAATAATTAAAGCTGAAGAGGGATGCTCATTAGTGTGTACAGAATGATTCAAAGAGTAAGAACGAAAAGTCCTTGAGAAACACCTGTTAAAGACTGGTACTACATGGGGAGGTGAAAGCTAACTGACTAGCTTGTTTTTCTGCTGTGTTAGCAATACAGCCATAAGAGAGAAAGTATATTTAAGTGTTGCAAATACAGTCTTCCTAAATCATATTACAGAAGTATATGTGACTTTTCTTTGAAGATGATTTTTGCTCCATACAATTGTTTCTGCACAATTGTATTTTTAATATTACCTCAGAGGTTTTAGCAGATACAATACAGCAGTTCTATTAAAACATTTCCTCCTTCAGAACCTGAATAATCATTTCAATCATCTTGCTGCAAGCATCATAATATTAGTAATCTGTTCTGTTTCTTTGAACTCTCAAGTGTACGCTTGAATAAATCTAGGAGTTACGGTGCTTTTGATGATAAATGTCTTTTATTAGCATACATTTTTCACACTAGCTTTACAAAAAATGGGATATTCCCACTATCACTACCTATGCCACCCACAGTAATAGATTAATTTCTGTGAGAAATAATACAAGGAGACTTAGTGAAGGAAATTGGCTTAGAAAGAATAGAGTTTATCAGACCAGGAAACCAGAATTCAGCAAGCAATGCTATGTTCCTACTGAAGAGACCTCAAGTTTATACAGTGATGGGACTTTTTTGGACTGGAGCTGGGATGGCATTGCAGACTTTGTTCTTCTGTAACATATTTGACATGAAGGATATTTTTTAACTTCAAAGCAAGTAAGTAACCCCCAGCTATCTGGAAGTGGAGACAGAAGCAATTTAACAAAGATAATCTCTGTGAAACTGGTTATGAAAGCTCTTCCTGCAATAGGAAGCTGAAGTAGGACAGATTTCTTGATGAATAATTTGTTTTTGCTCTTGCTTATCTGTAAATGAATTTATCAAACAATTTAAAAGATCTTATTCTCTTAAACTCAGTAGTCTAAATGTAAACCCCTGGTTTACACTCTTCCACTGAGGATCTCAAAATCTGCTAGAACTCTCTCTGTGTGGAAGGAGGCAATACCATCACATGCCCATCATCTCTTGTTTCCGTTGGATTGCGGGTGGGATCACTCAATGGAGTTTCATTTTGGGAGGGACAGAGCAGTATAGTCCTGGCAGATGCACCTAAGTTTCACGTGATCAATTGGTTGGGAATTAATGTTGTTAGAGGTTATATTAATTCCCCTGCATCTCCTCTGCAGCTCTTACAACGGTGCCACAGGGAGACCAACTAGCTGCACCATGTCTCCTAATGGAATGGTACTGCATGAGGTGGAAGGAGAGAACAGTGGAGCAATGGAGAAGAGCAGCTATTTTTGCAGATGGCTCATATCTCTGTGGATCAGAGAGACTTATAGGGTTAGGCAGTTCTGCCTTCTGCAAACTCTGTGGCATCCCAATTCCCTTTCCCTTAACATGAGGCACTGCGGAAAACATGTAGTTCATCTCACTGTTTCCCTGTCTGTGGGCAGTGTTTCCCAGGCATGGCTCCTTCCACACATCGGCTGCAAAAAGGGATAATCTAACTCTATCTGGGTAACCCACATCTGTGACAACAGCAGATCAAGTCCCAAGAAGGCAATTAATTGGCTGAGAGAAAACAGATATGACAACTTCTCAGGAGCTGCCTTTGGCATACAGGCTTTTCCCTTTGACAATATTGAATTGTACATTATTTAAAAATCTTAAAAAGTTTTTCCAAAGTCTCTCATTAATTAAAAATAAAATACCTGTTAATTCTCTGCTTTGGCACAAGAGGAACAAAATATGTGTTCTGCTTCTTTGTGTATTTCTTTTCGTCTGTCTCTGAGATATAAATGAGAGCACTATTGAATCAATTTTTAATAGTATTATTAATCAGTGCAATCTGTATTAATATAGCACTTTAATAGTTCAGTACCACTTGTCAGTAATTTGACAGGGTGAATTTTGCTTTAGCTACAAAAAGTCTGCCATCTCTGACAAACATTGAGATGAAGAATTATGTAATCAGATTCAAAGGTAATTTAAAAGGACCAGACTCCCAAATGTAAATATCCTGATAATTTCTACAAGGGGTTACATCCTTTCTTGTTTAAAATTTTCTGAGTATATGGATGCTCATGAATAATGTCTCATTGATTTTGACGCAGCATTCACTTTCAGGTTAACAACAAAACCATATTATTGCCACAAAGACAAGAGGATCTTGGGAAATGAGTCAGTGCCTCATAGGAACTGATTTGGCAGTTCTCTTCACTGAGATGCTTGGAGTAGCAGCACAGGAAGATTTTTTCTTTAGATTTATTTCTATAGGTATTGTAGTAGCCATTCTACCTGTATGCCAGACTGTACTGTATCTAAAGGGTGCAGGGCAGAGTGCACATGTGAGAATAACAGGGTTCCTTAAGTGGCATTCTTCAGTTTGATTTATTGAAGTATATGCTAATGTGAAGCTTGTAAATAATCTTTGGAACTGAATATTGTTTAATTAAAAATCTTGTGATATATATTTACTCTAGGCAAATCTTGCTTAGAAGTGCTGTTTTGTAAAGCGATGGAAGCTTTAATGAAAGGTAAGAACTGTGGATAAAGAGGAGGTCCAATAAGGTCACATAAAATACCAGGGTATGAAAAAAGGCCATTAGCACTTAGATTCATAGGTTCCAAGGCCAGAAGAGGCCATTGTGATCATCTAGCATGACACAGGCCATAGAACTTCCTCAAAATAATTCCTTTGGAACTAGCACATATCCAGTTCTGATTTTAAAATCTCCAGTGATGAAGAGTCCTTGGTAAATCATCCCAGCCAGGGCTTTGTCAAGCCGGGCCTTAAAAATCTTGAAGGATGGAGATTCCACCGTGTTCCTAGGTAACCCATTCCAGTGCTTCACCACCCTCCTAGTGAAATAGATTTTCCTAATATTCACTGCAACTTGAGACCATGGCTTCTTGTTCTGTCATCTGCTACCACTGAGAACAGCCTACCTCCATCCTCTTTGGAACCCTCCTTAGGTAGTTAAAGGCTGCTATCAAATATCCGCCCCCCACTCTTCTCTTCTGCAGACTAAATAAGCCCAGTTCCCTCAGCCTCTCCTTATAAATCATGTGCCCCAGCCCCCTAATAATTTTCGTTGCCCTCCGCTGGACTCCCTCCAATTTGTCCACATCCTTTCTGTAGCGGGAGGCCCCAAACGGGACACAATACTCCAAATGTGGCCACACCAGTGCCGAATAGAGGGGAATAATGATCTGCTGGCAATGCTCCTACAAATGCAGCCCAATATGCCGTTAGCTTTCTTGGCAACAAGGGCACACCATTGACTCATATCCAGCTTCTCGTTCACTGTAATCCCTAGGTCCTTTTCTGCAGAACTGCCACTTAGCCAGTCGGTCCCCAGCCTGTAGCAGTTAATGCGATTCTTCCATCCTAAGTGCAGGATTTGTTGAACCTTGTCCTTGTTGAACCTCATCAGATTTCTTTTGGCCCAATCCTCCAATTTGGCTAGGTCACTCTGGACCAGTGGTGGGCAACTTGCAGCCCATGGGACCACATGCAGCCCATCATATTAATCCACTGGTGGGCCACAAGACAGTTTGTTTACATTGACCATCCGCAGTCACGGTGACCCGCAGCTCTCACTGCCATGATTTGCCATTCCGGGCCAATGGGAGCTGTGGGAAGCGGTGGCCACCACGACCCTGTGGCCTGCGCTGCTTCCCACAGCTCCCATTTGCTGGGAATGGCAACAGTGGCCACTGGGAGCTGTGGGCAGCCGTGCCTGCAGACGGTCAATGTAAACAAACTGTCTCGCGGCCCGCCAGTCAATTAACCTGATGGTTGCCCACCACTGCTCTGGACCCTATCCCTACCCTCTAGCATATTAACCTCTCCCTCCAGCTTTGTGTCATGTGCGAACTTGCTGAGCGTGCAATCCATCCCATCACCCAGATCATTAATGAAGATGTTGAACAAAACCAGCCCCAGGACAGACCTCTGGGGCACTCCGCTTGATACCGGCTGCACCCTGTAACCATCCCTGTGTTAAACTAAATATATGGAGCTCCTTGAATCTATTGCTGATAGACTTGCAGAATAATTCTATGGCATAGATTTCTATTAACAACTTAACTGAAGAGAGTTAACAAAAACTATAGAAACGGAAGAGGGGGAGGGGAAAAAGTAAATTGCTACATTATGTTTCTGATCCATGCCTGGATCATAGAATCATAGAATCATAGAATCTCAGGGTTGGAAGGGACCTCAGGAAGTCATCTAGTCCAACCCCCTGCTCAAAGCAGGACCAAACCCAACTAAATCATCCCAGACAGGGCTTTGTCAAGCCTGACCTTAAAAACCTCTAAGGAAGGAGATTCCACCACCTCCCTAGGTAACCCATTCCAGTTCTTCACCACCCTACTAGTGAAAAAGTTTTTCCTAATTTCCAACCTAAACCTCCCCCTCTGCAACTTGAGACCATTACTCCTTGTTCTGTCATCTTCTACCACTGAGAAGAGTCTAGATCCATCCTCTTTGGAACCCCC
Organism: Mauremys mutica; assembly: GCF_020497125.1. Classification (NCBI taxonomy): domain Eukaryota; kingdom Metazoa; phylum Chordata; order Testudines; family Geoemydidae; genus Mauremys; species Mauremys mutica. The sequence continues at coordinate 29,901,808 of NC_059073.1, forward strand.
TTTCAGGTAGTTGAAAGCAGCTATCAAATCCCCCCTCATTCTTCTCTTCTGCAGGCTAAACAATCCCAGTTCCCTCAGCCTCTCCTCATAAGTCATGTGCTCCAGCCCCCTAATCATTTTTGTTGCCCTCCGCTGGACTCTCTCCAATTTATCCACATCCTTCTTGTCATGTGGGGCCCAAAACTGGACACAGTACTCCAAATGAGGCCTCACCAGTGCTGAATAGAGGGGAATGATCACATCTCTCGATCTGCTGGAAATGCCCCTACTTATACAACCCAAAATGCCATTAGCCTTCTTGGCAACAAGGGCACACTGTTGACTCATATTCAGCTTTTCGTCCACCGTAACCTCTAGGTCCTTTTCTGCAGAACTGCTGCCCAGCCATTCGGTCCCTAGTCTGTAGCAGTGCATGGGATTCTTCCGTCCTAAGTGCAGGACTCTGCACTTGTCCTTGTTGAACCTCATCATATTTCTTTTGGCCCAATCCTCTAAATCCTCTAAATCAAACATAAACACTCAGGATTTGATTCATGCCTGATTTCTGCTGTTGAATCCAGGCTGCTGGCTTCCAGTGTTAGAAAATCTACCCGGAGGTATCACAAAGGCACAATTTGACTCCATATTTCTTCCAGGAATCTTCAGCCCACAAGACTCCTGTGGAGCCAGGCTTGTACTGTGGTACAGAGGGTGCAAAACACAGCCCTTCTACACCAGCGGGGGTGAATTCCTCCCCAGTAATCCCAACAAATGTATGATTCTGGACTTTACTGTTATCTGACGCAATGGAACAATTCACGTGTTGTGAGTTCTCTATGTGGTAACACTCAGCGCCTCCTGTCAGGATCAGGACCCCATTGTGCTACAAGACATAATAAAGAAATGTCCCTGCTCTGAAGAGTAAGGGGCAACTCAGTAAGGCACAAGTATGGATATGTTGGGAGGAGTTTAATTCTGAAGGTCTTTGAAAGTGAGGACAAAAGTTGAGCACTTGATATGGTAGAAAAGGAGCAGATGGGGAAAGGATTCAAGGAAGGGAGGGTGGTATGGTCAGAATGATGAGTACAGAAGGTGTTTTGAATAGACTGGGTTGGGGGAGATGATGCAGAGAGTCCAGAGAGGAGGAGGTTGTAGTAGTCAAGGCTGGAGATGTTGAGTGCCTGGCCGAGAGCTTTGATAAAGTGAACAGATCTTACAGATATATAGAGAAAGAAGTAGGAGGATTTAGACACTACCTGGATGTATGTGGCAGGAGACAGGGAGTCAGCAAAGATGGCGCCTAGGTTACTGGTCTGTGTATGGGGAGGATAGCTGTGTTGTCATCAGACATAGAGCAAGTGGGAAGAGTTTGGTAAAAAAGTTAAGGGGCCAGAACCTCAGCTGGTGAAAATGAACATAATTCCATTGGAATTAATGGAGTTTAGTTGATTTATAACATCTGGCCCAAGGAGATTGTGTTTGGCCAAGTAAAGTTTTGGTTGATGGAAAGACATGTAGGAGGGAGATGTCAGAGAGACAAACTGTGATATGTCAAGGGTAGACAAGTAGATTTGTGATGAGGTGGTGATGCTTTAACCATATACTTGGGTCTGATTTTCCCACTGCTTTGTCCCTTTATTTAGTCATTTCCATTTGTATGAAGTGAATCTGAAGTGCTATGAAACCACAATTCTTCATTCACTAATGTTTTCCATCCCCTTCACGTTCCTTTGGCATAGCTGTACAATGAATGCACAAAGAGTGGCAGTGGAGGATCAGTCTTACTGACCTTAATTTTTGGACAGTTTTTAATTGCCTGACCAATTTCCCTCTTAATGGATTTTTTGTTGTTGTTGGTTTTGGGTTTTTTTGGGTCAATTTTCAAAGGTTTGTGTCGTCCTTTCCTGGGAGGGAAGGAGGAGCCATGCTGGCTTTTACAACTCCTCTGTTTACTGGTTGCATTGCATGGTCTTTGCGCTAGAGAATATAACAAGCCTGGATGAAGATAATATCGTATTCTTCTCGCTACAATAACTGCTCAGTCCATTTAAGGATAATGGGCCATGCCCAGCATGACCAATAAAAAAAGGAAACTTCGTTTATCTTGCAGGCGTCCTCTGATATCAATTTAGGGCCATATTCTCTGCTTGATCCATGAGCTCAACTCCATGTATGGCTCTTGGAGAATCAATCATTCAGCAACACCTTCCTGACACAGAGATCCGTTGTCTTTCATGCTCTATGGTCTGAACAGTTCTCTAAAACTCTTTCCAGAAAACAAACTTTCCCTGCATCAGTTTTAGAAGACAAAAATAGCTCTGCAATGGAAATGAATTCAACTACAGATGGACTTCTGCACAATATGGTCCCATACATCTGATTACAAATAGACTGAAGGCCAAATTCAGCTGAGGGGTAATCCCACAGGATGAAATGCTGCTCTAAGTAACTAGATACTAGAATTCTTCGTTGGATGTTGAAAAATCAGAGAGGATGCAGAAAAGAGTCACAAAAATGATTTGAGGGCTGGGGAGACTGTATTACCATGAGAAATTTAAGGAGTTCAATGTTTGTAGCTTATCAAAAAGAAGTTTGAAGTGACTTGATTATAGTGTATAAGCATCTTCACAGGGAGAAAATACCAGATATTAACAAGCTCTTTAATCTAGCAAAAAAACAATGGCTAAAAAGTTAAAGCTAGACAAATTCAAATTAGTGTAAGGCAGAAATTCTCAACAGAGAGGGTAATTAACCACTGGAACAAACTACCAAGTGAAGGAGAGGATTTTCCATCTTTTAGAGTCTTGAAATCAAGGCTGGATGGCTTTCTGGAAGATATGCTTTAGTCAAACAAATTATTGGATCAAAAAATGGGTAACTCAGTGAAATTCTAGGTCTGTAATATATAGAAGGTCAGACAACACATGGTCTCTTCTGGCCTTAAAATCTGTTGCTATGAAGTTATACCCTTCAACCCCCTATATTTCAGTGGGGTTGCACAGGTGTCACTAACTGCCCAATCATGTCAATTTCTAATTGTTCCTATTTACAGCAGGGCTGAATCTCCTGAGAGTTCAGCTTACTGTGTATACTGTATATGTTTTTTCAACATAAAGGCTGCTCGTAGGAAAAAAAATTCAGTGAAATCCATATGCATACAAACAAAGGAGCCTAATTGAAACCATCACTAAACATTCAGAATTCTTTAGAAAAAATGCATGTGCTTTTTCCATAAGATCTGCCATCATAATGCTGGGTTTATATAAGATGAATTATAAGATAGTTATTGTATTGTACTATTAAATAATGTATGTGATTTGTAAACATAAAGACTGAACAAAAGATAGGAACCCAAACAAAATCTTAATGAGGAAAGAATCTGGCCCCAAATCTAGTTTGTAGATTACACTTTTGGAAAATGTTTGTTTCACTGTGCTAGATGCTGTACAAACACAAAAGAAAGTATGGTCCTTGCCCATTAATCAACTGATGTGCTTCAGCTTTACTGCCCATTGCTGGCAATATATCAGACATTTCTTAACTAGGCCCAGCACTTAAATGAAGTGGTGCCAAGTTTACTCTTTATGTAATCCAAAAAGCCTTTTTTTGCTTCAGGGAAATCACTGATTTAAGGGAATGATCATTCCATTGTGTTCTATTGTTGGAGTTTTTTTTAAATGGATCTTGAATTATCCTATCTTAGCTTTATTAGTATTGTCGTCAGTTCTACTTTATAATCAGAGCAACACTGGAAACAATTCAGCTTTTAGGAACAGATTTTTTTCTGCTGTGCCTCTTAACCCAGTTTACAAATGTGCCTGCTTAATAGAATTGTGTTAGTGAGTTGCTGAAGATGTCCCAAGAAAGAATGTAGACAGACTATAGGTCTCATTAAATACAACCTTTCTAACTTCTACTGGAATCTGAAGTGAAAATATATATTGTGTGTAACTTTCTTTTCTTAAATGTTCTGCCATTCTCTCTTGCAAGACTGTAATCGTATAGACATGGCTTGAAAAAGCCCCAAGTCTGCTCACTCTTGATGAGTACGAAGCTTTTGCAGAATTTAAACTTATATTTTAAACCTGCCCATGAAGCAAAATAATAATAAATAAAGTTTCCATGCCTTCTATGTGTGAAGATAACCTTCCATATGTGAACTGTGTATAACCAATGTAGTGTTATCTTCCTGAGTCTGCAGGTGGTTCCAGTACATATGCTGCTCATCACATTTTTTTCATGCTGTAACAGAGTGAAAAGTGCCCTGAATGTTTGTTAGTGTTCACTGCTTCTCTTAAGAAGAATGTGGGTGGCTGTGAAACTGACAAGAATCAGGTCAATTTCCTCTGCTGCTTGGGGAAAACAAAGAATACTAGCAGAGGCAGGCTCCCTGACACTGTTCATAGACAAAAGGATATCCAATTGGATGCTGGAGAGGGTATGAATAGTTCAGTGACCTGGACACTACAGAGATCAGAAAGGCTGAGGGCGAGCAGAAAAGCATGCAGATTAAAAATAAAATCATGATTTGAGACCCCCAAAATCATGAGATTGTTTTAAAAATCACGAGATTTTAAAAATAATATTTTCAGCGGTTCTTTCATTTGCTTTCTGGCTTTCGGGCATTTTAGGTTTTGTGGGTCGCCCCATCTTGAGTGGTAGGTATAGTCTTTGAATTAATAGGTTTTGGGTAAAATCTTTAAGACTTGGTGCAAACCACTATACTATAAAATTCTGGCCTGACCCTGCAGGCAGGAACCCTAGAATCATGCAAGGCTGTTTCTTAAATATTCTAGGACTTTGGAAAACTGCTGATAGAAACACACTGTCCAATTAGTCCTACATTGTGAGGTTTTAGCTGAGTGACTTTGATGGAAATCACATAGTCAAACCCCATGTGACGCTTAGAAAATTTTGTGGTTAGTATAGATTGCTTTCTTGTTTTGAGTTCTGTTCCCAACTATCCATGTGCTATTAATATAGTTTTAAAAATACACTGGGATCTTTTCTGGAGGAAAGGAAGTATATTGATTAAAATGTTGTCGTGGTTTTATTATATTTTATACATATGTTGGTTACCATGGAATAAAATAGAAAGGGGAAATTGCTGGTAAAAGTGGGCACAACAGTATTGGGTGAAATCCTGGCAAAACTCCCACTAACTTCAGTAGAGCCAAGATTTCATCCATTGACTGCAGTGGAGTTGCACAAACTTACGCTAGTGGCAAATGGGCCTGGGGCTTTGGGGTCAGTTTGTTCAATATATCTTCTGCTCTGAGCCAATGGCATAATATTCTAAATTAGAATTTCAAGCTGCGATAATAAAATTATGATAAATAGTATTCTATTCTTTGGTCTAAAATACAACTCTCAGTCTCTCCATCTCATTAACGTGACTTCTGAGGTAATTAATTATGAAAAATCATGTGCAGAAATCAAGAATGTTTAATGGCTAGTCTTGATAGTAGGAAGTCATAAAAAATACGAAGGGTCTCATCATGTGCCCAGTAAAGCTAATGGAACTACTCATATTCCTATTCATAAGAGCTACAGGATTGCACCTCAACTCTGTAAAGTTTAGACTGGAGAGTTTTATTTTGTCTCACAGTGATATTATTATATTCAATTGCTTGTAAAATCAGAAGTTCATTCAGTGCAAAGGAAGTAGGCAACACAAACGTGACCCTACTTATACTTTTTCTGAAAGAAGTAATAATCAAATCAGTTAGCAAACATGATGCTGTTTACCAGTCTAAACGTCAAGCTCTGTCTGACTTCAGTGTTTGGCTGACTGTCACAGTTATTAAAATCACAGAAGCCCTGTAGGAAGACAGAATTTGGCCCAGTAAATAAATGGATTTACTTACTGGACAACTCTGAATCCTATCCTTTTTAAAGGATAGCATCACTATCCTTCTGCCACATAAAGGTTTTTGTTTTTTTTTAATTGCCTGGTATTTTGTACTGGAATTCTTATTAGCCTAATTTTGGGATTAAGAGCTCCACCCTTTTACAGTCTCCAGGTGAATGCCACCTCAGGGAGTTGGATTTTTTCCTTTCCAGAACTTGCTCTGCCTTAGCATTTGCTCATAGTTTTAAAGAAGGTTTTATTCCATATAAAACTACTTCTACACCGGATAGAATAAAAACATTATAACTAGTGATCCGCAAATGCTAGAGACTTCAGTTCTGTTCGGAGAAGTACCCCAAAATTGGGATACATAGCTGAACTACTCAAACCTCTCCTGAATCTACAAAAGGAGCCAAAAATGCCACTAGAGCAAGCTTTCCCACAGGATATCAGAATTTATTCTCATGACCACTAGCTAAGACCAGAAATGAAAGAGAGATGAATAGTAATCTTTTTTTTTTTTACACAAAATTCTTTTGAACTCAAAGAAAGTTCAGTCTGGGTTCAGTTCTAGTTTGGGTTGAAGCTTCCAATTGATTTTTTTTTACTTGATCTAAAGCAGTTTGCTTATCCTAGAATATAACAAACTACAATTCCAGTTCAGGTTACTTTGTTATTGATGATGCATATGATTTTGAAGGATCTTATTTCGAAAATTAACATATCGTGATTTACATGCGTTAACTAATCCTCACGACATCTCTGTGAGGCTGATAGGGAATATCCTCATTTCAGAAGTTGAGGAAACGGAGACCATATAGGTTATATGATTTTCCAAAGAACACAGAAGATTACCCATGTCAGTATTGGGATTAGTACTCAGGAGTTCTAGACTACTAAGGCTAATGTTTGGGAAAATATATGGGATGTTCATTGTATGAGTAATCTACACTTTCTGAATCAATAGAACTATGTTTCCTGTGTGTAAAATTCCTTTCTATTTTCCATTCAATCGTTGAAGAAGATGGACTCAGAGAAGGATTTTTCTACCTCATTCTGTACATATATACAAATCAGTGATCACATATATTGATTAGGGGGAAAAAAAAGAGTTTTGCTCTTTTCAGAAGAAGCATGCAGGTTGTGGTAGGCCTGCATGGAGTAAAGTCTGTTTGCCAGTCTCTGATTCTTTATGTGAATTTATAAAATAGCTGAAGTATTAGATCTTTTAATCACATGGTCAAATGATATTTTTGCAGCTCTGCTCACCAAGATTCACACATGTTATTTCTTTTTTAAGGTCCTGCAAAAGTAGACCCCAATCCAGAAAAGCACTTAGGGACATGCTTAACTTTAAGCATGTGAGTAGACCCACTGACTTCAATGGATTACTCATGTGATTAAAGTTAAATATACGCTTAAATGCCTTACTTGTTCTGGGGCTCTAATGCCTTGTTTAACTTTCTCAGAAATGAAGTGATAGATTTTGTTTTATAAAGAGATATTTAAAATAGTAAGATTTCATGCCAAATTATACTAGTGTTTATGGCAAGTCTAATTTTAGGCCACAACTGCTTATCTACTGTAATAACAGCTTTCATTTTAAGAGAACATCAGAAACAGCATGGGCTTTATTAATTGCATCATCAAGACAGTGCACCTTCCTACAGACACAGCAATTTACAATAGGCCAGATTCATTCCTGTGATATCTCCACTGAAGCTGATAGAGTTACAGCAAGGAGGAATTTCACAGTGTTGCTAATATAATTTTTAAGGAAAATAAGCTTTTCTTAAGGATTGGCTCAAAAGCCCCCACTGCCTTCCATAGGCTTTGCATCAAAGCCTAACCAAGCACATTCCCTCCATTGGTAATGCCTTGATCTTCATTAACTAACAGTTTAAAAAGCAAAATATCGTAAATCAGGAAGTAAATATTGCTGGCCATCAAGAAATGAATTATAGCTGGATGCCAGCGAGGGATCAAAAGTTACATTTTTCTTAATACACGCTGCATCCTTTAAACAGCAAAAGTAAGGATAGTGATTAGTTAATAGTGGCAAAGAAAACATGCATTTAGAATTAACCTGACAGGGCATTTTTGTGTCATACTGACTGATGCGTACAGTCCATTCTTTTAAAATTCACGGAAGCTTATTTGAATTGTAAATTGGCAACACATTCAGGCTGAAGTCTTATTGTGTGATAGTGTGACAAATTACAAATGGAATATTGGCTGAGCCTCCATTTCTTGCATTTCTTTTCAAGTTTCTGCTGCTATTATCATTAATCTGTTTTGCAGAAGCTCTATAGTGGACGGTTCTGGACATGGAAAGTACATTAAGTTTCATTGTTGGCTGTAGCACGACTCCGTGTGGCTTCCTTGACCTCTGACTTCTCCTATTGGTTGTATTTCAGTACAGTTGCTACTAGTTTTGTGTCCTGCTGTGTGTGGACTTAAGAGATTCTGGCATAGTTTACGTCTGACAGCTCATTTCATAAGTATTGGATTACAGTCCTTGTGCTAAATTGTGTCAAGAATATCTTAAGAAAGGGTGATGGAATGTAGTCAATTTAAAAAAAAATGTATACAAGTAACTCCTGAAGATTCTCCTATCAGAAATAAAGTGAATTCTCCTTTTTAAGTACTGGACGATCTTGCAAGAATGTTGGAGATGATTAAGTGTAGTGATGTAATGTGCTAGAAGGCATTGTTTAACTCCTTTGCAATTTAAGATTTAGAGATTTCTCCAAAAGAAAAGAAAAGGAGAGCAACTCACTCTGGAGTATCTTTGTTTCCCCCAGACATAGGCATAACGCCGGGGAGTGATATATGCTTGTATTAATTGTACTGGAGCAAAAGTCAGGGATACATAGGATGGTGCTCAGGAAACAACATAGGAGGGGACTTTCAAAATAAAGTGCCTATGTACGGGATGGCACTTTGTGTGTATGTGTGAGAGAGGTAGTTTTTAAAGTATATTGAAATGGACAAAATCAATTGGCGCTTGCAGTTATTTTTGCTATCTCTCATGTCCTGTTTTTCATATCAGTTCATTTTACTTGTATCCTACTAAGGACAGTCTTCTAGCATCAGATACTTCCTACTAGAGCTTAAATTGACAAATTTATGCCAACTCACTGTGGTTTTGAAATGTTCTCTGTGAATCACAAAGGAAATAAGCTTCTGGCTGTTTTAAGTTTCTTTTGTTGTATGTGCTATCTATGGTCTTTTTAGACTTCTCTTGGACTTGGCAAGCTATTCAAGTATCCCAATACTCTAGTATGCCTTTGTTAGTTTATATATATTCTTGCTATAAATTTTCTGGATTTGGATCTATAAACTACCAACTTAACACCTCAGTTTAATGTGAGCTGAACAGAGATAATTTCTTTCTTTTCCTTTCTGTCTTAAGTTATATTCATTTGTAGCAGTGAGGCCCAGATGGTAGACAGAACAAATGGACACAGTGTTTTCTTTTCCTTTCAGTTACAGTTAGAGTCAGACACAAATGGACTGATCGGTATGAGAGGTTTATGGTCTATTGGTTAGAGAGAACAATGGAAGGACTCTTGTATTTTACTCTTTGCTCTGCCTCTGACTTGTTGAGTGACTTTGGTTGAGTCATTTAACCTTTGGTGCTTTGATTTAGCTTACTGTAAAATGAGTATAGGGCTTAAATACCTTACAAGGTTTTTGGCAAAGTGCTTTGGATTCTGAAGTGAAAAGCATCAAGGAAACAGAAAATCTTATTTCAGTAAAATTGAATTAAGATCTTTAGCTGGTGAAAATCAGCATTGCTTCATGGAAGTCATGCAGATTTACACCAGATGAGGTCCTGGCCAAATATATGTAGCCCAATGTACTGTGACTTTGAGACAACCAGTGTTTAGAAATTATTTTGCAATGAGTGTGCTTTTCACATGCTCGTCTGTTGAAATTCCTGAATGTTTTCTTGTCATTGTTCCAATATATTCCAAGTTTTCTTTTTTCTTTTTTTTTCTGCTGTGATTTGAACAAAGGCCAGGAAGTATCTAATAGATTAAAGTACAAGTCTGGTGACATGGTTCACTGGACTAATAATTTAATCTGTGAGACCCTAGATCAAATTGGCTCAGTTTCAAGGTCTGCCAGCCTTACTTTTGTCAGTAGTAACATTCCAGGTATTCAGATATTCATTTCAGAGTATGGACCCTGCAGGTGCTTGCTGTTGATAAAACACAAAAAACACCATATGCTCTCCATTGTAAAAACACACCTGCATGTATTAGGAAAAGCTTATATGAATAATCTTTCTGCAGAAGATCTTCAGACTGATCTCTTCTAGGATCACCAGTAAATGTCTCTCTGCAGCACATGAGAATGACTGACTAAATGCTCACCATAAATCACTCTCTTTTGGTTACTTTTGAAATAAATCCACTTCAGAGTGCTTCCAGTCTCAACTGACTGATCTGTTTCACAGTGTGTTATATATTCAAAGAACAACCTTATAAAAACATTATAGTAGTTTAAAACTAGCAATATAAACCCAAGAAAGGATAAGATTTGGATGCAATCTTCTTTTTTCCATAAATTCAGCTCAATCTGAGCTATCTATATCACAGATTACTTGCTTCCTGGCTTTTTAAGTAATTGTATTGTTGGTTTCATGGCAGTTATATATGTATATTTTATGTATTAATTATGAGTATATTTGTATACTCACATATATTTTATATGTGTATTGTGTGGCGATGGGATGGATGGATGGATGGGTAGAAATAGAATGGCATAAAATATATAAAAATCGAAAAAAGTTGGCATTTAAATGGAATTTTTTTCTCAACAGTTTACAGATATCTCTGAAAGAATTTGGCAATTCACATTTCTTGTTAATTAAGTAAATGAAATAATACTTATCTATGTAATAATATACAATATTAATCCCTCTGGGGAGAGAGTAGATTTAAAATACGTTGAAAAGAAATAAACAAGTCTTGTAATTAAGTGTTGCTATTTTAAGTGGAATTGGTTTTCACCCATCACCAGTGTGTCTGTCCTTGTCTTCAGTCTTTGAGAAATTGCTGCACATGATGAAAAGTTTAACTTGTCAAGTATAAATGTAAATGTAGAGTCCGAAATATCAAACACCAGGAGTGATAATTATCAGCATCTGGAAATAATTTGTACCAGTGAGTTAAGTGTTTCTACAGATAGGGAGTTTTTAACCTCCCAATCACTGTAGCACTCCCTGGAGCGTACAGTGACATGGCATGTGGTTCATTCCCACTAGTAAACACAGCACCAAGTAATTAGAGTGTCATTAGAACATGAACATTAGCTTTTGTAAAATAGGATTAAGATTAATTCATGAACAAATGATCACATAGTTTACCTGGTACATAAGTAATATGAAGGACCTGATCCAAAGCCCATTGAAGTCAATGGAATGCTTTCAGTTAATCATCAGTGATCTTGGATCAGGCCCTAATTCAGTTTTCCCTTTGATTATATAGTTTTCATTTTCTCAAGAACCAGGGAAGTGCTGTTACCTTAAATATAAATGTGCATGTGCATTTTGGATGAAAGTCATCCTTCCCCACCCAAGGTCTGAGTAATAGGGCTTTATGCATGGTACTAAACAGAACTGAGTGAGATTGAACTTGCCTCTCCATCCTGCATGCAGGTTGTCTTCCATCACAGCATTTCTATAACTGCTATTCTGGCCTGTGCCCTGGAATAGCAGCTGATGTCCTTATGCACCTCTTCTGAGAGTTTTTGAGGCACCAGATCATCATTAAGGATGTGTTCTATTTATTCAGAACCCCACCATGGGTCTTAAGAGGCCAAAGAAGCCTAACACAGTCCTTGTCTTGTTCAGTAAATACAATGTAGTTAAAAGGATTTTGCTGTATTTGCAAATCCACATGAATTTTGCCTAGTTAAGTATAAACTTTCCCCTCTCCTTCTATAGAAGCAGTTAGCCTATATAAACTGTTGTCAGAACAGTGTGTGCATAGACACTTCTTCGATGTTGCTGGCAATGCTACAACACAAACAGAGTCGTAAACAAAAGATGTTAGATGTTAACAACAAAGTTAGCTTTTATAGCCTGGAAATAGCGTAAAAGACAGGTAACACTGTATATTAAAGCTCCATTTATAAATCGTTTATACAGGGTTAATAAATGATTAATAGCTATTGTAATAAATGGTTAAACCATTCTTGTGGATTTTTATAGAATCCAAAGGGTTAGTTGCTTGCTTATAACCATCTGTAACACTTTCTACTTGTGTACTTTTAACCATCTGTAACACATATTGCTCATATCTGTTACATGCTGATAATGTCTGTTAACGTAGTAACATTTTATAAATGGAACCTTAATATAAAGTGTGACCAAAATACACATAGGTTCACTGTGATAGGAAGCAGGAACTATGGTCCTGATCCTATAGACACTTAAACAGGTGTATACTCAGAAATGCCCTTTCCAGAATCAGGGCGATTCACTTCAGTAGGACTACTCACTTGAGTAAAGTTACTCACGTGCTAAAGTGCTTGCAGGATTGGGATTTATAAGCCTAGGGTGACTATATTTCCTTATGCTGAATATGGGACACCATAATATGGTAAAATTACTCATATTCAAGCAAATTCTACGGCATTCAATCAGAACTTTGCAGTACAAACATTCAAATTAACATCAAGTTGACTGAGCCACCCTGTTAAAAAGAAATACTATGTAGTTGGATTCTTTTTATTTACCTTCTTATCTTTAAGGCTGTAGAGTTCACACAGGGAGAGGTGACACACACACACTCTTCCGTACACCTCTCTCACACGAGGGTGGGGGGTGACCAACTGACCTGGCCCTCCATGCCTGGCTGGGTCTCCGGGATGGACCCGCCTCTCCTGGTACTTGTCGTCATGTCTTCTCGAGGCAACACATGGGTTGAGGGCACACAGGTTCACATGCCCCTCTCCCCAGATTTCTGCCAGGGTTCACACCAGAATGTGGCCAGCAGGAGCCTTTCAGGATTTTGTGGGAGGGAAGAGATGGGAGCTCCTTCCGGCCACAGGAGAGTTGCGGGGAAGGGATGACTTGGCCTGTGCTTTGAAGAGTTCATCTCTTCCCCCCACCCTCCACTCCCCTATGGCTGGAAGCAGCTTGTCCTTTTCTGCCCGCACAGTGTCAAAAGGCAGGCAACACCTCCAGGCTGCTGCTGGCCACCAGCATAACCCAGCCACCTCCTGACTCCCGGCTACAGTGCAGGCAGGAAGTGGTTAAGTCCTTAGGACGCATAGTGCACCAGGGCCCAGGAAACCTGACTGCAGGGGCTTCAGCGGATCTTGCCAGAGAGGTGGCTCAGCAGGTGAGGTTGCCTAGCGGACGGAGCAGTCCAGTGCTCCTTGGGAGCAGGACCTAGGGCAGGGGGATGAAGAAGGTGCTAAGCCCCTGCCTGGGGGGCTGCTGTGGAGCCTGCAGGGTCGGGGTGCAAACAGGCTGGAAATCGCTTCCCTCCCCCCCCACACCAGAGCTTAGCTGAGGGGCGGAGAGGCTTCCGCATGCCAGCGCTGTGTGGGGCTTTGGCACATGCAGAGCTTGGCTCCTCCTGGCCAGCACCCTGGGCCGCAGGGTCTTGGGCTTTCCTGGGGGCACTGGCCCAGCCAGAGGCAGTGGGGGAAGGAAGGAGCCTGCCAGCCAGGCTGTTGGTGAGCTGAGCGCTCCGACCAGGGGCTGGTTCTCCGCACAGCGCTGGGAGCGGGACGTGCCCCGATGGGAAGAGGGGATATGGAGGGGCAGCGGGGATGTGCAGGGGCGAAGGGGCAAAGCGGTGAGAGGACAGCAAGTGGGGGAGCACAGAAAGGGCTGATGGGTGGGCCCCAGAGGCGACATGTAACCGGTCACTGCCTGGTTACACTCACCAGCCACCTCCCTGCCCACACTCACCAGCCACCTCAGCTCATGGCCAGTGCCAGTCGGAAATGGAACGGGGGCAAGGCCCTGCTGGCTGAGAGCCAGCACACAGTGGGGGCTGTGCTGATGGAGCATCAGGGGGAGTGGCCAGCCCTGTGCGCTGCAGCTTTGCCCCGCCACCAGCCTTGCACAACCACCCCCATCGCTGGCCACTGGAGCCCCCCATTCACTGCTGATGGGACCCACTAATACTGATGGGAGGTGGAGACAGAAAATATGGGACAATTTGCCTGTTTTTAAGAAAAAGTTGGGACACCTGTGGGAGGGCTTAAATACGAGACTGTCCCTTTAAAAACGGGACATCTGGTCACCTTATGTAAGCCTGTTACCTGATTTTTAGAGCTGTTGAGTACTATCAACATGTGATGGTAGCACAAATACACAGTACTGTATAGATCTCAGTAAATAGTTAGTAGGATGAGTAATTGGAAAAAGGTGGTGTGTAGGAATAACTTTGCTCCCCAACATTTTTTTTCTTCTTTTCATGTGATTTAGCCTGAATCAGTTTGGCATTGTATGGCTTGGACAGTTTCTGAAGTATCTCTGTTGTTGATTTGCCAAACGCATCTCTTAAAAAAAAAAGAGAGAGAGAGAGAGAGAGAGAGAGCGCGCAAGTGAGCCATGAGTGAAATTGAATTTGGGAGTGATCTTTCTCTTGTTACATGATGTGAAGCATGTGTGGGAAACGTTTTCATCTTCAAAAGTCATTTGCCCCATGCAGAGAATATTTGAAATGAAAATAACTTTCCAAATTAAAATAGAATGTGAAGTTTCTTATTTACACACACACACACACACCACACACACACACACGAAAAATGAGAATAATAATTAGGGAAACAGCTTGCTGTGTTGACCCTGTATATTTTATTTAATTTTTTATGCTGGACAAATGTCATATTTATAAGACAGTATTTGGTGAACTTGAATGCTACATTATCCTGTCAGCAAAATAATAGGTTTCTTTGTATGTCTTTACGGATTTGTACACATTCACTACATATGGTCCCTCACCAAAGGCTCTTACGTAAATTAAGCTGTCATGGGATAAAAGGAAAGGTCCTTTCATGGATTGAGAACTGGGTAAAGGACAGGGAACAAAGGGTAGGAATTAATGGTAAATTCTCCGAATGGAGAGGGGTAACTAGTGGTGTTCCCCAAGGGTCAGTCCTGGGACCAATCCTATTCAATTTATTCATAAATGATCTGGAGAAAGGGGTAAACAGTGAGGTGGCAAAGTTTGCAGATGATACTAAACTACTCAAGATAGTTAAGACCAAAGCAGATTGTGAAGAACTTCAAAAAGATCTCACAAAACTAAGTGATTGGGCAACAAAATGGCAAATGAAATTTAATGTGGATAAATGTAAAGTAATGCACATTGGAAAAAATAACCCCAACTATACATACAACATGATGGGGGCTAATTTAGCTACAACGAGTCAGGAAAAAGATCTTGGAGTTATCGTGGATAGTTCTCTGAAGATGTCCACGCAGTGTGCAGAGGCGGTCAAAAAAGCAAACAGGTTGTTAGGAATCATTAAAAAGGGGATAGAGAATAAGACTGAGAGTATATTATTGCCCTTATATAAATCCATGGTACGCCCACATCTCGAATACTGTGTACAGATGTGGTCTCCTCACCTCAAAAAAGATATTCTAGCACTAGAAAAGGTTCAGAAAAGAGCAACTAAAATGATTAGGGGTTTAGAGAGGGTCCCATATGAGGAAAGATTAAAGAGGCTAGGACTCTTCAGTTTGGAAAAGAGAAGACTAAGGGGGGACATGATAGAGGTATATAAAATCATGAGTGATGTTGAGAAAGTGGATAAGGAAAAGTTATTTACTTATTCCCATAATACAAGAACTAGGGGTCACCAAATGAAATTAATAGGCAGCAGGTTTAAAACAAATAAAAGGAAGTTCTTCTTCACGCAGCGCACAGTCAACTTGTGGAACTCCTTACCTGAGGAGGTTGTGAAGGCTAGGACTATAACAATGTTTAAAAGGGGACTGGATAAATTCATGGTGGCTATCCATAAATGGCTATTAGCCAGGATGGGTAAGAATGGTGTCCCTAGCCTC
Source organism: Mauremys mutica (assembly GCF_020497125.1). Classification (NCBI taxonomy): domain Eukaryota; kingdom Metazoa; phylum Chordata; order Testudines; family Geoemydidae; genus Mauremys; species Mauremys mutica. The sequence goes on from NC_059073.1 coordinate 29,917,686, forward strand.
TGTTCGTCAGAGGATGGAGATGGATGGCAGGAGAGAGATCACTTGATCATTGCCTGTTAAGTTCACTCCCTCAGGGGCACCTGGCATTGGCCACTGTCGGTAGACAGATACTGGGCTAGATGGACCTTTGGTCTGACCCGGTACGGCCTTTCTTATGTTCTTATTATGTTCTTATGGTATGTGTGATAAAATTAAAAACAAACAAACAATAACATGGTGCAGAATGAGTGACTCATTGCTTCCCACCTATTTCAACCACTACCTTTGTGAATCACTTGGGATTTCCATCTTTAAATTGTCCCTTTTCTCTCCCTCCTTATAATTATTACTTCTTAAAGCTGGTTAGAAAATGTTTTTGTGATGGGTTTATTTTTTATCCACATAATTTTTTTTTGACTTCTCAGTAAAAAATTGAAAACAATTTTATTTGGTCCAAAATCTTCCAGTTTGGAAACAGCACCATGGTACCTCATGGGAGTTTTCATTCGGGTGCATAAAGCTCCCATTTTCCTCTCTCAGCTAAGCTCTCTACCTGGAGTACATTTCCCTTGCTGAAGCACTGTGAGGCATCATAGGAGAACTGGCTGGGGAACCATCCAAAAACAGATTGATACATGATGTAGTCCATAAAATACTTTCTATGGAAAATTTCAACCAGCCTGATTTTTTATTATCAATATTGGCCATGCCTTCATAATTTAACAACTCCATTCCTGCATCTTCCTCTTCTGATATTTCTGTTTCCCATTTTGGGGAAAACACTAATTCATTTGAAATGCTGCTGCTAACATTCATTATTTTCCTCTTTTTCTACTACTTGGACGTACATTTCAAATCCATTGGCTTCCTCTCTCCATCTCTCCCAAGTTTCTGATTGTCTTTATAAAAAGGGATAGTTGCTTTGATATTTACTTTTGGTACAAAGTGTAATGCTCAGTGAAATAAAACATTCCTAGATCTGCTTATATACTTAAGTATTTAATAATATGTATATAATTTTGTGTGTCTATTTCTGTGTTATAACCTTAAAGTCTTCTCAGAGATCTAAATGTTTGGGTTTTTTTTCAAACAAAGTCTAAATGTATTTAAAAATCCAGTGGTATATGGTTATTATCTTGTAATCCTATCAAATTTGGCCGAAGGTTCAGGCTTGCTATACAAAACAAGGAGATAACTTCAAAAGCGGGAATAGTTTGTAGTTTGGAGAAGCAGTCAACTGAGAGAATTTAAAGATCAAAGCCACAATATCTGATTTTAATGATGCAGAACATATGGTTCACCAAAAACCCTTTTGGATTAAAAAAAAGTTCATGTAATCAAAGAGAACTGAACTCTTTCTTTGGCCCCAAAAGCAGTGTGTTGAAACACAAAATGCAAAATATTTAGGTTGTGATGGATTCACTATTTTAGTAGTCACGTGTAAAAAGAGACTTTAATCAAATGTAAGAGGGTGGTGAACTTGGCACTAGAGAATTTTGTCTTGAAGACCTAAAATATTCTTTGTTGAAGCGTCTTCAAGAATCATTAATAGGATTGTTTGATGAAGATGGGGATAGACATAAAAAGCAGGATTGTTTTCTGAGAACTTGATTAGCCTTATTCAATAATAAGAATCCAGGAAGTTTCTCTAGAGTTTTTGATTTACACTGAATGGGGAGAGAAAAAGAAAAGGACCAGATAATGGATCACAAAATTGACGACAAGGGTGAAAAAATGCTCAAGGGTGGGAAAAGGTTTCTTTTCACTGAGATCTGATAAAGTGAGATAATGTAATATGTCATTAAATTTCCTAAGCCTGTACAAAGTATTGCTGATAGAATCAAACCCATAGATGAGAAAGAAAGATATTATCTGACTTAAGTTTTTAACAAAAGTAGAGACTGAGCGATGAAGGTAGCTGATAATTCTCTTGCAGGGCCTTCTGAGGGCCTGATCCAAAGCTACTGAAGTCAATGGGTATCTTTCCATGGACTGCAATGGGTTGGATCAGATCCTATCAGAGGAGACAGAGAAGGCACCTTAGAAATGAAACAAGGAGTATATCTGCAATCTCAGATACATTGATTAATGGTCATTTAAAGCATGTTGAAGGCACACAGTTTCTCCCATTTGTCATGTCACAGAATTGTCTGTGTATTTATCGTTGTAAATTTTCATCTCATTTAAATCCAGGAAGTCACTGTTTGTCCCTTAGAATATGTCTGCCATCTTCAGTACTTTTTTTTTCTAGCATAGCTTACTTTTCTTCTTTTTTTGAACTGCCATTTTTTCCTCGGTCTGCTCTTGTGTCTCCTCTTTTTGACACTTTTTCTCAAGTGGTCTTAGACAAAATGGAACCCTCAAGAAGGTAACAAGGCCACTTTTCAGGGTTCTTTCATTCTACTACTAAAGCTTGAGTCAGGAAGGATCCTCAGCTGGTATAAGTCCATTAACATAAGTCCACTGATCTCAATGGAGGTATGCAGATTTACACCAGCTGGCAGTCTCGCTGAGTATCACGTAGTTAGAAACTGGACTGGCTGTGCTAATCCTGGGATTTATTCATTTATTTTTAAATCCAGTTTATTGCCATTGAAGCTTACAATCACTGAGGATGTAAAACCAGGCAAAGTCATTAAAAATCCTCCACAACAGTTTATTGAAGCCTTTTGCTGATGCAAGTTGTTAGAAGATAAACTTCTTGTGTAAGCATTTCCACATGCTATATTTTGCTTTGTGACTTTTCCTGCGGAGGGAGTGGGAAACCCATTACGAACCTAACCCCTCACCACACTAGCTGGGTTACTCTGCTTGAAATCTTTTGAGCTACCTCTGCTTTAAACTAAACTTGTATACAAGTAAGCAGGAGCTAGACATAAAGATCAAAGAGCTCTTTTTAGTACCTCAGTATCACTTTGTGTGTGGCTGTGCTTATGATGTTTGAATGAAGGTGAACTCCTGTTTTCAGACAGCACACACATTTTACAGGGAGACTTAAGTGTAACAGAATATCCTAGTTATTACTTCTGTCCCTCTGCTTTTCAATGTTGACGTTGCTATTGAGAGAGACTATCAGACAGTTAGATTTGAGAACTGTCTAGTGAGAGTGACACCTAAATCTACCTGTCATTGTCTGAGGCTACAGCATCATGCGTAGATTGTGTTACATTGTCATTTGGTAACACTTTAGATAACTGTCAGCAAATCAATTTCTTATCTTCTATGGAATGTGAGTCACTTTGGGTAATACTCACATAGGTCCCATTCCTGCAACTATTTCCCACTTTGAAATTATCAGGGCTCCATGAAGGCCTAGAAGTTTGGCTGCATGAAGCAAGTTGCAGTATCAGGCCTTACAGGGCACTGATGATAGAGACATTAACTCCCTTACTTATTAGCACTTTCCAGATTGTTCTTTGGAGCTATACCTCATCTCTTCTAGAACAAAGTAGCCCAATCCGTGACCAATTAGTCCTGCAGTCAGTACATCAATATATTTACTAATCAGTTTGGAAGCTGTTCAGACATATAGCACTCCCCATCAGGGCCGGTTCTAGGCATCAGCAAAGCAAGCAGATGCGTGGGGCGGCATATTTGCAGAGGTAGCAGGGATCCAGCATGGGAACTGAGAACCAACAGGGGGCTCTGGGAGCTGTGGTTAGCTCCCTGCCTATAGAGCCAGCCCTGGAGCAGGGAAAGAACTACATTTCCCAGCATTTCCTTAGCAGCTATCAACAGGAAAGGGAGGGAGGGAGGTAGCTGAGACCTCATGCTGCAGCTTGCTGTCAATAGAGAGCTTCACTGCCAGAACGGGGTGGCACTGGGAACGGAAGGGATACCGTATTTTAACATTCAGTGCCCCCCTATCCACTCCCACCCTGCACCTTGCTATCTGAAGCCTAGCAAGAGAGGTACGTGGATCCCACTAGAATTTAAAATGAAAAGTAAGGGAGGGGAGGCTCTACTAGAGCAGGGTTTCTCAAACAGGGGTCGCCGTAAACATACCGGCCCGGCCTGCCAGGGGCTTTCCCTACACAAGCAGCGACCCCTGTTTGAGAAACCCTGTACTAGAGGACCTGGGCAGCTTTACATACAGTACCAGGCACGTAGGAGGATTTCCACTTCTGAGCCATGGAAGCAGAAATTGACTTTTCCTTTCCAGATTTAGCTAATATTCAGAAAGGGAATCTAGCACCTGCCTTCCAGATTTGAACACCCTCAAAATTCAGGAGTGTTCAAGCTCAATTTGGGCAGCTGTTACTTCATTTCTTCCTAATCAAATACACTGATCTCCTGTAACTTGCTGTAGAAAAGGTAGGATAAAATTGAGCAAGAAATACTTCCCAGTGGTTATTAGGACTGGAATTGCTATTTTCAACAGTCATTGCCATTTGTTTTTTAAATTTTTTTGTTTAGTTTTATTTGTTTAAAAGGAAGACAGTGATATTGCATTGTAAAATTCCCCATAGAAACAAAGAGTGGAACAAAAGAATAATAAAGGCACCTCAACTTTTCCTCATTTATGTAGGACAGTCTTATGATACGCATCCAGATATCCTTCAGTCACACAAGTTGAAAATTGTTCCACTTTACTGCAGTTCTTTAACCATATGGGAACCAATCCTGTCTGTGTTCTGTGCACATCCAAAATTCCTGCTGAATGACCCGCCCTGGGAGTGAGTTACCAGTGACCTAGGGCTGGGGCGGCAGGAGAGTGCAGTTGGGGGGGGAGAGCCCAGGGCTGGGGCAGCAGGGAGTGCGGGGGGGGAGCCCAGGGCTGGGGTGGGGGACAGCCAAATTTTTTTTTGCTTGGGGTGGCAAAAAACCTAGAGCTGGCCCTGCTCCCCATCACCACGTTATTTTCTCTTGTCACAAATGAGCTCATCCTGTGATCACATTGAACCCCACCAGACCTCTTATCAATATTTGGTGGAATATAACATCATCTACAGTTTCAGGTGACTGGATACTCTGACTGCTACCTGTCTTTTGGCTTCCAGTCAGATTCCTTCTTTCTGAAGTGCCCAACACCTGTTTCTCCAGTTACTTATCAGTTGCTTAGCAATCACCATATCTAATACTCATTTTCTTAAATAAAAGTAAAAACTAAGATTTTCACAGATAGTTGGGTAAGGATGGACTTAGGGGGTAAATTTTCAGATGCCCAATAGGAGTTAGATGCTTAACTGCCATTTGTGTCTTTGAAAATCTGCCCTCTAAACTCCATACTTAGACACCAGAAGTGCTGAGTACCTATCTGCTCTTTTTGACATCAGCGGGAGCTTCTTGGTACCCAGCACTTTAGAAAATCTAGCTTCTTTTTTAGGTGACTAACTGTATATTTTAGTCTGGGCATGCACCTTTGAAAATCTTATCCAAAATTTACTAGAGAACAAACAAGTCATACAAGAAATAGTATTTTAAAATTCCTGAGACTACCATTGCTAAAAATATTGGAATGTAGTCCATAAGCCAAGGTACCCAATACAGAGGTGTTAGTGAATGGCAGGAAAAAATAAATAGTCCTTTGTTTGAGTAACTGCCTAAAAACTGTCACTTGAGTCAGTATCTATGTACTTGGAAGTTTCTCTCCCTCTCCTCATACCAGAGTGGGTCTTTCTGCTTTATAGGGAAACCGGGATGCTTTGTTCTCCTGAAATAAGTTGCAGATTTAGGGCTATATCATGCTTCACCATAAGCACAAGTAGGTATGGTCTGTAAATATCCTCTCTGATTGTCCCTCTTTAGATGTGTATACATGGCCATTAGTCCTAATAACCCTTCCTAAACAGTTTCCTGTTTGGCTTTTGTTCCTCTTAATGATGCCCCCAACCCCGTCAGTAGAAATATAAGCCTGAACATATTATGGGTTTATCTATGCACAAAAGTTGTATCATATTAATTATACTACATTTAGTTAGATCAATATAATCTATCTCTTATGGACAGTTTTACTGGCATAAAGGTGCTTATACTGATATATAGCTTTCCTGTTCAGGAACTATACCAATATATACCATATTTGTGGTTGTACCAATATAACTATTTGGGTAAAAAAATCACATCCCAAACCAACATGTTTATATCGATACAAAATCTGTGTACAGACAAGGCCTTAGTCAGGTAACCTTGGTGATTAGTTTTACCCAAACCTATTTGTGCAAATTATTTGTATGAAAACTATCCAAAATTTCAGAGGCATAATGGAAATATTTAAATCACATGTTCAAATCCAGATACCCATCATAAGTGTCCCCTGGGTTTTTATTGAAGAGAGAGGGAGAGAGACGTGCGCACACACACAGTGTTCCAAGGCATTTGAGAGGACTTATCATCATCATCATCATCATCTAATTAAATTAGCCCCGTTAATCAGTTTACTCATCTTCTAATGGTTTTGAAGCGAAGGCTGCAATTGGATGGTTAGGGAAACTTTTAGTTTCACTTTAGTTTTACTTTTCAGCATCAGAATCAGTTGCCCGTTAGCAGCAGAGAGGCGCTAAGTAATGGGATATATTTAAGGAGAGTTTAAGATTTCTTTTTCTTTCCTTTTTCTCTGTGGTGAATTTTCCTTTTTCTCTGTGTAGCACTTTGAGCATGCAAGGTGCTGGAGATATGAATTTCATTATTGAGACAATCAGCACTACTGTGCCATTTACTATCCTATATTGTTTACTCTGGAGCGATCAAAATTTCAAATAAAAAAAATCACAATTTTTTTTGTTTTGTTATTGTTTTTTTAATTATCATTTTTAATATTATTTCTAAGTTAATGGAAATATTTCAAATTATATAAAAATTAGTCCAGATTAATTCCTATGATAAGCCCATTGAAGTCAGAGATGTGCTCACAAATGAATTTTCCTTTAATTCTTAAGAAAATGAAGCTTGCAATAGTCTGATTCTTTGTGGTCCTTTGCAGAGGCAGGAACAAAATTTAGCACTGCACCAAACTGCACTTGAAAGAGGTTCATATTGACAGCTCAGAACAAGTTATAATGTGCACCTGGCCCTTTCACCTATTATTCCTGCCAGATTTAGTGTTGGCAATGTTGCAGCCCAAAATTCCCTACCGTGGCTCTAGTTTCTGAGAGCAAACAGACCAAGGCTTCCCCTTAGATTTGGAGGCAGATTACAGTAAGGCAGAAGAAATCCACCCTGTGCTCTCCCTAGTCCACAGCTTTTCTTGTGTTCTGATTGGCACAAATTTATGCTTTTTGTTGATGATTCAAAATTCCTTTTGACCATCTCTCTGGTCTATCTTTGGCACCCAGCAACAGTAGCTACTTTGATGGCCACATTAAAATGACTATGTTGTTTGAAATATGCTGCTGTATGATGGCAATGTAGAGGCCCTGTCATAGGAAGTGGTTGCAAAGTCTTAGCCAAAGCAGGAAAATAACATTATGCATGAATTGGTGCAATAGGTGTAAATCAAGGCTGAGTAACCTCTTCTTGCTAGCTTTGGTTTACTTTTTCAGAACTCTCAGGGTTTCAGCAAACAGGACTAGTTCTCTGCTTCATGCTGCTTAATGCAAGGTTGATAGCTGATAAAGCGAGCACCATCTATCATCTGATAAAGAATGAGATTCTTGACTTTGCAGGGATGATGAAGACCTGGTTAAATGCGTTTAAATGCAAGGAGTCTCTTTGGTGCTGTTGTCTTCAGCCAGGTGTATGGTTCAGTATGAGACAAAGGAAAATTGGGGTTGATAGTGTCTTTGCTTTTTGTAAACGTAGAAGATTCTCTACCCCAAAGCTAGACCTGACAGTTTCCATCTTATGTAGGGTGACCAGACAGCAAGTGTGAAAAATCGGGACAGGGGGTGGGGGGTAATAGGAGCCTATATAAGAAAAAGACCCAAAAATCGGGACTGTCCCTATAAAATCGGGACATCTGGTCACCCTAATCTTATGTGAATATTCTGAAGTGTGTTTAAGAATATGTACAGGTCACCCTGCTGCCTGTCAGAAGCTCTAGCTGATTTTATTGTAAATATAATGGTTAGAAGCCCAGGTTTTAAGTAAATATGCCACTTCTGAATGTTCAGTTTAGAGGTTTCTGCTGCAGTGTAGTTTTAATGAATCACTTTGCAATTAATCCTTGTATGCACATTAAGTTTATTATTAGTTAAAGCAAATATTCTCCATCTTTGCTAAACACTGTTATTTAATGCGTAGTAATTGAGGAAATTCCTTATTTAAGTGTACTAGAACTAATGTAATTTTATCTTTAGTAGATAGTTTATAATGTGTTCCCCAAAGTAAGCATTAATTTTCAGTTATGAATTATTATTTCACTATTGTGTATTTCTAGAACTTCAGCACAGAACACTAGTATACAGGACTTGGCTGCTTTATCAATATACATGTTTTCCTTGTTCTACTCTTATGTGGTTGTGACAATAATAAATTAATGTGATACCTGTTATAAGTATAAGGTGAGAATGCTCCTGTAGAGAAAAGACTAAAACCAGCCACAATAGTAAGAGTCTTTGAAAATGTATTTGTCATTATAAAATAGATTTACAGAGTCACTGTGCAAGTGATAAGGACTAAAAATTGGCTGTAGAATATCAAGGTTGGAAGGGACCTCAGGAGGTCACCTAGTCCACCCCCCTGCTCAAAGCAGGATCTATCCCCACACAGATTTTTGCCCCAGATCCCTAAATGGCCCCCTCAAGGATTGAGCTTATAACCCTAGGTTTAGCAGGCCAATGCTCAAACCACTGAGCTATCCCTCCCCTCCATTCTTCAGTGGTGATCTGCTAAATGTGTTTAAATAGTTTTGTGGTAACTGTGTGTGTGTGTGTGTGTGTGTTTGAGAGAGAGAGAGAGAACCATGTGATAAATTGTTAAGCGTATGTTAAAGAGCACAGGTCTGTGATAAATACGTTTATCACACCCCTGTGCAATTAATCTTGTATCTTGTGAGCACATCTCCTGCCCACTAATCCTTCTCCTTAAGACTTAGTCTAAATGTGTTTGTTTTAAAATCTGTCTCATCCCAAAAAATTACACCTGCCTGAGGCCCAGGTGAGCCGTTGCCTTGCCAGTGAGAGCATTTCTATGCATAAAAATGTCGCAGCATTAAGTCTATTGCTCACTGGCCCTGTTCAAAACAATTCCTGGTAACCAAGGCACTTGGCTGTACAGGCAGATGGATACAAGAAATAATTCCAATAATAATTTATAAAACTGTCTAAAGCCTTCTTAAAATAGATTTATTTTTCTTTTACTATTTTTGTGGTATATTGAGAATGAAATACACCTCTACCCCGATATAACGCGTCCCGATATAACACGAATTCAGATATAACGCGGTAAAGTGGTGCTCCAGGGGGGCGGGGCTGCGCACTCCGGTGGATCAAAGCAAGTTCGATATAACGCAGTTTCACCTATAACATGGTAAGATTTTTTGGCTCCCAAGGACAGCGTTATATCGGGGTAGGGGTGTAGTATCAATATGGTATTACATACATGGTAAGCCACAAATCTGTAGTAAGCTGTAATGTTTTGGAACATTTTCATAGAATGCTATGTATGCTTTTTATAAAGGAATGCTCCAAATAAATACTCTAAGGAACATTTCTGCACGTCAGTAACAAAACTGATTTGGTCTTTCTGAATACAGTAACTTATCATAGAAAATAACTAAAGGTGTTTGATAGTGGACTTGAAAGTAAACACTCTAAGGGCAGGTCTACACTAAGGGCGGGGGTCGAATTAGGGTACGCAAATTCAGCTACATGAATAGCGTAGCTGAATTCGAAGTACCCTAATTCGAACAACTCACCCGTCCAGACGCGGCGGGGTCGAACTCCGCGGCTCCCCCGTCGACTCCGCCAACTCCTTTTGCCGAGGTGGAGTACCGGAGTCGACCGCGGCGCTTCCGGAGTTCGAACTATTGCGTCTAGATCAGACGCGATAGTTCGAACTCCGAAAAGTCGAACTCTCCGCGTCGAACCGGCAGGTAAGTGTAGACGTACCCTAAGAGTTTATTGTAAAGGAGAATCCTGCACTCTTACAAGAGGATGGACTAGATGACCAGGACCTGCCATCTGTGATTCCCTAAGACACTGAGAAATATAGAGGAAAAAGAAATTGTTCAACATATTTTGATATGATCACATTATAATGCAGAATACTGAGTTCCCTCTGCTGCTTTGCAGCTGCTGTTAACTTGGTTCTGGAAGCTGAGCACTTTCCTGTTTACATCATCAGTAAAACTGATGCACACTGAAAAAGAAATAAACAGAAGGGCAGCCCATTTTGGTGTTTCAGTTCTAGGATCCTAATAATACAGTTATACTGTGTACTTGTATTGGATGTTTCAGTCAAGAATCTCAAAATACCTTAATGAAGTGAACAGATGTTATCCCCATTTTTTACAGATCGGAAAAACTGAGGAACAGAGAAGTCAAGACTGAGACTTTCTTTGCTTTTGAGTGCACACTTTGAGACTCTGAAGGCCCAATCTTTCTGAAGTGATGGGAACCCACAGCCCTTAGTGGCTTCAGTTGAATGTGGAATGCTTAGCTCCTCTTAAAATCAGGCCTAGGTGTCTTCAGTTTGCCATTCAAAGTGAAGACTTCCAAAGCAACTTGACTTTTAAAATGAGGGCCTTAGTGACCTCGATCAGACAGTGAGTTACTGGCCTGGATGGAAACTACCCAGAAGCTTTTTGACTTCTACCTCTCTATTCTAACCATTACACTATGTTGTCTTCCTTCTGAAGCACAGCAAAAAATTTTTTTTGCCTGCTAGCAACTCCCCTCTTTAAAGGGAAATAAATGCACAAGCAAATACAATTCCTGGGATTTGAAGCATGTTCAGAGCTAGCTTGTTTACTACATTATTAATTGAAACAATGAGATATCATCCAGGTAAAGAGGCATCATGGTCATTTGGCTGTTCCCATATTAATTTAATTTTGGGAAGTACAAAGACAGACAAAGAGATGAGTGACTCTAAAAGTAGGTCATGAATAGCATCACAGCTTCAGTATTAACTATGATGAAAATGAGACGGACAACAAGGATGGTTTTGTTGTCATGCTGCCTGGCTGGGTAAAGACTTCTTTATTGGTTATCTAGGTGGAGTGAGAGAAAGAGACTTTCTGTGGGACCAACACACATTCCAGAACTGGAGGATCATCTTTCAGGACATGATGCCAAGAGAAACTTCCCACACTGGATATATTAGCAGAACAGCATCACCTGTCTGAGAAAATACCGTACCCACAGTCAGGGTGTGTCGAACTAAAGAAACTGAGCACGCCCATTGGGGGATATTGCATAAATTTTATTTATAAGGCAGCCTGAGACTTCTCGGAAGCCCTTACTGTCCCTGAGATTGAGTCTCTATCTGGAACAAAGGACTAGATAGATTAGAAGCCTCCTGGAGATAACACCAGACACGTGATAATAGTGAAGGAAAAATATTACTATTGCTAAATTTGTCAATTGATAAAATGTATATCTTAGAAGAGAGATGCATAGGTCATTCACAAACTGGGTTTAAGAAAGATGATGAAAGACATTTGGGGGAGTTGCTTCTGGAAGTATGTAGTTATTGGAGAGATAGCATAAATGCTGTATCGGCATCTAGAAGCAATATTTTTTTTTAAAAATTGCAATTTAGGCATTTCATTATTAATTATGAATCATATTTATTAAGGTTAATTATAGCTATGAGCAGTTGAGATCTGTGGATGACTAAGATTTAATTGATTGATTATGGTAATAGATCTAGTAAGTACAGCTTAATTGCATTTATTCATATGCTAGTGATTTTTTGCTTTTGAGTTTATGATCTGTTTCATTTTATATGAGCAAAAATTTGAACTCATTCTAGTCACTCTGCTAATATTTCCTGCTTAGGTTGTTTTATAATTGTCTGTTTTATCAGTAGCTGTTCTACAATTTACAATTAAGTAGAATTATTATTTTTTAAATCAATGTGGAACAAGGTCCAGTTGCTGTGTACATTATGACTGAGATTTAAAAAAAAAATTAAGGACTATGGCAGTTGTCAGATCAGCACTTCTGAAAATCAGCCTCCCTCTTAATGTACCTAGAACACCTTCAGTCAGGGAGCAACCAGAAACACCCAACAAATGGCAACTATCAGCCAGATTTTGGGCCCAGGCAGCCCAGCCAGAGCATCAGCTAAATGATGGCAGGGAGCAGCCAAGGGCAACCGGCGGCCTAGATTAGGAGCTACCACCGCAACCACAGTCTGCCATCCAGTCCAGGGAGCAACCAGAGGCAGAGCCTGGAAAAGCCACCAGGGCCCAGGGAGATGTAGACCCAGGCAAGAGCACAGTGTTTCTTGTGTTCCTACAGCTCATTCCATGCTTCAGCCTTGTCAGTCTTAAATTCTGGTAATTGGGCCATTTGCTGTCATTTATATAAATGAGGTAAAGCATATTCATCCAGTACACAAATTAGGTTACGAAGTCATTTGTGTCAAATCTCCAGATTTATGAACCTTCAGCCTTAACAGGTCCGAGTCAAAATCATGGCCTATGGGAATATCTTGTGCCAAAAATGAAGGAAAAGCCCTGTAAGGCTGTACAGTGCAGACCTTGCATTAGTTCATGCTTGCTCACGTGAATAGTTCTGATTACATCAGTGAGACCAGTTGTGCAAATAAGTACTTGTCAGCATGATTGCTGGGTCCACAGTGGGACAAAGGAAATCAAATGACAAGGAAAAATAGAGGGAGGAAATAAAATGGAATGAAGGAATCCAGATTTCACTCTCCACCCACCGTGCACTGAAACAGCGTCCATGTCCATCATACCAGTCCAAGTGTCTCAATTGTTTTCAGCTTGTTAGTTGAAAGTGAGTTCTTGAAGGGAACAAATGTATCTATCTTTGTGGTCCAGGCTGTTATGCGCGGGGGAGGGGAGGGAAGAATGCGAGGTGCAAGGAGCTTCCCACCTCAAGCTGGGAACAGCCTACCGAGGGAAACAGTGGGGGCGAAGGACCTCTCTGGCTTTAAGATTAAGCTTGATAAGTTTATGGAGGGAATGGTTTGATAGGATAACGTGATTTAGTCAATAGGTCAATAACATGCGGCCACTGGTACCAAGGGTCAATGTTGGGATATTGAAAGTCTTATTCCTGAGTGTCTGGCTGGAGAGTCTTGCCCGCATGCTCGGGGTTCAGCTGATCGCCATATTTGGGGTCGGGAAGGAATTTTCCTCCAGGGTAGATTGGCAGTGGCCCTGGAGGTTTTTCGCCTTCCTCCGCAGCATGGGGCAGGGGTCGCTTGCTGGAGGATTATCTGCTACTTGAAGTCTTTAAATCAGGATTTGGGGACTTCAACAGCTGAGTCAAGGGAGAGAATTATTTCAGGAGTGGGTGGGTCAGCTTTTGTGGCCTGCATCTTGCGGGAGGTCAGACTAGATAATCATAATGGTCCCTTCTGATCTTAAGTTCTATGATTCTATGTGGGGCCTATGTAAGGAGCAGGCAAATTGTGGTTCCTGCACTCAGCAAAGCACAGTCTGCTCTATCCCTATTGTCCAGGGCCACACAGAACCTCAAAAGGGGAAAAAAAAGACAGAGAGGATGTAGGTCGTGGCCCTGCAATCCCTTCTGTGCACAGTGGGGAAGGCTGCACTTAATAAAGGGGTGTAGGGAACCTGCTGCCCTGCAAGCAAGAGGGTATACAGAGGCATCCTTCTGAATGTCTGTTGGGGTTTCCCTTAGCATAAAGTAGCTCTGGCTTGTCCCTTAATCCTGAGCCTGTCAAACATGATCTAGCTCCCATGTTCGGTACTGCATGTAGAGATTAGGGCTGTTGATTAATCACAGTTAACTCACGTGATTAACTAAAAAAAAATCACAAAAAACTGTGATTAATCGCAGTTTTAATCGCACTGTTAAACAACAGAATACCAATGAAATTTATTAAATATTTTGGCTGGTTTTCTACATTTTCAAATATATTGATTTCAGTTACACAGAATACAAAGTGTAGAGTGCTCACTTTATATTATTATTTTTATTACAAATATTTGCACTGTACAAATAATAAACAAAAGAAATAGTATTTTTCAATTCACCTCAAACAAATACTATACTGCAATCTTGTTATCATGAAAGAGGAACCTGTAGATTTTTTTTTTACATAACTGCACTCAAAAATAAAACAATGTAAAACTTTAGAGCCTACAAGTCCACTCATTCCTACGTCTTGACTTGTTCAGCTAGTCGCTCAGAGAAACAAGAAGCGGGCAGCATTATCTCTTGCAAATGTAAACAAACTTATTTGTCTAAGCAATTGGCTGAACAAGAAGTAGGACTGAGTGAACTTATAGGCTCTAAAGTTTCACATTGTTTTATTTTTGAATGCAGTTATTGTTTGTACATAATTCTACATTTGTAAGTTCAACTTTCATGATAAGGTGATTGCACTACAGTACTTGTATTAGGTGAATTGAAAAATTCTATTTCTTTTGGTTTTCACAGTGCAAATATTTGTAATAAAAATAAATATAAAGTAAGCACCGTACACTGTATTCTGTGTTGTAATTGAAATCAATATATATTTTTAAATGTAGAAAACATAAAAAATATGTAAATAAATGGTATTCTATTATTGTTTAACAGTTAATCATGATTAATTTTTAATAGCTCAATTAATCACAATTAATGTTTTTAATTTCCTAGGAGAGATATAGATGTATATTATTTATTATCATTGGTATTAGTAATAATACTCTTATTCTTCAACACAGCTGGCCAGAAGAATGCTTTGATAGGAATTAGATGGGTAACAATGCCCCGTAATACATCATGAGCTCCACACATGGAGAAGAAGCCTGCTATAAAGTCTTCCCATGACATGATCTCTAAAACAGAGCCTTTTTTTGAAGGGGCATGGCCAGACACTCCACTTGCCGCTACAGTTTGTTTTATTCTGCTTTGGTTTTACCAAGTCCATTTTAGAAGTTTGCAGCTATACCTTCTTCCTCTTCTGATTTTTTTCTTTTTCACTTGGCAAAAATAAATAAAAATGCTTCTGTATTTTCATTTGAGCTGAAAATGAGATGTATCTTCCTGTTATGCTTACCCACCCGAATCATTGATGTCTGCAGAGGCCTGGTGGAAATAAAAACATTTCTAGACATTTCATGCTGGCATAACTCAGAGCAGAATTTGGCCCTCAGACTGTATGTAATTCTAGGCCTATTCACTACTGCATTTATCCCAGTTTGACGCCAGTCACCATATGGATTTTGGTGGATTTCAACTGCCAATCAAATTGGAGTAAAATAGTGGTGAATCAGACCCCTATTTCCAGGATTTGCCAACATTATTGGTTATTCTAGTTTTACACCAGTGCAGCTCGTAGCCAGTATCAAATTTCTGCATGAATACTCAGGGGCTGGGCTAAGTGATTTAGCAGATAAGCATTAGGCCTTTTGCCTCATTTTCAAGTCTTTTTTTCACTGCCAATTCCTGCTGCATGCACGTAATAGGTTCTTTGCAGACTGGTCTGTTTGATTGAATGTATAGGATTTACAGAGTCTCTACAACATAATTTTGCAAAAGTTTACTGACTTTTATTCATCTTCTATTTTTGGTGGGTTCTTTTGTTAGGCTGGTTTGGTTTTTGGCTTATTGTTTTGTTTTTGTTTACCTTTGCTTTATACACAATTAAATTATTTTAAATTTTGATATTACAGAGGACACACAAGTCAAAATAAGTACTTTAAACAACATATAAATGTACTCCAATTATGGTGTGACCAGATGTCCTGATTTTATAGGGACAGTCCCAATTTTTGGGTCTTTTTCTTATATGGGTTCCTATTACCCCCCAACCCCCATCCTGATTTTTCACATTTGCTGTCTGGTCACCCTATCCAAGTATATGCATAATATTCCTTAATATATGTTACCTCCTTGTATTATATAAGTTTTCCACACATATGTTCCTACACTGTTTTTAAATACTCTACAGCCGCATGTTTTGCGTCACTTCAATAAATAACATCTAAGCTTTCCAGAGTTGCTCTTTGTTTTGAGGCTTTTGTTGACATTGCTGCTCTAAGTCTTGATGGATTTCCCTTTCAACTACAGTATCAACTTACTTTTTCACCTGCTTGTATGTCAGCTATTATAGACAGCTATTGGTTGGCATAAACAATCCTGTTGAGCCTGAAAACGCTAACAGATACAGCATATAAAGCTGGTTGATCAAAATATGAGGCTGAAGAAGGATTTTTAGCAACACAAGAGGAGTGTCATCTGAAAACATTAATATCTTTGACATAGTTTCTTAAAAAAAAAAAAGACAACGGTCCTCATGCTGTTCGTATCTACCGTTGTAAGTGAAGCATATTGCCAGTTTTAATTTCAGCCTCTAGAAAGTTATCCATGTTAAACTTACCATGGTAGAATGTGTTTTGGCCTTTGAAGCTAAGCTCTGTTACCACAGTTGATAGCAGGGTGAAAATATCCTCCCACAGAAACTTATTTTCAACTCTACTTAGAATTTGTTCTGTTTTCAGTCACCCTGTGTGAATGAGGTTAAATCTTCCATTTGTGATCATTCTAAGAACTCTGTGCATAAACACACACACGGTGCTGTACTCATGGTCACCTGAACATGTTACTGCTCCACATGTGTATTATTGGCCTGCAGGAGGAAATACCTCAAATTGCGCTGAGTCCCTACTATCAAGGCATGCCTCACCACAACCACACCCACACTTCGTTATTTTTCACAGTTTTAGAGAGCCTGGTTCAACTTCCATGGTTTCAATTAGTTAATGAACTACAGCAAAAGAGCCCTTCTTTTATTAAACCAAAAGCCCCTCAAACATCCCCTAGAAAAAGAGATATGCCATTTAGTGTGCTATGAAGACAGTAACACAGAGGTTATATTACCTCTGTATTTGGCACTGATGCAATTGCTACTGGAATACTATGTGCACAACTCAAGAAGGATGTTGATAAATTGGAGAAGTTCAGAGGAGAAAAAGCTATGAGAATAATTAAAGGATTGGAAAACATGCCTTATAGTGAAAGACTCAAGGAGCTCAATCTATTTAGCTTATCAAAGAGAAAGTCAAAGGGTGATTTGATCACATGCTATAAGCATCTACCTGGAGAATAGAAATTTGATTAAAAAGGGCTGTTCAATACAGCAGACAAAGTGTAACAAGATCCAATGGCTGAAGGTTGAAACTAGGTAAATTCAGAGTGGAAATAAGGTGCAAATTTTTAACTATGAGAGTATTTAACCATTGAACAACTTGTCAAGGGTTATGGTGGATCAATGGAATTTTTTTTTAATCAACGTTGAATACTTTTCTACAAGACATGACTTTAGTTCAACCACAGCTATTGAACTTCAACCAGGAATTAATTTGAGGAACTCATATGGCCTGTGTTATGCTGAAGGTCAGACTATCGCAGTGGTCTCTTCTGGCCTTAGAATCTAAGAATTCAGTTAACTGTAGCTATATGTTTTGGGATTTTATGGCAAACAAATATATTGGAGAGTGCTAAGCAAGTTGTGGGTGAATAAAAAGGGAAAGCCTTTTTTCAAAAGAAACTTGGCGTTGGCTCAATGAAGTACAAAAAGTGATGAAAGATAAGAGGAAAATGTTTAAAAATTGGCAAAAGGAGTAGGAGCAAAGAAGACCTGGAGGAATATGAGGATGTAAAGGAATTGGCCAGGAATGTAGTTGCAAAAGCAAACATATTTGAAGAACTTTATGTAAGACTTGGAACAAAGAAAGGGGGAAGAAGTGTATAGACCGCATAGGCGAAAGCACAGGAAAGAAAAATATGCAGAAAGTGAGGTTCATCAAAGAAGAAACTGGTGTAGTGTTGACCGGTAGTCACATAAAGGAGTGATGAAAAAATATTTTTAATAGCTTTTCAGTTAGGAAAACCCAAGGGAGTAGTGCAGCTTCCAAACGATGAACTTTGGTGTAGTGGAACCTATCACACCAGATAAAGTGTCAAATGTTATAAAATAAATGAAATTAATAGGGCATTAGCCCCAGAGAGCATTCCTATTGAGGCATGGTAAAAGCTGAGAATAGAAGGGAGACGTGTGCTGACGTTCCTCTTTTGTTCAATTATGTGATTACTCAGCAGCCAGTGAGATTTAAATTAGATATTAGGAAAAGTTTTCTAACTATAAGGGTAGTTAAGCTCTGGAATAAGCTTCCCAGGAAGGTTGTGGAATTGCCATAATTGGAGATTTTTAAGAACAGGTTGGACAAACACCTGTCAGGCATTGTCTAAGATTACTTGATCCTGCCTCAGTGCAGGTGGTTGGACTTGATGACTTCTCAAGGTCCCTTCCAGCTCTACATTTCTGATTCTATGAGATGGAAAAGATACCAAACCCATGGAGGAAAAGTATCGTGGTGCAGATATGCAAGGGAAAAGGTGATGCTGGCAACTGCACAAATTATAGCGGTATAAAGCTGTTACACAGTGAAACTGTGGGAGCAAATCGTCGATAAGAAACTAAGAACTGAACTAGTTGTAAACACAGCTTAATATGGATTCATGTCAGGAAGGTCAACAATAAATATTGTTTTTGCATTGAGGGAGCTGGTGGAAAAAATTAGAGAGAAAATGAAAAATATTCACGTGGTGTTCACTGATCTGGAAAAGGCCTTTGACCAGTTCCAAGAGAAGTCATCTGGTGGTATATGAGGGAGAAAGTGGTACCAGAACTTTATGTGCTGCTTGTTCAAGTCACATATGTAGGTGCAATAAAAATACTCATAACATCTACTGGTGAAACAGATTAAGCATTGGTAAAGGTGGGAGAGCATCAGTAATCAGCACTGAGCCCTTTCTTGTTTTTCCTTTTCCTGGGTGCCCTCCTTAGGAACATACAGAAGGATACACATTCATGCTGCTTGCAGATAATATTTCTATGCAGTCTGGAAGAGAGTCTTGATAAATGGAGAGATGTGTTGGAGAAAGATGAGCTTAAAATAAGCAGAGGAAAAACAGAGTATGGGGTATGTCATTTCAGTAATGTGAACACTGAAGAATTATCCTTGAAACTAAATGAGCAGAAGCAAAATATCTGAGTTCTGTTAAAAATGGGTTCTGGGAAAACTGGGAAATGGATGATGAAAGTAGAGCTAGGACAATAAATGCCTACCTCAAGTTGAGAGAGATAACTGGTGTAGTATGTGACAAGAAGAGAGCAGTAAGATTAAGAGGGAAAGTCTATAAAATGGTGGGCCATCTAGTTTCAACGTATGGTGCTGAGTAGTGGGCAACAAAGAAGAAACATGAGCAAATGAGCTGTTCCGCAGGAATGCAAATATTCAGATGGATGAGATGTAAGCAAGAAAAACAAGGTGAAAAATGTGGATGCTAGAGACTTGATCAAAGTAACACCCATAAAAAAAAATGAGGGAATGCAAATTCAACTGATTTGGTCATGTAAAAGCAGTATATGGGTAACAGAGTCCAACAAATCAAAATTGAAGGAAGAAGACAGAGATGGTGACCCAAGAAGAAGTGATGAGGTGCGATGAAGGAATTTGTTGCATCTGATGTGATAAAGGATAGGGCATTGAAGAGAGCACTTTGAGGGAGAAGACTCAGAGTGGATCCCATGTGATCAGATTAATGAAAGGAAGAAGAAAATAGCTGCATGTCTGCACATTAAGGACTCAGGTCCTGCGTAAGGATAGCTAGAGTATCCAGGGGGATTTTGCAAGCACGCAAGGGTCCAAGCATGCAGTGGTCCAGGTTAGTTCATTCTCAAGCAAAATCAGGGCTTAAGACTTCATGCAACGGTATGATGGATGAGGCAGGGATGAATTAACCAGCAGAGAGAATTATGACACAGTCATACAGTTACATGATGCTTCTGTGGCTGAGGTAAATCCTAGACCAAAATTTTCCATGCTCGTCTCCTGGCTCACCATAAAACTTAAATTCACCATCATGTGGAAGGTTAATGCAAAATCTCACATGTTAAATCTGTGGAGTATGTGGAGCTGTATATTGCTGCTGGGATCATTTTCTACTGGCTGACTGTGGAACTTCATAGGGTGTATTTTAGCAGCCTGCTATTCAAAAGACTGTACATGAGGGGAAAAAACTCAGATAATTAGTTGTTTGTATGACTCTCAAAGAATTAATACAGATTAAGTTGCTATATCTGTTTGATCTTAAGGTATATTCAGTGTTTATCACCATGGTATCTAAACATCTTGCAATGTCTTTTTTTTAACAATTTCTTTATATATTTAAAATTTCTCCCCAAACCTGTTACCAGCAATTGAAGGTGGAACACACTAAAACTTTGTAGTTTAGTGTGAAATTATGGGAAGATTATTTTTTTAATTACAGCAGTGGTTTCTATGGTGGTGAAGTATTTTGATGTAAATTGATTAAAGTCACCAAAGGTGAGCTCAAACTAGATCAATGAGGATTTGAGGGAACTGCAGTTTCCGAAACTGGGACTGTTTCAGCTCTGGTACACCTGAGAATTTCATGTATTTAACATTGCACAGTTTGTGCTAGTCTGCATTTCTGTAAGCTCATGCAAACACACAGCATATTCATTATAAACCTGATTTCTTTTGTTTAAATCCAGAAATAGCTCACCCACTAGCAGAACACATTGAACTTTTGCAACTTTGGAATATTGTATATTTTTCTTGTCTGCCAAACACTTCAACTTCACCACATACAACTTGAAACAAGTTGTTATTTAGCAGAAAGTGTATATAAGGTCTAAAATAATAATAATAAACTTCGGAGTTATCTGGAGATCCAGCTGCACTCTGCAGAATGGTGATCTGATTGCCTGCTGTCTCACAGCCAGGGTGAGAGCCAGAAAGTTTTCCGATATCAAGAGTGGTGCAATATCTTCCCCTTCGGGAAAAAGAATAAGATAAATGGAGTGAATTAGAAAGAGAGTGGAATACTGGGCCTGACATGCTTGAGGGTGAATGGGAGCCATTGTAAAGATGCTTTGATAGAAATGCTTGTCATCTGATTGCAGTATTAGTGCTACCAATGGATGGCACTAACTAGGATGGTTGACTTGCTATTTTTTTTAAATCAGGAAAAGTTTCTTAAGACGCACCTCTGTTGTTTACACAAGGGTACTTGGAACCTAAAAAGAACAAACAAACAAACAAACAAACAAAAAAGAATGAAATTAATTTAAAAAGGGAAGAAAGTTAAGCAATATCAAACTCTTTAAATTTAAGGTGGCACTCAACAGCTCTTAAGGATGCAGTGCATGTTGTATTCCCTGGAAAAGATTACATGCCCTTATGCTGCATCTCTCTCGAGCTTATGTAATGTAAAGCTTTTGCAATGATTTGAATACTTGCTAACCTAAGACAGCAGCTAGGAATATCTATCTAAATGGTAATAAGAACTTTGAAGGTTAATCCATGTTAGCGTGCAAGATAGCTAAAATCTTTGGCAGTTTCATTTTAGCTCCTTGTGGTTATCAAAACGAAATAAAGCCTTGGGTTCCCAAAAGAATTGCTCCACAGGTGAGTGACAGGAATTGCCCCTTGTTTCAGCCAAGCAGATTTGCAGCATTACTATTAAACTTTGTTCAGGTTAATAGTAATATATATGTATTTAAACAGGGCTGCTGAACTTTCAGACCCAGGTTGCAAAGTGGATGCTTAGGCCCCAGTTCTGAAACGAGTTCTCTGTAGACATAGGGTCTTTCCTTCACTGTTCTCATTGTAGGATCAGGGCACTGGGGACAGAAACGTCCCCTTTGAAATACTGAGCAACTCCTTCATATACCCGCATAGTTCTGTGAAAGTAAATTTTCCTTTAAGTAATAAAAAGAAAAAGGGTACATTTTTTTCCACCGAAGCTGAAAATATTTTTAACATTTTCTGAAACACTGATTTGTTTAGAAATTCTTGGAGAGCAATGTAAATCTGAGTATGAATTAACATCTGAAGCAAGGGGTGAGGCTCATTTGAGCTTTCTGCTATGGAATTCATTCCTGCATTATATATTTTGACTCCCCAGTGCTGGGAGTTGTAGAAATAGAGCAGGACCCACAGACATTTTTTTGTAGTGTATTCTTATCCCTTATCCTTAAAGAAAAGGGCAGGAAATGGAGCAGTGTTGTATGAGTATTGAACACGGAGAACCAGTTTCCAATGCTTATGAAGTTTTTTTGAAAACCTATTACAAATATCACTTTTCAGAGTGATTTAAAAGTAAAGAGGAAGAACAAATACATACAAGCCAGTTTGCTTGTACTGAATTCCCACTTACATATCTTCAATGTATTTGCAGAACCACTCAACAAAACAAGTCAAACAAAGCTCTGGGGGCCTACGACACAATTAAAATTACATATGGGCCCCAGCTCCGATGTTAGGATTTGGATCTAAGTGTCCCCAAAGTTCTGGTCAGTTGACAGCTGAGTGATCACATAATGCTGGCTTCTTCTCTTTGTTTCCAGCTGCTGAATTGCCTTAAAACAGAGTAAAATATATTAACTATATCTCTAGAATTATTTTTCCACCTAAGTAATTAAACTAATTACTTCAAGAGTATTATGCAGTCGCAGGTCTCCCTTTCTATTAAGGGGGCATTTATAAATAGCTTATAAAGGCTTAAGAAATGATTAATAGATTGTATAAGATGGTTATAAGCAACCTATTGACCTATTTGACCCTATAACGATCAAGTAGCCATTTATTCATAATACATCTATGGGCCCTTCATGTAAAGTCTGACCTAATCACAAATAGATACAAGCGGTCAGCACAATTGTGGAAAAAGAGTGCAGTGGTCTATAAGGCATTCTCTGTGTTAATTAAAATTTAATTCACATTGTGAAAAAGTTTGTGAACTTTGGATCTATCCATATTGATTTGTTTATTTTATCATTTAGCTTAGTTTTTGTGTATCTTTTTATCTCTCTTCATCTCTTTAGATCCGTTCTGTCACTCCTCACTATCTTATCTACGTTATTTATAAGGCATCTATAACCTTGGTAGCTCAGCTCCGATCATGACATAGACAAATGAAGTTTACTGACAGAACGGCAACCTTACTTAATATTCTAATACAGTAAACAAGCATCCTGTCATCGCTGCTTTTCAATTATTTTAATTTTATTTTTTAACTTTGTACATTTCTTTCGAAGGTCCTTTGATATGGATTATGCAGTAAAGTCAACAAAGCAATAGCGTGCAGTGGGCAATATAGTGCTTAGTGGGCAACATAGATGACAACTGAAAATCATCCAGCTGCACAGAGATTTTGCAAACATGTTTGATTTGATTTTAAAATATCCATAACAAAGATAAGCATAGAGATCCAGTATATTTATTATTATTGCTTATTTATGTTACACTTTTATGTTACAAAAGTAACCTGAGGGCCCAGTCAGAATTGGGGGATTATCTTACTAGGAGCAGTAGAAATGCACACTAAGGGCTGGTCTACACTGGGGGTGGTGGGTGGGGGTGGAATCGATCTAAGAGATGCAGCTTCAGCTATGCTATTCACGTAGCTGAAGTCGAAGTATCTTAGTTCAACTTACCTAGCCGTCCTCATGGCGGCAAGTCAACTGCCACGGCTCCCCTGTCGACTCCGCATACTCCTCCTGCCGAGGTGGAGTACGGGCGTCGATTTGGGGATTGATTTATCGCGTCTAGATGAGACGCGATAAATCGATCCCCGATAGATCGATTACCCGCCAATCTGGCGGGTAGTGTAAACGTGGCCAAAGTGTACATCTGCGTTGCAGCTGGGAGGTGTAATTTCCTCCCTGGGTAGATATACACACACTAGTTCTGCTGGATGGACCTCGTCCAACTACGTACCTCAGACCCCATCCTGCCACTTATGTCATCACAGCCACACTGTTCTTTTTAGTGTGCTAGCTTGAGCAAAGCTTGTGTGTGTACATCTACCTGCGCTGGGAATTCTGCTTCTCAGCTGCTGTGTAGATGTACTTAAAGACATAGACCCAGTCCCAAAGGTCTTGTAGTCTAGGCAAATTACTTTTGAATGAAGGAAGGATAAGGATATAATCCACTGTATACAATTTTTATACACATATATATGCACTTGCATTTTGTGGGCTTATGATAAATGAATTAAGTAAGAGTCAGCTATCCCTACCTGCATCTTGAACTAGCTACCTTAACTGGCTGATTTCTTGGACATTGCAGCAGTGGCTGTTCTTAAGGATTAGAGGATTAAGATACTGGCCTCATGGGTCAGTTCAGGAGGGCATGAGAAAGAGGCAGCATGGAAGAAGTAATGTAGATCTTATGGGAGAAGATAACAACTGGATGAGACTGGCATTACTGGCACAATGTGTGGCCAAGGGTAGTATGGTAAGAGGCAAGACTGGAAGACTGAGTAAGCACTCTAGTGGGACTAGAAAGTCTGTGGGCCAGATTTTGATCCCAGTTACATGGATGCAAATCCAGAGTAACTCAGTTGATGTCAGCTGAACTATTTCAGAATTGCCCCTGTGCTACTGAGATCACCATCTGGCCAAAGATTTTTGCATGTGCACATGTAACTATACAAAAGAAAAACAGTTATATGCACCATGGCAGTATAGGGTGAGAGGAATCAATGGTATGGTGAGACATTTCTTCTTCCTGCCCCAAAATAATTCATAATCTTCAGTTTGCATTGTGTCACTCTACTTTCCAAATTAAAAGGTGAAAAGAAAAAGTCCCTTTGCTGTGTGGAAAGATCCTCCCCCACACATTTCTCAGTGGTTATCTATTGTAGTGTACAGGTGAAACAAATCATTATTTCTTTGTACAGAAAAAAAATAATACCAAAATGTAAGAGAAAATCACATTAAATACTTTCTATTATTACTATATACCCATTTGTCCAGAGATAGGCTATCATCCACAGCATCCATCCACAGTTATGGTAGTTGTAGCCCAATGAATTTTGGCTTCCAAATCAGGAATTTGGGAACATCGTTAGAAATTATGTACAAACGTTTTTCTCCATTAACATAGAATATGGGACATTTAATAAGGTTACCGTTCTTAAAAGAAATAATAACAAGATCATAAGAATAGGAGATGCTTTACAGTGTACATAAGGAGTTAAGGGACTTCCATATAAAGTAAATGAGATAAAAAGTGAAAGTTAATTAAACTGACTCTTCATAACACACTATTTTTTATCTACTAGCATAGGTGTCAGCTACAGAAGCACATTAAGGGCTTCTATATAATATCTAATTAAAAAGTAAAAAAAAAAAGTTAGTGGTGGTACTGAATAAATTTACCAAAGCCAAAATAATGCAAAGTTAATGATAAGATGTCTGGAGATAATAGACTTAACTCACTATTATGAGAGAGATTGGGCCCACTGGGGGCAGCTATTCTTGCAAACAGGTCAGCTCTGCAATAAATCCACAAAAAGCCAGTTTAGACCTCAATCCGGGTGTATCTGGTTGAATATCATGTACTTGCAGAATTAGAATCCTTGTGTTTAGTTTTGACATATAACAAAAGACTTCATAACATTAGGGCCTGGAAGGTAATTCTGATAACCTTGACATTCAAAAGAGAGACAAAAGATAAAAAGTTTTCCTCACAGATCTTTGGCTCAGCACAAGGAATGATCTAATATTGATAAATAGAACAAAATGACAGTCACACTCCAAGTCAATTGACTGGGTGAACAATATTTGAGACATGAAATTAACTGAGCAAAGCCAAGGTCAGAGCTAAAACGTATGACTTGATGGAAGATGATTTCAATCCTAGGGAAAACCTTTCTCAGTTGGAAATTGACAACTGGGGAACATTTGTCATCTGAGGAAGTTTGAAATTCTTTGGTGGGCCTAAGAGACCAACTCCCAGAAAACTCAAGTGTATTACAATTTATGAGTTGGGGGGAGCAGATTAATAGCTGTTGAAGAAAAAATGTATTATAGAAGGATGACCTGAGGTAAAGTAGGTAATCAATCTGCTAGGAGTCTGAAATTGCTTTTTTTTTTAAGTTAGAAGGAGGGCAGGATAACTTCATTTAGTGACCACAGGAAAGTGGTAAGGTGCAAAGACTGGTATGAGCCGTGTTTATTTTATAACCAGAGAAGAGTTCTAAAAATTGGCTAGAGAGTTTATCCAGGGCTAGCTTCATTGCAAACAACGGACCTGACATTGAAAACTGCTGAGCACCTGCTACTCCACAGATTGGGTGCTCTGGAGATGATTGGATCAGCCCCACAGTCAGAGGAATTTGGCTAAGATGATTAGGGCACCACTTCACTTGGCACACAGGCTCACAAAGCTGGGAGCAAAATATGCGGTAACTCAGGTCAGGGCCCTGATTTGCCTCTCAGTTACAGTAGTTTGACTGTTCACTTCATTGAAGTTACTCCTGATATACAGCCATGCAAATGAGATGAAAATCAGGCCCTAAACATTTCAGGGAAGGAGGGTCCTCTGCTGGTTAAATCAGCCTAGTACATTGAAGTCAGTGGAGCTGGGCCATTTACACTAGGTGACGATATGGTCTACTAACTTTCGAGATTTTGAAAAGGAATAGGAAAGTCTTGTATAGCCAGTGTGACTCTTTGTCCCCCTCTAGTAGCTGGAAAACATATGGAGGTTTATGAGGCTGTTACTGCTTTCAAACTAATAGCTTAAGTAGTAGAGGCTCAGACTTCTAGATACAGACTCCCTGAAGCAGTATCCTTGTAGCTGACCTAGCCAAGGCATCATTACAATTGGAAACTCATACAATGTTACATTTGCTTATGCTATTTTGATGTCAGGCATCAAGATAAAACCTGCAGAGTTGCATTTTTTTACAGAAAGAGAATGGGATAAGATATAAATAGATTAATGAACGGACAGAAAATGACTTTGTTTAATCAGGCAGTTTAATTGTTGATAAGTACGTTTTTGCATACTTGAACAAGCCTAATGGTTTTATATTTAAAATGCAACAAAATATTAATGTATACTGCTAAGGAATGATAATAAAAATGAGCCTCACTAATTGTATTTGCTAATACAATGATCTAGACATACTATAGAGCACCAGAAACAGGAACTCTGTGGTCTATTATTTTTTTCTGTTGTAAGCAGAGGTAGTTGAAATTGCAAGGGGAAAAATAGATAAATTTGAAGACTACATTAGCGACATTTGTCAGAAAATACACAGTTTTTCCTCCTTTTTATAGGCTTTTTTAGCACTGTGATTGTCCTATGCATAGTTGGTCATAATTACTTAACTAATTTAAGTTGATCTGATAGTACTGTTGCTTTAAAATGAGACATGCTGGTAGAATAAGGCAAACATCAGCTTTAAAAAAGAAACACATCAAACATCCGGTCACAAAGGGGAAGATCTAAGCTCAGATCTGGAATCTGTCTTCACCTCTCAAGTGTGGGAGAAATTGGGCATTGCAAAGATGTTTGCTGTGTCTCAAGGGAGAATATTTGCTCCACACCCCTTTGCTAGAAGATAGCTATGAATGCCCCCTTGTAGCAGTAGTTAAGGAAAAAGGAACCTTAACTCTTCCTAATTTCATTGGAAACTCTATAAAAGAGGAGAGATTGGAAGGGAAGCAAATCTTTGCTCCATTGAAGGCTATGACAAACTCCCATTGTCTTAAGTGAAACCAAGACTCGGCCCTGGGAAAATAATGACAAAATCCCAATAGTGAAATGAGAGAGAACTCAGTCATTTCTTTTTGACCTATGAAGAACAAATACAGAGCTCATCTTGGGGGAAACTCTGAATGGAGAGAGCATAAGCACAATGGGTCTGACCTATGACAGGGTCAAAGTAGTGTTACTTGCACTACTGTGACATTCAGTAGTTGTGCCAAATGAGTGAAAGTTTTGGAAAGTGAGATTGAGTTTTCAAAGGTAGGTTCTGGTATTATATTTCCTATGTTAACTATTACCACCTCACATACTACATTATTACTATTTCAAATAAAAATGGAAAGATAGAGAATGTTTGGGTTTCTGAAACAATGTCTGGTTTAATTTTATGTCCATGACTTCTGTCCATTTTCACTATGACTTTCTCCACAAATTGCCATAACAAAACTGTAGCCTTAACTACATGGCTGGAAACCTATAAATGTTACCTCTGGTATAGAATCTTTTGAGAGAGGATTTGTAAGGCCCAAAGGAGGACCTATGGCAATACCATAGTCTATACTTCCATATGTCTGAGGGCATTTCCGCTAATAAGTGAAAAGGACATTCAACAGTATATGCAGTTACAAATGAACTGGGGTCTCGTGGATTAAATGAAAGTATAAGTAACAAGAGAAGTAATAATTCCTCAGCGCTCATATGCATGCTAGAACATGGTGTGGAGATTTTCTTTCTCACTAGAATAGCCTTCATCTGTCAAGACTAACATTCTAGAGCCTCAGTCAGAGATTGCAAAAAAATGTGGGCTCCAAAGTACTAGTGCAGACACAAGAAAAGGCTCAGAGCTTCTGTTTCTTGTGCCATTCAACAAGATATAGAAGGCAGTGCAGCCAAAATTAATGGTCATTACCTGATGAAAACCAGACATCCTTGGGAATAGACTCATGCAGTCCAGGATAAGACTAAATGCAATTAAAAGGACTCCTCTGAGACCAAAATGGCAGGGGAGCCAGAGGAAACAGATGGACCATGAAGAATGGAATCATCATCATGAATAAAGTCTCGTTTTCTTTTAAAATGAAAGAAAAAGCAACTGTAAATACATTTGGAAAGATCAGAAGGACACATTTATTTTGTAACGTGTGAAGTACTTTATAGGTGTGGCCCTGATTGATTTTTTCTTTCATTTTTCAGTGTAGTGCTTTTCATTAAATCTGACACATTGAATAGTGAAAGAATAGACGAGTCAAGTTTTTAAATGATGATTCACCATTTAAACTGTAGTACTTTAGTAATTACTTTTATCTGCGGTTGATTTGTAGGAGAAAAAACAAAACAAGAAAACCCAAAACGCCTTAAATTTCACTACAGAGAGAATATTAAAAATGTTGATTATACTATACATTGATCCCATGTCCACCTTAAACACCAGTGGCTGGATTTTCATTTGCATATTATATTTATACTACGATCTAGCAGTGCAAAGGGGCGTGGATATGAGACCAGGGCCTAGGAGCTTCTGTCTGTCTCAAGTTCTTACATGGCACTCCTCACTGTAATATCTAAGCTTGCAAACCCTCTCTATGCACAACTCACATATGAGAGGGAGTTCTGTACACAAAACTTTTTCAGGATTCGGTTCAGTTAGGTATAGTGTGATGGAAAGAAATCTAATTATCTTAGTGTCTGCGCTGAATCAAAGGGACATTTTCATTTAAATTTACCATAGGAGCAAATGCTATGAAAACTTTACAGTTACAAATTATATCGATTGAAATAAAAATGCAAAGGAAGTAGTTATTTTTCTTGTTAAAAAAAGAAAAGGTTGTTAGTACAGCTTTTACAGCCATATGTGCTAAAAATTAAAAAGTTTGTTAGAGAATGACTCTTGAAAAACTTTATGAGCATTTGATAAGCCAGTGGCAGAATGACCATACAATTTAGTAACTTAGCCAGTGTGTTAGGATTCATAGGCTACTTAGAAGTTTCGTCCTTAGGCAATACCCAGAGTGGTTACAGGGAAATGATTTATGCATTCTAATAAACGTTACTGCTCAATCTGTTTGCTTGTTCAATGGTTAAAGTCCCAAAAGAAAGGTCTATCTCAAATTAGGACTGGCATGTATTATCTGTCAACTTTATATAGTACTGTAAAAGTCATTCAGCTGACAGAAATATTAGCAGACTGTTTTATAGATTTTTGTACTGTATGAATTCTGTGTTGGTGAGAAGAGGAGATGGGGCTGTTGTGCTGTGGTCCAGGATAAAGTTGCGTGTAGATGAGTAGTTTCACTCAGTGGTTCATTGCAAATGAACATCTGGCCTTCATATTGATTCCATGTGTGAAAATGAGATCAGCACAAATAATGACCAGAATCAATCAGACTTCAGCCTAGAAGTAAAGTACACTGGTACTGATTTGTTAGACAACCAGAATTGGCAGCACCTTGCATAATTTGGCACCAATTGACAAAGATCAGACTGTTTTGGGGCCCTGATCGGTTATTAATTTGACCCCCGCCAAATATTTTGCTAAGTAAAATCAGCTGTAGCTTATTTGTCTCTCCCTCCTTGCTTTTCATACCAGCCCTAATTGTTTTAGACAAACAAGTGAGCTTGCGGCCTGTTCACTTTACACAGGAAGACATGAATTCTTTGATCCATACAATATTCTCTAGTTCAACCTTGGAGCTATTTACCAAGAAGATTTATTTGCAGACAGACAGTAAAGCAGTTCTTTGAAAATGGAAATGAGTTCAGCATCTTTGATTTTTTGGCTCAAGTTTCTGCCTCTTATAGGAGAGATTCATCTAAACAATTAATTCATACCTGCATTGTTATCATGGCTATTGGACAATAGTATGAAACGTTAAGCAGAAATCAGGAGAGTTTAGTGATTATTAGAGCTGTGTGATATGTTTGGAACAGAACGGAAAATTAAATGAAACTTGCCTGTCTTAGGTTTCATAGCAGATTCACAATTCAGGCCAGGTTTGCTATGATTTATGAACATTTTGTCCAAACCTCAACCCATTTTTAAATGAACTTGGATAGAAGAATAGGTTTGCATAGACACCACATGACATTGCTGGTGTTAAATGAGTTTCACATTGCGTTCATTTGAACCCCAAACTCGGGGAAGGAGAATCCAGTTCGATCAGAACTCAAAAAATATTTGCATAAAGCCCTGCAAAGTGAAACAGCTTATTACAACACAGTTCTTGTGGTAATTTTCAGTACACAGCCTTTTTTCCAGAAAATGTGTTCTCTATACTTTCGAGTAAGAATGAGGAGACAGGTTGGGCCAGTGACTGAGAGTCAGGAGATCCGCACACTTGGTTTTCCTTTTGCACCTGTGTTAATCGGGAGTAAAACAATTGAAGTCAGTGGAATTTCTGTGGTGTAAAACTACTGGATGCTAGAGAAGAATAAACCAGCTATATTAAGGGAACACTTCATCAATTTCTAACATGCATCATCCTCTAGTCTGAAATGCAGCACCTCATGGAAACACTGCACTGTAGTTTAGGATAGAAAGTAAGCAGTGTTTTCTCCACCTGAAGCTCCAGGTGGAAATTAAATAGGCAAAAATTAAATAGGAAATTAAATAGGTTAACCCTGCCCTTACAAAAAGTGTGAGGGGATCCTTAATGATCACAGGTAGTCCATAGCTTTCCCAGCTGATGCAAAAGTGACAGCCTCAGCAGCACAGTGGTCCCTAACACCATGCTGGAGTGTTGGTTCCGTACTGAACCTATTTCCATGGAAGTCAGAGGCAGTAGAATTCCCAGTGATTCAGTGGGAACAAGATCAGAGAGCAACTTACTGAATCACCAATCCCACTTCCTGTAGTGTCTCAACAGTCTTAGTAGCTCTCCCATCCAAGGTTGGATACTTGTATCGTTTTTAAGTTCTGAGGAGATCAAACAAGATGGTGTATGGCTGCAGAGGTGTTATGTAATTGTTGGTTTATTTCTGAGAGTGAGCATCAGCTGTGACTCATTTGGTTCACAGATCCATAATACCAGAAAAAAATATTCTCTATGGAGTAGGATAGTGGTTTAGATGATCTAATATGTCTCATCTATCTGTAATAGCTATGGAGTGGAAATTATAAGGGTCTAACAAATAATCAAGGTCTCTGAATACAAAACATAGTTCATTGTACCTAAAAGCTAGATTGTGCCAGCCTGACTTCTTTTATTCCTAAAGAACTGTTTGTAGAGTAAGGTCCTACTCTGTGTGGAGAATGATATTGGAATCTGTCTGAAAATATTTTCTGAGCTCCTGCTAATTAAATGAGTGAAACCTTGGCCTTACTGAAATTAATGGCAGAACTCCCACTGACTTCACCCCTTACCCTTTTCTTTCCAAGAAAAGTGCTGCTTCTCTTTTCCAAACTCCCCCACCCCCTCAAATCTTAATCTAGGTTACTTTGCTTTTTATCAGCTCTTTATCACAAACATAGAACTGGCTCATATTGCAGGAAAGGGTGGAAATGAGACATTTCTGAGGAAAACCTTGCCATTTGGCCACTACAGATCTATCCAGAAAATGATAAACCAAATTATAGCCATTTTAGAAGACTACAAATGACTGTTGATTCTAGAAGTCCTGAGAGCTTTAAAAAA
The DNA here is from genome assembly GCF_020497125.1 of Mauremys mutica. Lineage (NCBI taxonomy): Eukaryota > Metazoa > Chordata > Testudines > Geoemydidae > Mauremys > Mauremys mutica. The sequence continues at coordinate 29,949,921 of NC_059073.1, forward strand.
GAAACCTCAAACCTCCAAAATGCTCTGCTACACTAAATCAGTGTGGGAAGCCAACTTACCATAGTATGATCATATTTCACAATGAATTACTAAACCCTGTTCTCCTCTGTCATCTCAGCAGTCAGTTCACTATGCTTTGTGACAAAGAGTACAATGAAGGCTTTATTTATCATAATGTTTATGTCTCAAATGTATAGTTTGTAATCAGTAATTTGTTTCTTTGAAGGAGTGTATTTCAGTATCTGGACATGACATGTTGTGGTTGATATTTTGTTTGGCTTGTTTATTTTACATAATGGAATGTCTTTCAGAAGAGATGTCCTTACTTTTGTCTTTTTCTTATTTACTGAACCACTCGCTATGACACTTGTGAATAGGGCTACATAACTAAACAAAAATAGCTAATGTGAGTGAAAATATTTCTCCTCTTTTGGAACATTTTTAGCACTATATTTTAAAAGATTTTTAAAGAGGTAAGATGGTTTTCCTTTGTAAATGTTAAGGCCATTGTGATCACCCAGTGTGGTTTCCTGCATAATACAAATCATAGAACTTCACCCAGTAAATCCTGAATCAAGCCCATAACATCTGGTTGAGCTGGAGCAGCAGCCTCATGATCAACTCTTTTCAAAGACATCCAATCCTGATTTAGAGACTTCAAGGGTTGGAGGATCCACCACATCCCTAGGTGCTGATTTGAAGCATATCCTGCGGATCATCTAAGGTCGGACTCCTATAAAATTTTAAATAGCTCAACACTGCTTCCACCACATCCCCAGCTGACAAGGTAGTGGAGGTACTCTCCCATCCCCTCACCATAGAATGAATTCCTTCTTCAAAGCAGCTTCTCCTTTGAGTGCAGTTGAATGCAATTTGTGTTCTGAATCTGGCTGAATGGGTATAATGGAATGCGTAAGAATCAATGCCCAAATGCATCCTCCTTTAGAACTTCTGTATGCTTTTCCTTTGGCTTATTCTTCTGTCTTATAATAGTGTGCATACCCTACAGCTCTATGTGAGACTCATTTAATACTGTACTTGTCTCCTTCACAAAGATCCATCAGGATTTTTTGTATTTGGTTAGTTTTGAGTTTTTTTTGTTTTCTAAAACAAAACAATCCTCTGTTGAAATGGGTCTGGACACCATTTATATATTAATGGACATGACAGACATACTTGGATAGTTGGATTGCCAGGTATAGTGAAAAGTGTGGTCTAAATGGTTCCCGCTGGGATTCAGAAAAATGTGGACTGTGGTCTTGCCTTTGAAACTGCTTGGATCAGACTGTTCTGGGAAAGGTCAGTTAGCCATTCTGCCTCAGTTTCCCATCTTTAAAATGGGTGTAACAATACATATCCACCTACCTCAGAGAGGATTGTTGTGAAGATGAATTAGACAATGCCTGTAACATGCTTTGGAAAGAAACTAAGTGTTGTTATTCGAGTGGATGTAGACAAATGAATTGAGAATGAATGCCAACTTTTGATTGATTGTTGTAAAAGTAATCAGGTGCATCATGTAGCTGAATTTTCAGCAAAATTAAAATGTGTGTGGGCGTTTTGCACATTTAAACAGATTCTACTACAGATGGCTCCTTACAATCTCTTCTGACAATGACTGGAGATGAATATTTTAGAATATTAGGAATAGCTCAACATTGATTCAAGGCTGAGATGAAATAGCATCCCGTATCTTGGAAGGGTAATAATGTACGTTTTGTTAGATACCCCTTCATTTGCCATATACTTTTTGATTCTTTAACTATATCTTCCAGGCTCAGTCCTGCCTTCCTTGTGCATCCAGAACTAAGGATGATGTTTGGATGCACAAGGAATTCCAGGGTCAGGTCCTGTAACACCAAGGATAAGATAAACGTTTTAAAAAATTGTAGTGTGCTTACTGATTTTAATTCATGCAGTATGGTTGGAAGGATGGTCCAATGGTAAGGGTGCATATTTGGGACTTGAGAAACAAGGGTCAGTTTCCTGCTCTGCTGAAGACTCCTTGTGTCCATGGACAATCACTTAGGGCTTGTCTAGATGGTGCATTCATCCACCCCAAAGGGTGTACATTCTAGTGCATACTAGTGTGTCATGCATTAAGTGGTCTGTATGGACCCGGCTGTCATAAACTAAAAATACCCTTGTGCATGTCAATGTAGGCTTGTTTCAAACAGGACTACATTAATGTGTACTAAAGATCTATTAGTGTGTGCCAGCAGGATCTACATGGGCCAATTAGTGCACACTAGAATTTGCACCCCTCTGATGTATTCTAAAGCACATTGTAGACAAGCCCTCAGTCTTTCTGTGCCTATGTAAAATTAAGTTAATAGCACTGCCCTGCCTCACAGGGGTGTTGGAGGATAAATACATTATTGATGACCCTCAGATGCTATAATAATGAAACCCATATGGGTACCTGTGATAAATATCTGTTGTGAAATCCACCCACGATGGGAGCAATTTTTTCCCCTAATGAACTAGCTAACCTTTCTGCCTGAACATTTATTTTGGTGTCTAAATGGGAGATGATTTCTTCCAAAAACCTGACTCTGATACTCGGTGCTGAGCGCTGGAAAAATGAGACCCTCTGTCAAAAACCAAACAGAAAGTCTGTTTAGAGAGAATGGAATCAAAGCCTGATTGCGTGAACCCCCATCCGTTGCCTGATCCACAAAAATATCCTTCTTCCCTGGATGCCTCATCTGTAGACGCTGAAGTGTATGTGAAGTTGTCAAAGTGGCAGCAACATCAACAGCCTTGCTTTATATCCTGTTCGAACTTAGGTTGCATGTGGGCTTTTGTAGACAGATCTATTATGCTAGCTGTTCAGTGTTGGTATTGTGAAGTATGTCCCTTTTCCTTTCCAGATGCTGTGTGCTACCAAATAAGGGGAAAACATGTGTTTCCCAATGCTGTGATAAGTCAGAGGTATAAGTTGCAGCCTTACCATATTGAGAAAGGAATGCAAAGTGCACCCTTCTCTATCGGCACAGAAAATGTTTACAGAATTCAGCTATAAGACGCGGCGATGTGCACAGGAACAGTTTGCATCACAACATCGCAAAAAGGAAGAGGGTTTTTTAAAAATTCATTTTTGCCTAAGAAAGCCATTCTTCATGATGGTGTTTTCTATGATAGAAAATTTTGCATTTTGTTCCAATTCTTTTCCTCCCTGGTAGAGAGACCCTTATCTTTGAACTCAGTGCAATACAGAACATCACAAGTACTCCCATGTTAGCTTTTTCTGTTTTTTCATATCATTTACAGTTTATGTTGAGCTGTACTTACATCTTTTTTTAATAATAAAAAACTCCAAAGCAAGGGGAAAACAGAGGAATCATATTTTCTATTCACCAGTTTCATATTACATTCTAATCCTTCCCCTCCCCCCCGACCCTTGTGGTGTGTTCTTTATTCTTTCTTGTATAGTGTAATTTGGTGACTATCCTTGTGAAATGGAGGTAAGGTATTGATGTCCTAATCTTTTTAACTATCCTTTCCAAAAACAGGAAATGAGTTAAAAAAAAAAGCCATGACAGGAAAACCAACTTACACAATATGTTGCTAAGTTTCTGACTTTTAAATAGCATATAAGAAATAAAAACAAACAGAGCCTGGCACTCAGACACGCAAATAACCATGAAATCAGAAGATTTTTCCTTTGCCAGAATATAGAGTAGGGTGATTCAGTTAGTCTGTTTTCTTAGCTATTAAAGTCCAAACCCCCACCCCCAAGATAACATGTTTTTTTAAGTTTTAAAATAAGACTCTTCGATGACTATGTATTCTCTGCCATGTGTCTTTTTCACACATTAGAAGATGTGGCTAATATAGGAAATGCTCTCCTGGACCAGACCAATCACCCATCTAATCCGGTATGTTTCTCTGATGGTGGCTAATGCTAGATGCTTGAGATGAATTTTACCACAATGCACTTAATTCACCTAACTGTGTAATGCCCTAAGGGAAATTTCTTCCAGAATTCAGCAGGCGATCAGTTTCTATGCTGAAGCATGTGACTTGATCCTGAAAGTGCTTACTGACATGAGCAGTTCTTACATCAGAAACCTTGTGTAAATAAGGACTAATCATGTAATTAAAGATTTGTAGGACAAGAGCTATAATTGTTTTCCTAGTTAGTTTCTGCTGTTCTCCTTGACACAAATGACTGAGCCTATAAATATTCTTCTAACATATTTGCTGTAATAATATCTTGAATCAGTGAGTTCCATAGGTTAATTATTCACTGCACAAACATGTATTTCTTTTTATCTCCTTAATTTGTTGCCTCTGCCATTGAGGGCCTTCTTGTGCTTATTATTCCTTAAAGAAACGGTAAAGAAGAACCACCTCACCTTTATCCCCCTCTTAGATTAGTAAATATATTGTACGTTATTCCTGGGTTTGTTTCCAGATTCACCAAATTAGTATGGGAAGATGTAAATTATACTTCCGTGCAAAGACCTGCCCCTCTCTGTGCCCTGATACAGATGAAGCCCAAAGGAAAATTCCTTCCTTGAGGGTTGTGCTATCTTACTTGGCTTTTGCCTGGCTTGGGAGTGGTCTGCTTAACTTCCTTTCTGTTTATACTTATTTAACTCATCTTTGGGACAAAGGAGATATCTTTGTTAGTCCGACAACACTCCCGCCCCCATTAGAACATATGTGAGAGTTTGGGCTATATAGGAGTACTGCTGGTGGAGACTGCAATGAATCACCACTGTAACATTCCCTGACAACCCTGGACACTTCCCTGGGCTATGCTATTGCTTTTTTACCTCCACCATGGACTTCAACATTGGAGTTCACTGTAGAACTTGGGCTGATTCTGGCTCAGTGGCTTTTGGAATAACACATTTGCTGAAAGATTTGGTTCAAGGGGAAAAAAATCTCTGCACAATATGGAGGTTTAAAAATTCAGTGTAAAGTCACAGCTGTATTGACTGATGCTGCAAAGAAAGCATTTTCTTTTTGAGCTGTCAGTACCATCTGTGGCTTTAAACAAGATTTTAGCTTTATTTTAAACTTCTTACTCATTATTAAAATATTTAAACTGGACAGTTTGAAATCCTGCAGGAATACTGGAAGTTTATTTCAGGGCAGTGGTGCCTGAAAGAACACAATAAGCACAACCACACAGGAGGGCAACTAGGTATTAGTCCAGTGAAAAACTGAATGTTATTTCAAATGTAATCCATGTGTTAAAACCATATAAAACATTGGTTAGTTTGGTGGTTTGGCTAGTATCAAGGTATATTACCTTGTAGGGAACCTGGCTTTAGGATCATGCAATGATCAGTGATGTACTAAATTATTCTTCTAGGAGTAACATTTGGATCAGCAATCTGAATGTTTTGTAATGGCTAAAGCCACTTAAACAGCATCAACCAATCTTAAAAAAAAAAAACCAAAACCTACTAACCATGAACAATTTTGACATACTCAGTAACACACGCCCACAGTGCAAGCCAATGTGTGCATGAGCCTACCTCAGGAAAGCAGAGATTGACACAATGGAAAATGCGATATTATATTTCCCAGGAAAGCAGGCAGAAAGGCAACTTGCTCATTCAGTTGCCGGCATGAAAGGATGACCATACATCCTGTTTTGGCCAGGACAGTCTCTTTTTTTTTTTTAAGAGTCGGCCCGACTTTTTTTTTTGGCAAAAATGGACATTGGTCCAGTTAGCTCCTGCCAACTGATCAAGTTGGCAAAAGCAAATGGGACAAATGCCCACTTTTGTCAAGAAAGTGGAGCGGATTGTGGAGGAACATGCGGGGGTGAGCAGAGATGCCAGACCGCGCAGGGGGAGGAAGGGTTCCAGTGAGCGGGGGGGGGAGGGGAAGGCAGGGAGGGTTCCAGTGACTGCCTCGAGTGGGAGGCCGGCAGGGTTCAAGTGACCATTGACAGTCTGGGAGGGGTGCCTCGGGCGAGCAACTGGGGCCAGCCCTGCGGGGAGCGGGGCCTCGGGGCAAACAGCTGGGGCCAGTCTCATGGAGGGAGTGGGCTTGGGCCAGCCCCGCATGGTGTCCTGTTTTCCCTTTGGGTAATATGGTCCCCCTAGTAGTCATGGAGTACTAGGATTGCAGGAGAAGGAAAATGAGTGACTAAAAACGAATGGTTGAAAATCTGAAGAACTAAAATACTCATTAGTTCCTACTTATTATATTGAATTCTGCTCCAGATCTGTGGTTGCTTGTATTTATGTCTTCTGTTGATTCCAGATTTGTCTCAGTTCTGCTGATGGATTTAGGGAACAGTTGGCCTGTGTGTGTATTTACAAAAGGGCAGCATATGGCTGCTGGTGAGATGGGAGCAGTATTGCAAGGTAGGTAGCTGTATAAGTGGGAAACTATGGTTAGGTGCAAAATGATAATTCACTACCTACACTAGGGAAGCTTGTTTCTCCAATAATTTTGGGGTAAGGTAGCCCAGGAGTGAGATCAGGGCCAGATTTTCTAAACAGCTCAGCTCCCAACATCATTCAGGCACCTAAATAAGTGAACAGATTTTCTAAAGAGTTCTGCTCCCATTTAGGTCGGATTTCCAGGTACCGAAATGGGACCTGAATTGTTTTGAAAATCTGGACCCAGGTGAGAACTTATGCAAAATGGCATGACTACAGATTAGCATTGTAGAGTTAGAGGCTGTGTTCCTGTAATGGAAAGCCCAGACACACAGAGCTAAATCTTATTATGGTAGAATCATAAAAATGGCCTACAATGGTGTCACTTGTTTAGTCCATCCCTTACTAAAGTTGGATTACTCCGTTCAACATATTATCTAGTGCTTTGTCTGTCCAAGCTAGTTGCAAATGTCTGCAAGGACGGAAGACTTGATCTAACAAATTAACTTTATCTAACAAACTGATATCTGAGGACCAGATCCTGCGATGTGCAAAGTCCCTTGATGCGAGATGCTGACTGTCCTCAAATCCCACTGAAGACAGTGATTGGCGCATCACAATTTTCAGCCAACATAGAAATAAACTATCCAGACACCTTCATCCAAACTATTTTTTGCACTGTACATCAGAGTCATGTAATTCACGGACTTCTGCAGCACCATTAATTCTAGCTGTAGAAAAAACATACGAGAATTTACATGTCAGCTTTATTACTTTGGAAATAGTGAACGTATTCAGTCATTTCTTTTAATGATTTATAGCAAAACAAAGACAACCCTCCAAGTAAAATTCAAACATGTAAGCAGCCTCCCCTTTCCCCCAGAACACTACAGAAAACTCAGGGCAGGTTGATTATTATCATTATTATTATGCGTATGATTATAGCACCTCTGAGCACCAGTAATGGATCAGGGCCCCATTGTGCTAGGCACTGTACAATGACAGAACAAAAAAGACAGCCTTTTCCCCAAAGAGCTTACAGTCTAAATCAGTTGAAACCATTATTAAAGAAAACTGCCATTTTCAACGGTCGCTGCTGGCTGTAGTTTTCATTATGAGTTTGGACTACTTTTAACGTTGTTGTCTTTAATACAAAGAATGTGTAGCAGGGTGCACTTTGTTCCTGCTGCTTCATGCCGTGGAAATTGGATCAGACACTACTGGTAGTGTATCCACCGTGCCATTATTTTTGAGTTCCTTGCACTAACACCCTCACAGTCCAGATAACAGTACTATTCTCAGCACCATATGTGCTTTCAGCCCTCTCCTCAGGACCAGAGAGGAGCAGAGGTCTCCTTTCCCTGAGGCCTCTGTGAGACTGGGCTCAGCTAGCCTTGTTCCTTTCCCCAGGCATTCCCTTCATCACTCTTGAGCTGTTGGGCTAATTGACTTGTTAGCTCACCCAGCCCAGCTGCCTGATTATCAAATTATCTTTTTAATGACCCTGATCAGATTTCTTTGGGAAAGTAATGCATGTCAGAGTGATCAGAGTGCAGGCTCACCCTTCTGACGCCCTACTGTCTGTGTTACAGAAGGTAAACTCAAGATATAAAAACACCCCAGATTTTGTATTTTATTAATAGTAATATTTTACCTTTATTACCGCTTTTCAATTCCAAACTACATACACAAGAGCACAACTGAAATGCAGTCCTCAACTGATGCATACTACAGCTCTGGGAGTGGGGATATTTTCACCAAGCACATGAGTCCAGAGCTCTTACAAAAAATCCATGGTATCTTTAATTCAGTGCAGAGTGGACACTGGGATGAGATTTTATAAATAGGAGCCTAAAGTGTATTATATAAGATATTTCAGACTTATACATTTTTCATGTCGTTACTGGTATTTGCTTATATTTTATACAAATAAGGCTACCTATAAGAAAGTTGCAAAATCTAATTTGCACCCATAGCCAAACCTATCTCTAACCATTTAAGTGGGAGGGAAAATAATTGCAGTTATTCTAAAAATAAGTGTAGCATATTATTAATAAGAATTATTTAATTAGATCAAGTCATTCATTGTATCCTAAAAATAAAAAAGGAATTTAACATTCAAAGGTGCATGCCATGTCAAAGATGTGAATTTGGCATATGCCATAGTTATAATAATGTCATGAAAAGGCATTTTAGTTGTGCTAATATTATTTCTGCGTGATATGAAGGGGCCAATTCATAAATATCAGGTACAGTACTAATGCCAGACAAATTATTTCTATCAGTTTACATCTTTTATTGGAGAAAAGGTGCAGAGAAACTGACATTTGTCCCATTTATATTGTCATTCTCACTGCCCCCATCCAGTCTCTGAGAATGAGTCATCTTCCATAACATCCCAAAGGTCCAAGACAGATACCTAAATAAGTTGTGGAAGGGCTGTGAATCCATTGCCAAAAACCAAAAAACTCTGATAGAAAAGAATTTGAATACATGACTTTCCCAGGAATGCAAGTTCACTGGCCTACCATAGTATGTGGTGATATTGCAGCATTATTATTTTCTGCAGTACTATATGTAGTAGCACGCAAAATATGCTAGGTCATGGGTGGGCAAACCATGGGCCACGTCCAGCCCATCAGACCTTTTAATCCGGCCCTCGAGCTCCCACTGAGGAGCAGGGTCGGGGGCTTGCCCCACTCTGCGCAGCTCCCAGAGGCAGCAGCATGTCCCGCCTCCAACTACTACCCGTAGGGGCAGCCAGAGGGCTCCGCATGCTGCACCCACCCCAAACACCGGCTCTGCAGCTTCCATTGGCCAGGAGCCGCGGCCAATGGGAGCTGCAGTCACAGCACCTGTGAACGGGACAGTGTGCAGAGGCACCTGGCCAGCGCCGTGCCTCCACATAGGAGCCAAAGAGGAGACATGCCGCTGCTTCCAGGAGCTGCTTGAGGTAAGTGCCACCCAGAGCCTGCACCCCTGACCTCTATCCCACCCCTGATCACCCTCCCGTCCTCCGAACCCTTCAGTCCCAGCCTGGAGCCCTTCCTGCACCCCAAGTCCCTCATCCCCATCCCAGAGCCCTGCACCCCAATCCCCTGCCCCAGCCAGGATCCCCCTTTCCCTCACCCCAAGCCCCAGCCTGGAGCCCCTACCTCACCCTGAACCCCTCATTTTTGGCCCCATCCTGGAACCGACACCCCCAGCCCAGAGCCTGTACCCCCTCCCACACCGCAAACCTCTGCCTCAGCCCAGAGCCCCATCAATTCTCCGAACCCCTCTGCTCCACCCCCAGCCCGCAGCCCTCTCCTGCACCCTAAACCCCTTATCCCTGGCCCCAGCCCAGAGCCTGCACCCCTACCGCACCCCAACCCCCAATTTCATGAGCATTCATGGCCTGCCAGGCAATTTCCATACCCAGATGTGGCCCTTAGCCCAAAAAGTTTGCCCACCCCTATGCTAGGTGCTTTCCAGAAATCTCAAAAGATACAGTCCCTGGCCCATAGAGTTTACATTTGGGCTGCTGATTCTACTTTCCATTAAAATTTACAAGGGAATGAAGAGAGCTCCTCATTTACATGGGACATAAAACAAAGCTAAAGCAAAGATAATTTGATTCACTTAAAGAGTCTTTTAGAATATTTTTCTAAGATCCAGTTTTACTTGACTTTTTTTTAAAGAGAAAGCAACAAGGCAGCTAGGGTTAAGGAGTGTGGATAAATTCCCTTCCATCCAAAATGGTCCTAAAAGGAGGGGGAAAGGGGAACCTATTATGTAACATCCAGTAATACTCCTTTCCCACCTGTCACTGAACCACTTGCTTAGACACTCAAGGAGCCATCCTTCTTCAGCCACTCCAGGTTTTCCTCATGAACTATCTATATGGCACTCTTACTTTTTTTCATCATCATCCTTTGGAACATTGCAAAACACCCTTGACACTATCAACAGGAAGCATATCAGTTGCACAATTGAGGTCAAAATCACACACGGGTATCCTAAGTCATTATTCATCATCACTCACATTTCTTCTTTTAGGTGAGACCTGTGCTGAGAATTGCCTCCTCTTCCTCTAAGTCGTTAAAAACATCAGATGAAAAAGAGAAGTCAGTATTTATTATTAAAGCTGTTTACTGCCAACTACTCTAGTCTTTAAACTACACATTAGTGTTCAAGGCATATGGAAACATATCTAGGATCATACCTATTTATCTGCTATTAATAAAGCATCATGAGACAGATTGCCCTGTCACAACCTGTTGTGGCTACATGGGCCATGTTAAAACTAATTTATCACTCAGACTTTGGCCAGCTGGTTCAAATTCCCATCTGGATGGTGCCTACCGATATTTCCACTTTTATACTCCCAGGTTCCTAACTAAGGCAGTATCCTGACATTCAGAATCTTGATGATTTTCCTGATTCCCTCTACCCCACCTCATCTGCCGTCAATGGGATTTTCTAGGAAAAGGCATCATGTCAGTTGTTAAGAGCCACCAACAGCTGCAGAGAAGCTGGTGGAGCACTATATCCTCTAACCCAATGGAAGATAACAGTGAAATAATGGGCATGCACCCTTCGTGTCACACACATTATGAGCACAGTAATGTGGTATCCCACAATGTTTGAATGCATAGGTTGTCATTTATGAGGCCTTTGGTTACATCAGGATTTTACGTGTTTATATGGGGAAGGAGGTTTGGGGCCATGATTTTTACTGGGTCCCGCATGTAAGGACATAAAAGCAGACTAATACTGGTAAAATACAAGTCATAAAACATACACTAATCTTGCACGACAAAAGGTAAATGAAGTCCAATTTACAGGCAACTTTTGGGAAACAAAATCTAAACATTTTCTGACCCTTGGCAACCTTGATTTATTAATGGGAGATGGAATGAGGCAAAATAGCCATCTGTGTCTATACAAAAGGAACAGGAAATAATTAAAAGAAAAGAGTATCTGGAATGAGAACACATATTAAAAATGAAATGCTTATTTATAATGTATCACACTTAGTGTTTTATTGAAGTCAATGGGAATTCTACACCATGTTTCTCTCAATATCTTCAATTAACTCCTTACCTTCCAAGCTGGCTGAAAACCAAGTACTTCAGTTTAAGAGGAAAGAGGATAAACCACTGAAATCCATGACAACAGAGTTTAATTTAACTATTATTTGTGCACTGTAGTAGTATATGATGGCCATTGCATTTCTGTATGCGGTGTTGGTGTAGCTGTGTCAATCCCAGGATATTAGGGAGGCAAGGTGGGTGAGGTAATATCTCTTATTGGACCAACTTCTGTTGGTAGGAGAGACAAGCTTTCGAGCTTGCAAAGACCTGAAGAAGAGCTTTGTGTAGGCTCAAAAGCTTGTCTCTCTCACCAACCGAAGTTGGTCCAATAAAAGATATTATCTCACCCACCTTTCCTTATTAAATTTCTGAATAGAATAGCAAAAATGCTAGAATACTTTTTAAATAGAAAGGCCTAGTAGAATATTAATCACACAGAATGGCTTTACTTTCTTTGTCTACAGAGTGATTCATTTGCTGTCATTTTATAATGCTACTGCAAAATAGATGCATATTTGCAACTGAAAATATTGATTCAAAATATGTTTAAAATATGTATTTAACAATTGTAACATTGGGTTTACTGTTCAATACTTTTTATGGTCTGACATATGGGACAGTTTCTTCTTTTATCATAGGGGTGTAATGTGCAGGTGGCTGGCTTTCATCTGTAAAGCCCTAAATAATTTCTGTCTCTAGCTACATCAGAGTGTTTTTCTCCCAGTGTGATACCACCACAATCATGATCAGCTAAGGTGTCCGAGGTGAACAGATCCTTGTTTTAAAGTGGATAGCTGATATTAAGGTATTTTCTGTGAGGAGTCCTCAACTCTGGAACTAAGTCTCCCCATTGGTTGAAGACAGCCTGCATTTGTTGGTCCTCAGAAGAACATAGGAATTGCCATATTGGATGATACCAATGGTCTGTCCTGTCCAGTATCCTGTCTCTGACCATGGCCATTGCCAAATGCTTCAGAGGAAAGTGTAGGAACCTTGCAGTAGGCAGATGTGCTGCACAGTACACAGAGTCCACTGCAAGTCTCATCTCTTCCTCCCAGTAATTTGTAATTTGAGAGACAGTCTTGACTTTGGGGAGGATGAACCATTCTTGATATAGATTTTATTCTTAGGCCTAATCCTACAGTGAAAGCTGGATGGGTGGACTTTTATATCTGCATGGAGCCACTTTGACTTCATAGCTTGTTGCAGGAAAGGGATATTTTAGAATATTGTTATGCTTGTACAAGTGCCTTGAGCTTTGGATTTACTTTTTTATGTAAATCAGAAAGAAAGACAGAAATAAACTGAGTACAAGGCAAATGTGACTATATTGTCCCCTTGCTACTTAGGCATAACTTTCATTTAAGTTAAAGAGGTTTACAAATATTTTTCATGTGGAGAACATATCCTATTGAATCATCAGTCTGTTGATTGTTGTATCTTTTAAGATAGATAGATAGATAGATTTCTACAAGTCACTGAGGAGACTAAAGATTAGATAAATGAAAAGTTAATTGGTGGTCACAAACAAACCTTGTTTTTTGTGACAGTCTGTTGAAAATGGTCATACTTTTTCATGTCTTCCTGTACCAGATGCTTCAGAGGGCATGAACAGAACAGAAAATTATCGAGTGTTCCATCCCCTGTTGTCCACAACAGTTTCTGATAGTCAGAGGTTTAGGGACACTCAGAGCATGGAGTTGTCCCTGACCACCTTGGCTAATAGCCATTGATAGACATATCCTCCATGAACATACCTAATTATGTTTTGAATCTAGTGACACTTTTGGCTTTAGCACCTTGATCATCCAGTGGCTCACTGATTTATTGGCAGGCTTCCTGCTTCTGAGGTACTTAAAAAAATGCTGTTAGCTTTTGAGCAGGGTTTCTCAAACAGGGGTCGCCACTTGTGTAGGGAAAGCCCCTGGTGGGCCGGGCCAGTGTGTTTACCTGCTGCGTCCACAAGTCCGGCCGATCGCGGCTCCCACTGGCCGCGGATCGCTGCTCCAGGCCAATGGGAGCTGCTGGAAGTGGCGCGGGCTGAGGGACATACTGGCCGCTGCTTCCAGCAGCTCCCATTGGCCCGGAGCAGCGATCCATGGCTAGTGGGAGCCATGATCGGCCGGACCTGCGGACGGGGCAGGTAAACACACCGTCCCGGCCCGTCAGGGGCTTTCTCTATACACAACCGGCGACCCCCGTTTGAGAAACCCTGCTTTTGAGTCTTTTGCTAGTTGCTCTTCATATTCTTTTTTGACCTGCCTAATTATACTTTTACACTTGACTAGCCAGAGCCTATGTTCCTTTCTATTTTCCTCAGTAGAATTTGACTTGCAGGTTTTTTGTCTCTAAGGATGTCTTTTTGTCTCTATCTACCTCTTTTATTCTTTTGTTAAGACATGATGGCATTCTTCTGGTCCTCTTGCTGTTTTTTTTATTAGTATTATTTTGGTTATAAATTTAGTTTGAGTCTCTGTTATAGCGTTTTTTTAAAGTTTACATGCAGCTTGCAGGCATTTCATTCTTGTGATTGTTCCTTTTAATTTATTTAACTAGTGTCCTCATTTTTGTGTAGTTCCTCTTTTTGAAGTTAAATTCCACTGTGGTGGATTTCTTTGGTATCCCACCCTCCCAACAAGGTAGTTAAATTTAATTACATTATGTTGCATACTATGCAAGTGCCATAATGAAAATGAGCATGAAAATATATCATATAATTGCTGTTATGAAAATAGGCCATTTTATGTCAATGCCTTCTTGTGATCCAGCAAGGATCAGCACTCTTTATGTTGAGGAAAAGAACATTTAATTCACAGGTGGAAATGAGCAGGATGCTGGAGACAAAAGGTGGAAAAATAGGCTTTATTAGGAGTAATTGTAAGCCACACACCTTCGGGGTGTGATGTTCTGTCCCATCAAGTGGCACTGAGACCACTTAAAGAGAGAGATAAAATGAGTCTGCTACAGCCTTAGCTAACAGTCAGTTGGCTTTTAGCTCATGCAGTAGAGGCTCATGCACTAAGCTCCCAAGGTCCGTGGTTTGATCCCATCTGCCGATGACCGGGGTTTGTTGGTGTTACATAAATCACATTCACATACCTTTTGCATTCCATTTTCCACCATTATACGGGCTAATTTTTCTAACATTGCATCCATTATGGTATAGTATGGCTTTCGTCACCAAAGTAAATAACAGCTTGTTTCCGTGGGAGCAATCGAAAAACAGAGTAGAAACACCACTTACTGTTTTTGCAAGTTGTGTCAGATTGTCATGGTAATAAAGCATTGCATCATGTTGTCATGACAACTCAAATTATAAAACTGATTTAAAGAGAATCAAAAGACAACCTTAGGTGATGAGAATTCTTTAACTTTAGTGATTTCAGCTCCTATTTTACATCTGTTTGATTCCCCCCCCCTTTTTTTTTTGTTAAGAGAAATATATATTTGGTCAGTGCTCCTACTGTGTAAAGACTCGGAGCACTCAGTACTCAAGAAGTCTGTTTTTTCATTGAGACAGGTATAATGCAGGGACTGAAATGTGGAGTCAGACACACTACAGTGCCAAACCATCTCTCCCCTGAGCTGGGGAAAGCTTGGAGTGAGATGAAAAGGTATTTCTTCTTCTTTCATGTTTATTCATGGCTTTTCTTTTAAGCAAAAGCATCCCAAGTGTTCCAAAAAAACACGTTGTAGTATGAGAGAAGTGGCAAACTCTGGTTTGTCAGAAACAAACTTCAGCCAAACTACAGTTCTTCATAGAATCGTAGAATATCAGGGTTGGAAGGGACCTCAGGAGGTCATCTAGTCCAACCCCCTGCTCAAAGCATTGTTAGACCTGTGTAAAGGTTTTGGGTGAGAGTTTCAAAAATAGGCAGCATTGGTCTAACTCTAGTCTGCTCCCATTGGAATTGATGGGTGTTTTTACCGTTGATGCCAAAGGAGCCAAATTAGGCTAGTGCTGAGCACTGTTGAAAATCTCATCCTCCATGTGGTATATAATTAAAATGATAAAGGCCATTTTAGATGAGGATGAGATTAAGCCATGATACCACAGTTGAAAAAATATTGTAAAGCATGCAATTTCTGTAGGGTAATTATCACCAATATACACCCTCCACCCCCCAAAAAGAAATAAAAAATAGGTAAACATGCTCATGTAGAATCTTATTTAATAATGTGCATTGTGTCTTGCTTACTTTGTTTACTTGGATATGATACATACACATAAAAAGTATGCATGTCCTGAAACCTGCTTTCAAAATGTGCAGTGAATGATGGTAAAATATCTTTCACTGAATGGTGGTAAAACGTGCTAAAATCATACCACTTGTGGTTTTTGCTATTGGAAAATGCCATTTTCAAAGGGTCATGACTTGGCCAACTCAATACAGTTTTCACTGGAACACTCAAAAGGTGTTTTCACTGGAACACTCAAAACCTCCTTCCGTGAAGAAGGTTTCCCTGCTACATTTCAACTACACCTCTACCTCGATATAATGCTGTCCTCGGGAGCCAAAAAATCTTACTGTGTTACAGGTGAAACCGGGTTATATCGAACTTGCTTTGATCCACTGGAGTGCACAGCCCCGCCCCCCCGGAGCACTGCTTTACTGTGTTATATCCGAATTCATGTTATATCACGTCGCGTTATATCGGGGGAGAGATGTACCTACTCCTAACCATGTTAGTGCCATTTTAGTGCCAAAGCTGTCTTAAAAAACAAAAAAGTTGCAAGAATGTTTCATAATGGAGAAGTGTATTTTTTCACTCTCTTGATTTAAAAAAAAACCCTCTTTGTAATTAAAATGTAGATAAGACTTTTTAGATTAAACTTTGAAAATTATTATAATTAGGGCTGTTGATTAAGATTAACTCAAAAAAATTAACTGTGATTAAAAAAATCACGATTAATTGCACTTTTAAACAATAGAATATCAATTGAAATTTATTATAATATTTTTGGATTCTTTTCTACATTTCAAATATATTGATTTCAATTACAACATAGAACACTTTATATTATTTTTATTACAAATATTTGCACTGTAAAATGATAAACAAAAGACACAGTATTTTTCAAATTCACCTCATACAAGTACTGTAGTGCAGTCTCTTTATCATGAAAGTGTAACTTACAAATGTAGATTTGTTTGGTTACATAACTTCACCAGAAAACAAAACAATGTAAAACTTTAGATCCTACAAGTCCACTCAGTCCTACTTCTGGTTCAGCCAATCGCAAAGATAAACAAGTTTGTTTACATTCATGGGAGATACTGCTGCCTGCTTCTTATTTACATCACCTGAAAGTGAGAACAGCTATTTGCATGGCACTTTTGTAGCCAACGTTGCAAGGTATTTATGTGCCAGATACAATTTTATGCCCCTTCATGCTTTGGCCACCATTCCAGATGACATGATTCCGAGCTGATGATGCTTGTTAAAAAAAGAATGCATGAAATAAATTTGTGACTGAACTCCTTGGGGGAGAAATGTATGTCTCCTCCTCTGTTTTACCTGCATTCTGCCATATATTTCATGTTATAGCAGTCTCGGATGATGACCCAGCACATGTTGGTTTTAAGAACACTTTCACAGCAGATTTGACAAAATGCAAAGAAGGTACCAATGTGAGATTTTGAAAGATAGCTACAGCACTAACACAAGGTTTAAGAATCTGAAGTGCCGTCCAAAATCCGAGAGGGACAAGGGGTGCAGCATGCTTTCAGAAGTCTTAAAAGAGCGACACTCCGATGCGGAAACTACAGAATCTGAACCACCAAAAAGGAAAATCAATCTTCTGCTGGTAGCATCTGACTCAGATGATGAAAATGAACATGCATTGGTCCGCTCTGCTTTGGATCATTATCGAGCAGAACCTGTCATCAGCATGGACACATGTCCTCTGGAATGGTGGTTGAAGCATGAAGGGACATATGCGTTTTTAGTGCATCTGGCACGTAAATATCGTGCGATGCCGGCTATAACAGTGCCATGCCTGTTCTCACTTTCAGGTGACATTGTAAACAATTTCCTGCAAATTGTTACCAAACTTGTTTTCTGAGCGATTAGCTGAAGTAGGACTGAGTAGACTTGTAGGCACTAAAGTGTTACATTGTTTTATTTTTGAATGCAGTTTTTTTATACATAATTCTACATTTGTAAGTTCAACTTTAATGATAAAGAGATTGCACTACAGAACATGTATTAGGTGAATTGAAATATACTATTTCTTTTGTTTTTTACAGTGCAAATATTTGTAATAAATATAAAGTGAGCACTGTACACTTTGTATTCTGTTGTAATTGAAATCAATATATTATAAAATGTAGAAAACATCCAAAAATATTTAAATAAATGGTATTCTATTATTGTTTAACAACGCAACTAATCACAATTAATTTTTTAATCATTTGACAGACCTAATTATAAGTATTCATCCTTGGACACAGATTAGACCCATATAATTTCAGCCTAATTGGTGAAAGTTTCAGAATTTTACTAGTGACTGAAAAGAAAGGGCTGGAATTGAAATATATACATAAACCCTAACTATAGTTGCCACTAGAACGCCAGCTAATTATTATATATACTTAAGATATATATATATTTTGCAGGATATATACTTAGAATAATGTTATGACATGTTATTTAGATTGTAAGCTCTTTTGGGCAGAGACCTTCTTTTCATTCTCAGTGTGTATCGCACCTAGCACAATGAGATCGTGGTCCATGACTGAGGTTCCTGGGCACTATCACATACAAATAAATAATAATAATTGAATGTGTTTTACACATTCACGCATGCACACAATTGGCGAGATTCTTAGGCCTGGTCTACACTGCAGCGTTAGGTTGACATAAGGCAGCTTATATTGAACTAATTATTTCAGTGTACACACTGCAGCCTTGCTCCACCAATACCTCCACCTCAACGAGAGGCATAGGGCTTATGTCGGTGTAGTTAGGGCAACACATTGTCCCTGTAGACCAGTGGTTCTTAACCTTTACTGCAGCCTGCACCCCTTTGGTTCTCAAAATATGTTCTCACACCCCCTTATCAAAAATCGTTGAAGTAGGTCATTCCTTTAAACCTAGATAGTGTAGACCCTGTGTTACATACATCTATTAGCTATCATTCTTGACAATGGAGCCGTGAAATTGACAAGAAAGCGAAGGCCTTGCTCCCCAGCTGGGTTTACTGCCCAATCTCCGCTCCAAGCCGCACTGCTACCCAGGCTCCCATCTCAGACTGCCCTGCTGCCGCCTGGCTCTCAGCTCCAGGCGTGGATCTCCCTGCTAGAAGCCCAGCTGCCCCCGGGCTCTCTGCTAGGAGTGGGGCAGCTGCACTGGGCTTCTTACTACCTGCTCCCTGACAGGAATGGGACAGCCACGGTGGGCTTCTCCGCTTCCCCGCTCCCCAATGGGAATGGGACACCAGGCACGAATCTGCCTGCCGGGAGCCTGGCTATCCCCTCAGGTTCTTGGCTCCCCACTCCCCACTGGGAATGGGACACCAGGCATGAATCTCCCTGCTGGGAGCCCGGCTATCCCCTCAGGTTCTTGGCTCCCCGCTCCCCACTGGGAGCATGGTTGTGCCCAGCTGGGAGCTCTGTGCCTGGAATCCAGTTGGCTGCCATGCTCCTGGCAGGGAGCAGAGAACCCGGGGGGGTCACCGGCCTCCCAGCAGGGAGATCCACACTGGTGTCTGGTCAGCTGCTCCCTTCCTGGCAGGGAGTGGGGAGCCGAGGCAGGGGTGGGGGCAGCTGGCCTTCTGGCCTGGATGGGGGAGCCAGGCTACTGGAGAGGCTGAGAGCCCACACTGCTCCTCTAACGTCCGTGAAAGCTCTCCTGATGAGGATGCCCATCTCCAACAGAAGAAGGGCAGTGTGGACATTAACCACCGTAGTAATTACAGCAGTGGCTGTAAGTCGACCTAACAATAGGTCAACTTAAGTTTATAGTGTAGACATGCCCTCACTTGCTCTCTGGCTGCTTTGTGCCAGGAAAATATGGCAGGATTCTGGCTATATGTGGCTGGCAGAGAATTCACCGGCCAGAGGGGAACTACTTGCTACTGTAAAGGTAATGTTGCCCCCTCCTGCATCTGTCACCCAGCATAGCCAGTGAGTGTGTTAGGGATGGGACAGTGCTCTGCTCCACTGACCCACCACTGGCATTAGGTCTTTTAGTGAGTTTACTCTAGCGGTGTAAGTTAAAGCAGCCAATGATGAATCTGACCAGTGCAAAATCAGGGAGCTGTAACTAGCTCCCCAATGCCTCCATTCTCCCACCATGCTATTTATTATTAGCCAGTGCACAAGTGGCATAAAATGAATACCGGTCCAGTACAACTGGGATCCAGATTTGGGCTGCTGCTTGACAAGAACAGCAGCATTGCTCTGTCATGCTCCTCTGCAGCAAATGGAGTTCAAACACAGGGGAGATTTGATCTCTATATTGATTTCAGTGTGCATATATCTATTAAGATTCTATTTTGTTTACATTGTGTCTATCTAAACAGTATATTACAGGTATACACACTTGTTCCCATGGCAATTTGATTAACAGATTACTTAATGAAAGCCCAATGAGGAGAAAGAATTGTGGAAACTATTTCAAGCCTGATTTTTCACGTGATCTTTTGGTTAACTAATAAATACTGTATGTTTCTTTGTTGATCTAATTGTGTTGCATTCAATCCATCCAATGATGCCTCTCCACTCGCTTTTAACAAACCATTTAAGAGCTGTGCAAGTTGCAGCAAGTTTTAGGTATTAATAGTGGCCAGGTAGTATTATATTATTTTTAATGAATGTCTGTTTTCTATTCTGTACTCTGCTTTCTTTGGAAAGAGGCCCATGAAACAAAGTATTAAGAAAACACACTGCTGCCCTGGAATGTGTATATTAGCTGCAGATTATTTCCTATTAGCAGATTAGCTGCAAGGCTATTGGCTCAGAAAGGTCTTTGAGAGTATTTTGTTTTGTAACTGATTCAAGCCATGGGAGAGAATTGCCACCATGATTGGAAAGAAGAATTAGCTACTGTTGCCATGGACACTGGAGTTCACAGTTCCATTGTTAACTCTAGTGCTCCAGAATGAGATGCCCCAGCATGAGGTCTCTTGCTTTGTTAATGAAATGATAGAATATGTTTTTTTGGGAGGGAAAGGAGAAGGCTGTGAAAGTCCCATGTGAGAGAGAGATGTAAAATGGTATTTTATTATAGAATTTAGCATTTAATTTAGGAATCAGCATGTGTTCTTGCATTAGGCTATCTCTATATTTGTCTGTTAGATCATTAATGTAGAATTCCTTTTCAGCAAAATACTTTTGTTTATCTTTTTGGTAAGGACTGGAGCTAATCCTGCTCCCTCTTCCGCAGCAGAGCATGCTAACCAAGTGGAACCTGTGTGCTCCTACAGTGGGAAGAGGGAAAGTATTTAGGGAGCCCGCGCAGGGATCTATATATTTTCTGTGTTCCACATTGTGTTCCCTTGGGGTCTCCCTGCACATCAGTGTATTGTAGAGGTGATCTTAGGTTATGATACACAACAGGACCTGGATCAGCACTAGTCAGTCCTCCAGTACATTGCTCCACGAGCCATTATTCCCTGCAGAGAGGGATTGCGCTGGCCTCAGGGGATATACTCTGCAACCTGCTCTATTGGTACATGTAAATCTGAGGACAGGGAGAATGCAAAATTGCTTTGCATATTGGTATAAGACCCAAAGTCAGAAAATAATATTAATTGTATTGATATCTAGCTATATATGTAATAATGACCGAAGTGCCAATATGAAACATAGTTCATGAAACATGAATGTTGGGTGTCAATGCAAAGTGCTTGCTGAATTATAGTATATTTTAAAATCAGGGTTGTTTTTTTCCCCTCTAATCTTGTTGATCCAGTTTCCTGTAATGTTAATAGTTCTGGTTGTATTTCTTAAATTATCTATCATTTTAAACAGTCTGCTTACAAAGATGTTCAAGTTGCAGAGTTTGTGGAAGCAAGTAGCTCAGGAAATCGTCCAAAGAAAAGTAGTTCTATGGCTGTAGTAAGATGTGAGCAGTAGGCATTTTCATTTGAGTATCATGAGATAAGTACCAGGCTTATCATGTGATGCACCTGCACAATGGAAGGGAATGTGGTAACTTCAGTGTGGTCACCTCATTGATTTGTAGGGCACTGTTTTTTGTCAGGGCAGATTACAGAAAGTTGCAGGCTTACCATGAGGAAAGGGGTGAGCATCACAGAAACACAGGTGACATTCTGGAACAAGTTTCAACAAGTTCTTTACTTACCCCACCCAACGGGTGGGTTATTCACAGTAAAGAGCACTGTCTACTAGTGTAATAAAGAGTCATTCAGAGAAGCTCAGGCAATAGTATATGGGGATGTTCTGCTTTCCATGGATGCTGTTACTGTTTCAGATGTATGCTCTCTCTTCCTTCTCCCTGTCGTGCTTCTCCACTTCCCTTCCAGCCGCTGCTGTGCTGCCTGCACTTACTGCAGAGTGAAAGGGACATCACTTCTTCTCTCTCAACATTTTCACAGAGATCAGGCTATGAATCACTTTTATTTGGTTGCAAACAGATATGTCAACAGGGTTTGGTGCATTCAAGACGGGAGAGGGGCACAGTTGATACATCGAGACTCTCAGCTGGGCCAGACAAACACAATCAGGGACACCTCCTAGCTGGGATAAACAATAGCAAACAGATGCTTCGGCCCCCTGGGTGGAGAGAGCAAGAAAATCTTCTATAGCTAGGGTCTCCGGCAGCATGCCCACCTGCCAGTGTGGAGTGGAAAGCCAGGGAACCCCGACGCACCCTACTGCACCGGGTGCCGACCCAGTGCCCTGTGGAGCCCACAATGCTCCTGTTCAGGGTTCAAGTCTCGGCTCCCACCACATTCCCTTGGCCATTTCCTACCCGAAGTCCACTTCAGGCCTGTCTTCTTCTCTGGGCAGCGGCTTGGCATCCCCATCAGTCTCCACAGCTGGTGTGTTCACTGTAGAATAGTCAGGGATACCCGCCTCAGCAGTCTGGAGGGCTGACTATTCTTCAGCAGGAGCCAGCAGCACAAGTCTGTCCTCAGTCAGCCCAGAGTGAGTTGACCAGCTTCTTTTATCTGCTCCCTCCACCTGGAGCAGGCACAGCAGAGGCAGTGGGGGAGTGACCTCTGGGGTCCAATGTGACTGGTTAACCCCTGGTTGCCCAGCATGGGGTTGATACATCCTGTCACACCCACCCATACCTGAAGGAAGAAGGAGCTGGTGCTTTTGTTTGACCTAGAATCAGTGTCTGCTGATGAGTGGGATTGGAGAAAGAAAGAGGGTCAAGTTTCAGGAGGAACCTAGTTTGTTGTGACACCTGGAGCTCAGTGATGCTAGCTGGTGGCCATGCTGCTAGCAGAGGAACACTGGTCTCTGTGCATGCTCAATAATGATCTCTTCCCTACAACTCTGCCTGTCTGTTGCATCACATATTGCTAACAAAATATCTGCCCTGTCTAAATCCCTATCTCTATGGCTAATATCAGTTATAGCAATAAGCCACACTAGAGTTTGTTTGGGACAATTATGAACAGTTTATGTAATATAAACTTCCACTATGAAAAGTAATTCCTACTAGATAGGTCACAGAAAATCGTAGAGAAGAGTTCTGAATTTATTTCTTGTTTCTTGTTTTCGCTGTAATGTTGTTTCTCTTTGTAAAAGTTTCCTGGTCTGTTTGACCCCGTTCTTTCTCCTCCCAAGTCCCCAGAAGACCTAGAGCCTTTTCAGTAGTTTATAGCCTGATGATCACCTTCAACTCATGTTCTACTATATTTGAAATTTTGATGAACCCAGTGCAGGTTTTATAGTAGTGGGCAGAGGGGAAGAAACTGCTGCTGAAAAGGCAGCTGACACTTATTGACCAAGGAGCAGGTACAGGCTGTTAGGTCTGTTATGAACTAAATTAATCATGCCTCATTGATTAACTACAATTACTTTAATTGGATAAACATAAGACCAATAAAATAAAATAATAATAATGTCAGGTCCCCATTTTCATAAGTTACACCCAGCACCAGTTAATGAAATTGTCCCATATTTCTAGAGCATATATGTACATATATTAAAGAAAGGCTCTTAGCCACTGCCATCCAGCAAAAGTGTGTAGAAACCAAGAGTCATCCTTTGAAATACCAAAAAGAGCAGTTTTACTGGTGACCAAGGAGAGTTGCAAATCTGTTGATAAGGAAAATGCATGAATTCAGACAGTTTAAGGTCTTCTCAATGAATGCGTCATAATCTTTGCTTTTATTTACTTATTTATTAAACATTTCTAGCCCTTTTAATTTAGAAAAGTTTACACAACACAACCTAACAGGCAAGTTTTCTTTCTAAGTTTGTGAATTGACTGAAGTAGCAGCACAACTTCATATTTAACTCTCCATATTAATGGAACATTTAACATAAAGACCAGTTATGACTGTTTAGATGCTAATGTTTTAACTCTTTCACTGCTGACCATCGTACCAGAAACCTGTGTATCTTAATTATCTTTATCATCTTGTTATCACAGCACAGAAAAAAGCTGGGCAGAAAGTCAAGAAAGTGTTACATTTTCATCACCCCCTCATGTGTCAAAGAAGTAGTTTGGGTATTTGTTAAAATGAATTTATTTATTTTAAGGAAGTCATTTCTTGGGGAAGGCTCAGTCAAACACAGGGTCTTACATTTGTAAATGTGATCACAGTTAGCCTGGAGTCCAGTCTGATTTCTTTCAGCCAGGAGCTACATTTTCAAAAGCATCCAAATTACTGAGGAGCCAAAATCCCATTGACTTTCACTTTTGGAAGTGGGATTTAGGATTTTAAGTCACTTAAGCATTTACTTACTTACTTAACCCACCCACTGTGCATCTCTTTGGTGAATGATATCAATCTGCTGGAGGAATTCTTGTATTTGAGGGGATAGTTTTGCATGAATTTAATTAAACAGATAAATGGTGTAAATAGATTATGATAACAGGTGTCAACCATTAACTCTATGTAAGATAAATACATTTCCTATCCTTATGAGGACATATTTGGTACATTTATAAGTATGATGAAATAAAAAAAATTGTTTTCACCCTCCTTTCCTCTAAAAAAACCAAATAGTCCTGTATAATCTTGTAAAATGACACAATTACTTCTTTCATATTGATCCTGTGATATAAAATGAAATAAAAATTCTAATTATTCCACTAAACTAAGGACGCGTCTATGTGATTACTTGATCTAGCTGAGTTTCACCTTCAGCTTTTGATACAGCCAGATGTTGGCATAAAACAATTACAGGGAGCAATAATTTCTATGCCTTCTCTTTTGGTAAAGAAAGCCAAATACCACCAAAACTTCATATGTTCTACATTAGAAGAGTCTCTTGTATTTGAACATCCAGCCCCTTTCATAGATTCTCTTTTGTCTCCTGTGCAGAGAAAATTATTATAAAATTATACACACCAAAGAGGAAGAGGGGAAAAAAATTAAATAAAATAAACCCTCCATCAGTCTATAATGAAAAGGGGCTAACTTGTCTGTTTAACATTTTCCATGGAACTCTTTTGTTTGTGCATACATATTGATTTTCCATCTTCAGTAGGAGATTGTTTATAATAAATACTGTGGTGAGCTGTTTATGCTCTTGGAGCTTAGTACATTTTAGAACTCTGTCTTTTCTTAGGAAGGGTTTTCAGAGATCTTTAGAGCTAGACAAAGCATATATTATGCTCCTGGATTAGAATTTGTGGAGCTGTGAAACTGATTACTGGTTAGAATAATTTTATATTCTTTGGGGATGGAAATTAGCAATAATGAATCACTCTGTAGTGTGCAAAAATATATGTTCTTACAAATTTAATATGAAGTTTGAGAATTGCATGTGAAGAAAATCAAATAATTACACAGAAGTGCAGTATTACATGGCTTTCTGCATAACTATCTCTAGCCTGTTGATTAGAACAAATAATGGGACACTGGGTTGCAAAATAGAATTGTTTGCTGTTTTTTAAATCAATTTAATTTAGAAAGTGAGATGCACACAATGAGTAACTTCATCTTACATTAGCTATAATAAAAACTTCTGCAACTTGAAATTCAGGGTTCAGTTGAGCCTTTAAGTCTTAGCCTGGCATGCCCCTCTGGAGTTCCCTAGGTAGCATAAAAGGGTGTGCATACTGCTGCACCCCTTTAGTGAATGTTTCTTACTGTCAATTTGTGTGGTTGGCCAGGTCTGCTGGCAACTGTGAAGGAGAGGCAGAGTCATGGGCTTGCTGCCTCTTCTCTCTCTTTGGGGTATCTTGTGGTACAGTCCTTTTGCTATGGGAAGTGCATTGTGAACAAATGCTGCACAAGGTCACAAGAGGGAAGGCAGTTTCTTATGTTCTCTAACTAGGGACATCCTTGTAACAGCAGGGCAGAATCTGATTCTTAGAATGCTGAACACACACATGCGCAATACACACATGCACATATACATAGAGACCATCCATAAAGTTGAATGGATCCTTAAAGGCAGCTCTGAGCCATAGAAAAGCTAAGCTGAGTTAGAGTCTTTTTTTAAACTGCTTATAAAATTACTGTATGAACACACAGGCCTCAAGTAGGTAGATTTTAGTGAGGATTTTAAAAGATGAACTGTCTTTGTAGGTCTGTTTTATCCCTTCTGTTTAATGGTGTGATGTGTTTATTATTCACAGTAACCTTACTTTGGGGTAGCAAAGAGATGTTTGTTTGTGATGAATAAGGGGTTAAAAACGTTTGTTCAGCAGTTGACAATACCCAAAGTGCAACAGGATCTATATTTTATATTCCTCTAGTGGAAAAATGTGCACAGATGTGAGAAGGTGAATACAATAAATAATTGAGGAGGACATTAGACGAAGAAATCAAAGCCACTTATATGCTTATGATCTTTTAATTAAAGATGCTTGAGTGCAGATCATTGGAATTAATTCTAGTTTCCTTAATGGGCAGTGGAAGTAATTTTGTTCTCTTTGTAGTGTACCCTTGTTATTTGAGTGCAAATACAGATGGTAGTAAATGTAAGGCTGTGGATTAAGTTGATGGTTATTCTGTACTGAAATATAAAGATAATGTGAAAAAAGATTATTTTTTTTTAAATGAGTGTTTAAATTTAGACACCTAAGTGACTGGATCTTGAAAAATGCTGAATGCATGGTAGCGCTCAGCAAAGTGACTGGGAATAGGTGCCTACGTATGAATGAGGAACCCAATTTTGCACATCTTGGTATTGCACAGACCCAATATTACATGGATATATAGAATTATAATGAACTAGAATACTGAGAAAAGTTAGAAATACATACGTGATGTCTTAAGATATACAACTCTGTCTTTTGGCCCTAATCCCGCTCCTATTAAAGTTGCTAATGATTTTAACATTGCCTTGATTGGGAATAGGACTGGACATATTACATTGCAATAACAGTAATATCTTAAAATAAACTGATTTTTAATTATGAACAATTTAGTGGCAAGCCATTGCTATTTTGTTAGTGACAAAAAATTGTCCCAATTGTACAGGCTTAATAGTAATGGCTTAATACAGAAGGGGCAGATGCTATATGAACTGATCCACATAGCTCAGCAGTAGACTTCAGTTCTGACTAGCAACAATCTTGCTATTCCTTTGCTTAAACAGGAACTGCCAATCATGCAAAGTTATTAAGTGGTTTTGTGATGTAGACAAATGTTTACAGGTATCCAGGATGAGACCATAAAGCAGGTCTTATGTTAATTAGTTAAGCCTCGCCACAGGGATCAGCATTACTAGACAGACGGATAAATGGAGTCTGAAGTGATATGGTAAAAGTCGTGGAGCAAATCGATGGCAGAGCTAGAACTAAACCCCATACCACCTGACTCCCAGTCCGGTGCTCTAATCACTCCTAATACTGGTCCAAGAACCTTGATACCTTATAAGGAACTTATTTGTAACCTGCTGAACACAAAGTCCTTTGGGATGTTCTCAGAAGCCACCAAAATAAATGGAATGTGAAGATATGGGTATCATAGGAACATATCTATTCTGTTGTGGATTGCTGTAGATTGGCTTGCTCTTGGAGGTGTCATGAGACAATAAACTGAGTGAGATTCCTTGTATCAGTTTCTGGTGACTATGCAAGTGGAATTTAAACGTTCCATAGAACTTCTAAAAAAGGCTGGGGAGAAAACCACAGCACCTTGATCGGCACTCCCTTTTACAGTAGCCCTGTGAACTGCACGATGCTAAGCATCTCTTGCATCATTATCTCCCCTTGAATTTGCCAGAGGTGTTCAGCACAAGAGCAAATTCTGAAACTGGTTGCAGAGTCCTACACAAGCACCGGGTATTTATATTGGCGTCTCCATTTTCCTGCACAGTAACTATGCAGCAAGTATCTAATTCGTTACTTTGCAAAATGCTTTATTTTACCTTGTGGAAGAAAGACACAATTGCTTTTTGACTTGTTGCAGTCCCTGTGATGCTGTGCTAAACAGCCCTCCTATTGAAGTTCTTTCCCCCCCACCCCAATAAAAGTGAGTTAATTAGTAAAACACTGGTCATCAACTTCTGAGACAATGATTGAAAGTCATGTGCCATCTCCACAGGCCTGAGTTTGTTCCTTTGAGTGTGTCCTCAAAAGATCTATAGTCCACGTACCAAAAATAACAGAGAAATTGAAAACTGTTCAGTGTGAATATCTGTCTGTAATCAGACCCAGGATTTCACAAGAAGACAGATTAAATATTGTTATATTCTTAGTATTTCATAATGCTTTCTCTCATACAAGGAGATATTTTTCTGGAAAAAATGATTTTTTTTTTACATTGGATTCAAGTCTTTATCTTAAAAATCCTCATCTTCCTTTGAAATCTGCATGCTGAATAAATAATGGATACTGTATATGACATTAAATTAAAGCCATTTCTATTTCAATAACATGATGTTCTGTACCAGTAGAAATAGGGATGTAACAATGTAATTAATGGATAAAAAGACAGGAGGAGTGCTTGTATTTCCTAATGAAAATCTGAAGGTAGTTTTTCAAAACTGAGAAGCACTGGTTTTGTCTTGTAATGAAAAAGGATTTTCCATTGCCCCAAGGATGTTTACATTAACTTAATTTACCCTTATTACCATAGAAAAATGGCATTTTTGTATTTGGATTATGGAATTACTAAATGATAAAGGCACTGAGTTTTTCATTAAAAAGTATAAGGTGATTATGAACCAAGGAGAATTGATTTAAATTACCAATTTTAATCAGCAAGCAGGAGACCTTGATTTAAAATAATAGATTTTTAATTTGTTTTGCATTCATATTTTTTTAGTTATTTTCCTAAATAAAGGTTAATTCTCATTGGTTGGCAAAACCATTAAAACATGTTGATTTGCAACCAAATATAGTCTTCACACTAAATGTGGTACTTCTTTTTGCTAACCAAGCTGATGCACTATATCAATACACTCTTCTTTAAGCATTTACATCGCTTACATATACTCCGATTCTTGTTTTCAATTCTTTTGTTGTTAGAAAATGATGAATGACACATTTCTTATATGCTAGGTGATCATTTTCTACTCTAGATTTGTGCCAAGTTGCATTTTGGATGGATATAAGAATTCAGTTAAAATGTACAAAACCTGCATTTTAATTTTTTTTAATTAATTACATAAAACGATCTTAAATGTGCTGTATATATAAAGGAGGAAATGTAACTTTAGCAAAATATGTTTTTAATTTAAAGCTGATTTATTAAACAATGAAAGTGTCAATTGTAGTTAGTGATTCACTGGATTGTTTTTATGAGTTGGGTTTTCAAAGGTGTTCAGGTGCCTATACATGCAGATAGAGGCCTAGTGGGATTATCAAAATTGCCTAAATAGATTAGGTATCGAACTCCCATTGAAACCAACAGGTGCCTAACTGGCTTTGAAAAATCTGGCCCCATGTCCTTCAAGCTTTTAGAATTAATAGATCTCATCCTAGTTATTATTAACTGATTAGAAGAGGTAGACAAGTTTTCCTGTTTTTCAACTTCTAGTCGGTTTTTCAACTTTGAATGAGCTTGTCTAAATGAAGAAAATATTGTCTCTGAATCTTGTTGCTAAACTGAAACCAAAAGCAATTAAGGCAAAAGGTTTTCTGCACAATGGAAACTGAAAGTACTGGCATTTGGGAAAAGGTAAATACCAGTGTTTCTCTCCACTGTGAAGACTGAATATAATATAGATACTTAATGCTGTACATGACATTATAAGATATTAATAAATCTTGAGTTGACCTCAAAAGTTTAAAGATGTTTTCCCCAATTCTGTATGTAATTACTGTTTAACTCATTACAATTTGAGGTGCGCTCATTGCTGCATACTATTTATGTATTTACTTAAATGATCTTAATAGATTATAATAAGTTTAGGTCTTAGCCATGTCATAATATCAAATTTTAAATAGGTTTATTTTTTAAAGAAAAATGAATTTAATTTAAATAAAAATTTGATTTTGTTTGAAAAATTGATTTTTATCTTGCCTATTATAAAAAGTCTCAGAGTAAAAGAAGGTCAGAAGGCAGGAATATGTAATCTCCTGAGCTCTATTGTAAATTGGTCAGATATAACTGATAGCTTTTCACAACTAGGAATAGAAAAAAAACAAACTT
Source organism: Mauremys mutica (assembly GCF_020497125.1). Lineage (NCBI taxonomy): Eukaryota > Metazoa > Chordata > Testudines > Geoemydidae > Mauremys > Mauremys mutica. Next base: position 29,980,055 of record NC_059073.1, read on the forward strand.
TTTTTTTTCCTCCCATGGATGGTATGTACATTCAGTATTTGTCTTTTATGTTAATCTAGGAATGAAGAAATTATTTTATTTCATGAATCAATTCCTGTCTTTCCTCAAACAAATATAGAATTGTTTGTGGATTACATAGTAAAACCTTCTAATAGGGTCAAATTTTGCAGGCCTTACTGCAACAAAACTCCTTTTAACATCAGTGAGAAATTTGTCCAAGTAAAGAGGGTAATATTTGTGCCACGGTGAATTCATATTGGCCACAAATATAATTGCTTATTTTAGAGGCAAGGTGGGTGAGGTAATATATTTTATTGGGCCAACTTCTGTTGGTGAGATAAACAAACCTTTGAGCCACACAGAGCGTCTCGAAAGCTTGTCTCTCTCACCTACAGAAGTTAGTCCAATAAAAGATATTACCTTATCCTCTTTGTATCTCTAATATCCTGGGACCAACATAGCTACATACATAAACAAGGGCATAAGCTTTCGTGGGTAAAAAAACCACTTCTTCAGATAAGCTTATGCCCAAATAAATCGGTTAGTCTTCAAGGTGCCACTGGACTCCTTGTTGGTTTTGCGGATACAGACTGACACAGCTACCCCCTGATACTAGCTACATACATACTTAAGTCATGCAGTTTTATCCCACTCTGTCTGATACGGAAGAAAGAAAAATATTGAAATGCAAACTGTATTTATGAATTCAGTAACTTTCACTCACTCTCACTCAGATGGCTTCAGTCCTGGAATGTCCTTTCTGAATTTCTAATTAGCCAGGAAGATGAGAAGACTTGATTTTAATGTGCTGAACATTAAAATCATCTTAGACTGTGACTGCACAGATTAGTAGGGTTTGAGCTTTTATGATAGGTGTTGGAAAGAAACAAATCCAGAAAACAGAACGCACAGGGAATGAGTCTCTGTATGGGGCTCATCTTAACAGGGTTCCACTGTGTTTCTGAAAGCAGTTCTAAAAGCAGCAAGTCTCCTTTCATCTGAAAAAAATCCAACCTTCCATACTACAAAGGCTTGTAGAAGATCTCTGATCTTGGCTCTGCACCTAGGACACCTATCATGTTAATCAAGAAACCTCAGCAAGGCCAAAGCCAAACAGAGTTTGCTTCAGATAGAGTAGTCTTTGTTCCCGAGTGGCTACCCTGTTGATTTGTGGGGACCAGAAAATGAGCCACTGTAACAGTGGATGCAATTGTTAAAATTTCAGAATGAATCCAGTCCCCATTTAAGTGCCAACTGCTTTTTGATGCCCTGCGGGCAGTATGGTTTCCTGCTAAGGGATGGAAACATAACAGTCTAGAACACTATGTATTTTTGATTTTGTGAAGTTTGCTGTTCAGGAGAGAGGGATGAACGAAGGGTAAGGAGAATGAATGGAAAACCAAATGAAGTTTCATGAAATGAGTGCCACAAAACATTGAAGACATGGATGTCATTTAACATAATGAGTGAGTTATGGAGTTTTTAGCCCCAGCCCTAAAGGAGTCAGAAAGTTTTACTGTTTAGGAATCTGTTTCCTCAGCTACACTACAAGCCAGATCTTCAACTGAAGTATAAACTGAAGTCAGTAAAGCTACACTAATTTACACCAACTGAGAATCTGACCTAGCAGCTATTTTTCACTCTCAGAAATGGCAGCCAATCTTTTGAAGAGGCTTTCATAAAATCAGTACATTCTTAAAATCACAAGCTGCATCCATGTCTAAGCTGGGAACAGATTAATTTTTGAATAGGCCACTGTTACTTATTGTATGTAGTGCATTCTGTAAAAGCCAGTCCTAAAGCAAGTTAACTCCAAAAAGTATTTCCAAAAGCAAGTAAAAGGGATCCTTTGTCAATGTGCTTTATTTTAGTGCAGATGGGGAGGATCATGGTATTTGGTATTTTTATCTGTTTGTGTAAACTATGTCTTATAATTTACATAGTGACATAGTTATAACCAAAACTGTGTATTCTTTCAACTAACATGGCTTCATGATGGAAGTGAAAATGTATTTAGCTGCCTTGCTGGATGTGATTGTTAGCGTGGGATGAAATTGTACATTTATCTAGTGTGGCAGCTACAGTTATATTATTTAGGCTAGATTGAGACTTCAAAAGCTTTTGATCATATTCAAGTGGGAGACTTTACAGAAAGTAATCTCGAAAAAGGCCTCCATTATGGAGACTTGCTGATAAATGGTTAAAAAAAAAAGTAGTGATGTATGAAAGAGTAAAATAACTGCTATTGTCAGGTCCCCATGATATATATATATATATACACATACACATACACATACACACACAAACTACCTGCTTCTCAGTTTGATCCAGTTTTCATGAACTGCAGGAGAAGATAGAAAAATGGGCTGATGAGATGAGATTAAAAAAAAGGGGAGAAGTACAGATAGTCTATTGAAAAGACTAGGTCCTTTCTCTGCCCTCCCAAATAAAGGCCCTGGTGAATGTGATGTGCAGAAGTTAGTTCACAATTTACAGAATCGATAGGTGTCGTTGCTAGTGTGCATCACCTAACGCAAAACATACAACTCCCAACGTTTTCAGTATAAATCATACGTCTGATGTATCAGTATTTGTAATCCACTTATCTTGTCTTCTAACTTATTCCCCTCCCGAAACCATAATCTGTTTGTAACATCAGTCATCTCAACAGCAACCAGTTGTGGGGTGAAATTGACTTAAAGTGGGAACTACAGAGGACTCTTCAGAGTTTTCCTCACTACCATCAACAGAGGAATTCTTTGCCCCAACAGTCACTGGCAAAAGCCCACTTTAATGGGATTCAGGAAAATAGAACAATCAGTGGATAATTCATGACTGAAATCATTAATTCAGATTACAAATTACATTGAACACTTGCTTGTAGCAATTTTCATTCATACACACTGGGAAGGACTGATCTCTAGATCTGGGGTTGTGAAGGAATTTTCCTCCAGGGAATGTTGGCAAAGATCATAGAAGTGGGAAAGGCTCCCCTTCCTCTGGAGCACTGACCAGCAATCATCTTCAAGATGACCTTCATGTGAGTGTATCCTGCTGTGAATACAATGTGTGGGCATTGGTTCTCTCTTTCATTGTTTCCCCTGCAAGAGAAAAAAAACAAGGGAAGAATAAAAACAGGAATTTGACATATAGGCTTGCAAGTCTCCTAAGTGAAATGTTTTCTATAAATTGCCAGCAATTGTCTTTTTAAGTCCGTTACTTGCTTCAACCTTTGGCATCTTCCAGTCCAGTTCTTCCAACATTCTCAGAACAGAGGCTTTTCGGAGATGTAATCAAAAATAGTTCTACAATTCACTCTCAGGAAGAAGAGGTGTTCAATATATTCCACACTAAGCAGAAGTGTGTGTGTGTGTGTGTGTGTGGGGTATTTCTGCCATCTGTAGTATACAGACAATAAATGCGTAAATGTTTAATGGTGTGTAAGCTGTGTACAAAATAACACGTTTTACAAAAGCCAGCCATCTGCCTTCTTATTTTCCAATTAAACGTTTCCTTACTACTGCTGGGTTTTTTTGTTTGTTTTTAAGTATTCTTTCTTTATCAGAGAGAGTTTTGATTTCTATGGTAGTGTTGCTACAGGAGCTGTATGTGGGAAGAGCCACAAATTACCTGTATATTTTAACACTCTTCCCATCATAAGAACATAAGAATGTCTGTAGTGGATCAAACCAATGGTCCATCTACCCCCGTATGCTGACTTCCGTCAGTGGCCAATGCCAAATGCTTCAGAGGGAATGAACATAACAGGGCAATTATTGAGTGATTCATCCTGTCTCCCAGTCCTAGGATCTGGCAGTCCAAGGCTTAGGGAGACCCAGAGCATGAGGTTGCATCCCTAACCATCTTGGCTAATAGCTATTGGTGGACCTATCCTCCAGGAACTTAACTAATTCTTATTTAACCCAGTTTACTTTTGGCCTTGACAACATTCCTTGTCAATGAGTTCAACAGGTTGACTGTGCCTTGTGTGAAAAAGTACTTCCTTTGGTTTGTTTTAGACTTGTTGCCTATTAATTTCATCTGGTGACCTCTGGTTCTTGTGTTATGTAAAGGGGAATAGAACACTTCCTTTCTCACTTTCTCCACATCATTCATGATTTGATAGACCTCTATCATACCCCCCCACATTGTCCCTTTTCCAAAAATCCTAATCTTTTATCTCTCTCCTCATATGGAAGCTGTTCCATACCCCTGATCATTTTTGTTGCCCTTCTTTGTACCTTTTCCAATTATAATATATCTTTTTTGAGATGGGACAATTGGAACTGCATATAGTGTTCAAGGTGTGGGAGTATCAGGGCTATATATAGTGGCATTATATTTACTGGCTTATTATCTATTCCTTTCCTAAAGGTTCCTAACACTGTTAGCTTTTTTTACTGCTGCTGCACTGTGATCGGTCTGGCACCGCAGCACTCCTTCGTGGCAGAGGAGGGTGGGGTTCCAGAGCCTCACCTCTCAAGTTTCCATGTCTGCCCTCTTTAAGGGCGTCCAAATGGGGGCCTAACGGCCGGTTCCCTCGTGCTCACCCCGAGAGTCAGGGCAGCGTGGCCCACCAGCCAGAGTCCATATAACTCGCCCAGAGAGTCAGGGCAGCGTGGCCCACCGGCCAGAGTCCATATAACTCGCCCAGAGAGTCAGGGCAGCGTGGCCCACCGGCCAGAGTCCATATAACTCGCCCAGAGAGTCAGGGCAGCGTGGCCCACCGGCCAGAGTCCATATAACTCGCCCAGAGAGTCAGGGCAGCGTGACCCACCAGCCAGAGTCTATATAACTCGTCCAGAGAGTCAGGGCAGCGTGGCCCACCGGCCAGAGTCCATATAACTCGCCCCGAGTGTCAGGGCAGCGTGGCCCAACAGCCAGAGTCCATATAACTCGCCCAGAGAGTCAGGGCAGCGTGGCCCATCGGCCAGAGTCCATATAACTCGCCCCGAGTGTCAGAGCAGCATGGTCCACCAGCCAGAGTCTCTCTTTCCTCCTCTAAGGTGGGGAAGTGTTGCCTAATGGTCAGAGGAGATGTGGGACCTAGGCCCGCCCTCTCCACCGGGTCCTGACCCAGGGCTCACCTAGTGGTAGGGTTCCCCTCGCCTTTGGCTCGGCAGGGATCCACCCGCAACACGCCGAGCATCAGTGCTGCTTTAACGTGGCTTGTCCCTAAAGTTCCCCTGGGTCAATTCCTACCCTCCACGTCGTATTCTCCGTTCCGGGAGCGGGGTCCTCCAGTCCGCTCCCTTCTGTCAGGTCCTCCATCTGGGACTCAGGCTGCGCGCTGGCTAGACTGGCTCCTGGAGCGATGGCTGTCCCTCCTCAGGAGCTGGCTGTGTGCATCCTTCTCCTCCGACGGTCAGCCCAGACTGAGCAGCTTTGCAGGCTTTTATACCTAATCTCCAGTTGGAGCATGTCCAGCAGGGCTTCTGGGGCGGGGCTTCCTCTGCCAGGAAGGAAGGGTTAACTCCTGTGGTGCCAGTGCGGGGCCCTTGTGGCCCGTCACAAGCACGTTGAGCAGATGTTTTGAGAGAACTATCCACAATGACTCCAAAATCTTTCTCGAGTGGTAACAGCTAATTTAGACCCCATCAGTTTGTATTAATAGTTGCCACTATGTTTTCCAATGTGCATGACTTTGCGTTTATCCACGTTTTGTTGCCCATCCACCCAGTTTTGTGAGATCCCTTTGTAACTCTTTGCACTCTGCTTTGAACTTAACTGTCTTGAGTAATTTTTTATCATCTGCAAATTTTGCCACCTTACTGTTTACCCACTTTTTCCAGATCACGAATAAATGAATGAATTTGTTGAACAGCACTAGTGCCAGTACAGATTCCTGGGGGATCCCGCTATTTACCTCTCTCCACTGTGAAAACTGACCATTTATTCCTACCCTTTGTTTCCTATCTTTTAACCAGTTACTGATCTATGAGAGAACCTTCCTTTTTATCCAATGACTGCTCATCTCGTGTCCCTGCTGTTTTCATAAGAGAAGGACTGATATTTAAACTGCTCCCCCCAAAAAACTTCAAAAACAGACTCTAACGAGAAACTGCAGAATTGGAATTAATTTACAAACAGGACACAATTAAATTAGGCTTGAATAAAGACTGGGAGTGGATGGGTCATTATACAAAGTAAAAACTGTTTCCCCATGCTAATTTTTTTCCTCTACTGTTACTCACACCTTCTTGTCAACTGTTGGAAATGGGCCATCCTGATTATCACTACAAAAGTTTTTTTTCTCCTGCTGATAATAGCTCACCTTAATTGATTACTCTTGTTGTAGTTGATATGGCAACATCCATTTTTTCATGTTCTCTGTGCATATATAGCTTCCTACTGTATTTTCCACTGCATGAATCCGATGAAGTGGGTTTTAGCCCACAAAAGCTTATGCTCAATAAATTTGTTAGTCTCTAAGGTGCCACAAGTACTCCTGTTCTTTTTGCTGATACAGACTAATAAGGCTACCACTCTGAAGATTTACTGTGTTTTTAGTTACTTTTTCAATCCAGTGGAATTTGTCAGGAACCTGCCAACAGACTGTCATAGGACCTGCTCCTGTTCTCATTGATTCCCCCCCTCAACCTCACCGAGTCTATTTTTGGAGCCTGGACATGGAGGCAAACACATAAGTGTTCAAACCATCTTGCAAATGGGCACGTTAGGTTCTTCCCCAATTTGTGGCCAGCCAGCCTTCTCTTGAATGATTCATTTTCACAGAAGCCAGCTCAATAGGTATGTTAAAGTATAGTTGCCTTCACCCCACTGCTGATGCTGTAGAACCTGGCATTAATTATGGATGGAGACTGGTAGACATTTTCCTTTTATCTCTCTGTCTCCTTGACACATCCTGAACTGCCTATTAACAAACCTGATTTCTCCTCAGACGATATCAACGTGCCCTTTCCATGTCCTGCATAGTGTTTTAGCCATTACAAAATCCCTCAATGTCATATGTGTAAAAGCTTATGCAAGACCTCTTACCTCCAATGATTTTTCCATATCTCCTCACCTTGCTGTTGCTCCTCTGATATCCAAGGGAATTATTGTGGTATGAAAAAGGAAGACAAGTCATATTCTTAGGGTCCAATGTTTTCAGTGTTACCAAGCAAAGAGTTTACTGCCATGAGTAGTCCAACTGAAATCAGTGGGACTGCTCCCAGTAGTAAACTTTTCTCTCCATGATAAATGTTTACAGGATCAGGCTTGAAGTTTATGTGAACCAGTAACTAACGTAAATTGGGCACAAGCTGAATTACGGTGTGGTATTTGAACATAGCCTCAATTAGGAATACTTGTTTGTTAGCATTTTTCTGTAAAATAAATGCTCTATGGCAAAGCAGCAGCTACAGGCTGTACAGTGAATAGTCAGTTGATTAATTGGAAAGATTTCAGGAGTGGTGAATTGCTCTGCTTCCTGCAGGGGTAGGAGGGGGGAATTCTTTCTGTAATTTTATAGTGTTAATTACTGGTTCTAGTTTAATCAGAAGATTGCCAGCAAACATTTTGAAACCTTTCCTACATGTGAGTCAATGTTTCAAGTAGACTTTAACACTATTATTTTAAAGATGTACCATCATCATTCAGCTAAATGCAACCAATAGTTTTCATGTCGTAGTTGTAATTTTATTTCAATCTTTGTTTTTCAGTCTGTGGTTGTAACTGATGGAAACAATGGGCCGGTTTTGATCAGCAAAGTTATCCAGATTATATTTACTCACATGAGTGTCAGTGAGATCAGAAACTAACCTAGTGTCTATAAAAGGGATCGGCAACCTTTGGCATGCGGCCTGTCAGGGAAATCTGTTGGCAGGCCAGGTCGGTTTGTTTACCTGCAGCGTCCACGGTTTCAGCCAATTGCAGCTTCTGCTGGCCGTGGTTCGCCGTTCCAAGCCAATGTGATACAGAAAGTGGAGGCCAGCACATCCCTTGGCCTGCGCCACTTCCCGCAGCCCCTATTGGCCTGGAACAGCGAACTGCAGCCAGTGGGAGCTGCGATCGGCCAAACCCATGGACGCTGCAGGTGAACAAACCGTCCCGGCCTGTCAGCGGATTTCCTGATGGGCCGCATGCCAAAGGTTGCCAATCCCTGGTCTATAACATTAATCAACAGTTTAAGATGGTAAGCAAAGAAGAACAATGTTTTGCAAAAAAGTGCATAAAAGGCTTTTATTAATGCACAAAACACCTCTTGTTTTTATTTATTTTATTTTTGATAATTGAAACTTTCTTATTTAAAGTGAAAAGTATAACAGGTATGCACACATATGGTGGAGCAGACAATTTATCTGTACCCAGATTGTACTGTATGTCAATCATTCAATAAAAAGATTGCTGGTAATTTGATTGTCACTCCACCCATTTACCATGCAGCTGATTTAAGGTTTGTTTCCTGATAAGATTGCCTAACCCTGGGACCATTTGTTTGTATGTATCCTATAAAGAGTGTGCTGCGGGGGTCCGTTGGCATCTAAATTTGAAAGGGTTTTCAGGGAGCATATCAAATCAGCACAAACTCATTTCAGAAGTCAAGTTTCTCAAAAAAAATCTGGAAGAACTTAAGTTCTGTATGTGGAGAGAAAGGCATTACATAAGTTATATTTTCTCTTCTAACTAGCAGAACAAGTACAAATACAATAAATTTGCCTGACATGAAATAAAAAAGGTATTTCCCTGAAAGCTATCTCCATGATTGTAATACCAACTTTCAGCTCTGTAGTAAGCCTACAATGCTCTATCTCATAACATATTAAAGATTTGATCCCTCCATTGATGCAATATGGGGGGAGGGATAGCTCAGTGGTTTGAGCATTGGCCTCCTAAACCTAGGGTTGAGGGGGCCACTTAAGAATCTGGGGCAAAAATCTGTCTGGGGATTGGTCCTGCTTTGAGCAGGGGGTTGGACTAGATGACCTCCTGAGGTCCCTTCCAATCCTGATAGTCTATGATTCTAAGGCATTGTATAGATGGCCCACACCTCTATGACTATCCATGTATCTTTGCATTCAGAGTGACTGTTCCTTTGTCTTGTATTCTGAAACTGTATGCTCTCTTCAGGAAGCCTACTGCTTAAGTGACTGGGCAATTCTGCTTTTGGAATTCCTCTGAGGGGCCTTTGATTGTTATTTGAAAGTTGTATATAGTGTACAACCTTACAGAGACTTGCACATGTGCTTAACTTTAGCCCACTGAAGCCAATGAAACTATTTATATTGTATAAACTCTAGCATAAAGTCTTTGCAGGATCAGGGCCTGCATATTTAGTGAGAGCTGCTGTTTCTATTCAGACATATAAAAATAAAGAAGAGTCCTTAGGGAGAAAAGAATATGTGAATTAGACAAACAGCAAAGCTTCTTGCTCTATTCTCTGTGGAACACAAACTTACAGCAATATTCTCCTCTGATCTCTGGACTGTGGATCTGTCTTGCATATTCTGCACTCAGCCATAGCTCAAAATGCCTATTGATGTCATCAGGAGTTCCTCTGGGGATCGAAGATAGAGGTTACAGTAGAGATCCACATTGTGAATAAGAGATCTACAGTGCAGACCCGAAAGAAGAATTTTTCCTTATTCAGTTATAAAATCCACTCAAATGAAACGTAAAAATCAGTAAATTAATTTGTGCACCAGCAATGGACACAAGAGAAATACAGTATAAGTAGGCTTGGAAGGATTAGATTTTTGTCAAATCTAAGTTGATTTAACCATACACACAAAAAGTTATGAAAAAATATTTCCATCAATAATAATTGAAATTTAGATAGAGGTAAAGTAAGACAAATGCTGCCTGAGAACTTATTAGAATTTGATTAAAAGATATTTACATAGTTTATTTTGACATGTGATGATTTTTGTTTTAACAGTTGTAAAGTTTAATTTTTTCTCTCTCAGCGACTACGGTAATTAAATAATTATTGTCTAACTCCCCCTGTATCGGCTGAATTCCTGCAACTGTGAAAAATTAAATGGATAAATACTGAAAAATGCATAAAACCCATATTTTTGCATAGCTGTGAAAATTTAAATAAATACAAATAGAAAAAATGCTTTAAAATAAACAGAGATATTACTTGTTGAAATTATAAAAAAAATTGAATTCTGCCTAGTCTAACTATAGCTATATTCTTCAGAAGCCACTTCCAGCATCGTCTTATGGCTCTGTAGGTGTAATATTTCATTATGTTTTCTTGGTAGAAGAAAGTCTCCTTTTACCCATTCTGCCTTTGAGTGGTAGTCACGCACTTTGCCCTGAAGAGGTTTCTAAAATAAATACTGAAATGATTCATTGTTGTTTAGTTTCAGCTAGCAACAGTGCCTTTCACTCAGGTGGGTGGGTAACATTTCAAAGTTCTTTCTGCTCAAATAATATGTAAACTCTTTTAGTAAGAGACAGAGGGACAGACTGAGTGGACAATTTACAACAAATGTTATGGCAAATATTCTTTTATGGTTTCTGCATTCTTTGAACTGCAGCATCATTAAAATAATAGAGCGTCATTAATTTAAATGCTAACAGCACAACGCCGTATCATAGTCAACGCTCTGAAACACTGGCATGTGTGCATTAGGTTTGCAGAGCAGTATGTATAATTCTGACTAGAGATGCCTGAATTCAAATGTTTTCCTTAAGATTTACTCCTCTTTATGTGAAAGATGGGATATATACAAGGCAGATTTTCTGCCCTATCACACAGTATGACTTGTACTGTACTGTACTGAAAATTGAACCAAATCCTCTGGGCATGAAGTAAGAACAAACAGTTTATTCCCTTCTGCTCTTTTAAACTACATGAACTTAAATATTAATGAAACTTTCATGAATCACGCATAACATATACTACCCTTTTGTGCTGGAACATGCCATGTTTTTTATGGATGATGCTATACAGTCAGGATAATAGGAACCAGAGTAATAAAATAGTAATTAATACACTTCTGAACTGAGCTATTTTATTGTGTAGATGCTAATTAAGGGTGATAGATATCAGTGACTGAGTTGAGTGTAATTCATTTGGTCAGCATAAGTGAAAGGTCAATTATCATTCTGACTGTTTTAAGTGAAGACGGTTTTCCTTCTGTGGTGTGTTCAGAAACCTCTAATATCAGAGAGGAAGGATTTCTGTGCTCACTTTCTAGACTCAGATTTTTAGTGAGGTTAAAGGAAAAGGGAAATAAAATCAGTTGTTTTACCAGGATGTGACGCCAATACAATCTTAAAGCCTAAGGACAAGATTTTCAAAAGTGGTTAGTGATTCTGATTTTTGAGTGCCCAACCTGAGACACTTAATATGGGATAGATTTTTGTGAAATGTAGACCCCCCTCCCAATGAAAATGAGATCTGTGTAAGGTGTGACACATGTTGGACACCCAAAATCATCAGTCATAGTCAGGGATTCTATTTATCAACATGTTTCTTGATATTTCAAAAATATTTTTGGTACAATCTTTTGAGTTTTCTGCTTCCGTCAGCTGAAAGAACTCAGCCAGTGAATTAAGACTGAGAAAATGAGTGTAATCAGTACAACCATATCCAGAGAGGGGACAATTCAAAAAGAGATAATGCACTCTAGGCAACGAAAATACTAAACATCTCACAGACGCTTGTGCAAAGTTACATGTTTACTATTATTTGTCATCTGCCATTCTCCAGCAGCTTAAATACCTTCTATTTCTCTTTCATACTGCACAGCTACTATCATTACTGCCAATAGAAAATTTCCTACCTTTAGCCTGTTTAGCCCCTTGGACATTTAAAGCACATGGCCCTTGGCAAAGACCATGTTAACAAAAGAACTTTTTAATAAAGCCAGAGTGATGTTTGAGTTTCATACTAATAAAAAAGCTCACTATATTTTGCTCTCATATGGTATGAATCATCCTTAGGGATGAGCTACTGCAGCATTTAGAAAAAGATTTACAGAGATTGTTATTCAGTATTTTAGCTTCAGTGTGTGTATGCACAGTGCCCAAACAATGGGGTTCTAGTCCTAACTGGGCACTCTGGGCACCACTTTAATGCAAATAATCATTGATTACATTAAAGACAGTAAATAACTGGCCATTAGGAATGGTTAACATGTATGCTACTATATGAAGAAAAAGGATGTTAATGTGTTTAAAAAACTGACTCGAGAGTGTAACAGTACAGAAATGGGATTAAAAAGCAGAGCACAATTGTATGTCCTCCGCGTTACCACGGTATTTGAGAGAACAGCAATTTCAGTGCTTCCTAAATCACTGCTAGGCATGGTTCTAATAAAGTCTGAGTCGGTGTTTGAATAAATGGTACTAGCATGTTTTAAGATCTCTGTGGCTGCCTAGACCTCCAGGATCGTACTTTGAGAGTTGGTGAATACAGCAGAGAAGAATGTACAGAGAATGGGAGAGAGAGAAAAAAGTACACAGAGAGAGGAAGTCAAAAGGCTGATCCTAAAGACCTTGTGAAGGTCTAAAGGAAACTCTCCCTCACAGGGCAAAAAAACCCAAGACTCACAAGAAGTGAGCTTTAGCTCACGAAAGCTCATGCTACAATAAATTTGTTAGTCTTTAAGGTGCCACAAGTACTCCTGTTTTTTTTGCGGATACAGACTAACACGGCTGCTACTCTGAAACCAATCAGTAGAGAGGAGCAGTGGACTTAAGTGACATTACCCCAGATTTGCCCAGGCATAGCTGAGATTGGAAAGCACCCACATCTGTATCTGGTACCAGAGCTGTTGGGCTAGGAGACGGAAGCTTGATTTTGCTCTATTTAAAAATCAAATTAACCTACAAATGTTTAGGGCCTTTAGCTCCCAGAACCTATTGAGAGTTCTGCAGGGAAGGTAATCACGTGCCGTGGTGGAGAGTGTTGGGATGAGTAGGGCAGCCAGTGCTCTCACAGTCCGTTGGTATTTTTTGGATGGGAAACAGTTATATGATTGTGGCTGTGTGTACAACAGGGGAGGCTGTAACTAGCAGCTGATGTTTTAGTGTAACTATATGCTAACTTACAGAGGGAGCTCTGAGCACACCCCCCTCAGCAGCCTCTAATGATGTTTTACTTGTGTAACTTGAACAGTCTCTGTTCTTGCTCAGACTGCCAAGCATCCTGCAGTCCAAGCAGCCTGTTACACAACTACAAGTGAGAAACTTGGGCCACTTCAACTCACTGGTTGTGTTTACTCTTCCCTAGTAATTAGGCCTTTGGCAATTAACCAGGATGGCTAAGGCCCACAAAAAATTCTAATCAATTTAGAAGCCACAGTGGGAATTTATACATCAATTGCAGAAGATTAGAAAAAATGACATCATTGGATGATTTGTTGTTATGTTTCAGCAAGTTTGGAATGGTTTTTGAGGATCTCCCTAGGGAAACTGAAGTTGCTGGAGTTCCTCCCTGGAAAGGACTAACAATTTCTGCAGGCGCAGGGCTCCCTTAAAGTTTGGAGCAGTGAGTTGTTATTTACTAGCTGTGCCCTCCTAGGTAGGACTACTTCTGTAACATGGGTATAATTTGTATTTTAATATCAAAATGTAGTCTTCCAAGACCTAGATTAATATAATTACGTACACAATAGCATCACTCAGAGGTACAAAGAAAGCATTTTGTCATCATAATCTGATACAGTAATGACATCAAACTGTAATCTTCCAACACCTATGTTGTATCCAAGGAGAGCGTGATTTACTTTTGTGGAGAGAGAGGGGCCTGCTAGTGGTCAATTTTAATGTAGGTCTTGGAAGATTTGAGTTTGATGTTAAAATGCCAATTGTCCCCATATTAAAAAATTAGCACATAAAGCACCAAAAAAGTGTTAAAAGATATTAAGGTTGAGACCTAATTCCACAGAATCCAAGGACATTCAGAGTTAAATCTCAAGATTTAAATCCCAATGTCTATTTTAGCAAATATGGCCATCCATGTGTCCACTACTGGAATAACATGTATTAACCCCTGTCATAAACAGATAGTTAAGGGTTAATGTCTCTTTTACCTGTAAAGTGTTAAGAAGCTCAGTAAACCTGGCTGACACCTGACCAGAGGACCAATAAGGGGACAAGATACTTTCAAATCTTGGTGGAGGGAAGTCTTTTGTTTGTGCTCTTTGTTTGGGGGTTGTTCGCTCTTGGGACTAAGAGGGACCAGACATCAATCCAGGCTCTCCAAATCTTTCTGAATCAGTCTCTCATGTTTCAAACTTGAAAGTAATAGCCAGGCAAGGCGTGTTAGTCTTATTTTTGTTTTCTCAACTTGTAAATGTTCCTTTTTTGCTGAGAGGATTTTACCTCTGTTTGCTGTAACTTTGAACCTAAGGCTAGAGGGGGTTCCTCTGGGCTATATAAATCTGATTACCCATAAAGTATTTTCCATCCTGATTTTACAGAGATAATTTTTACCTTTCTTTCTTTAATTAAAAGCTTTCTTTTTAAGAACCTGATTGATTTTTTCTTTGTGTTAAGATCCAAGGGGTTGGATCGGTGTTCACTAGGAACTTGGTGAAAAAGCCTCTCAAGGCTGCCCAGGGAGGGGAAGGTTTTGGGGGGACAGAAAGTGATCCAGACACTGAAATTTCTGGATGGTAGCAGTGTTACCAGATCTAAGCTAGTAATTAAGCTTAGAAGTGTCCATGCAGGTCCCCACATCTGTACCCTAAAGTTCAGAGTGGGGGAGGAACCTTGACACCCCATGTGGACTACTTATTATAATGTAGATTGATATGAACAGTTCAAAGTGATAGGGTTAGGGGACCCTCCTGACCCACCAGAGTGATTTGGTAATCTTTTAGGCAAGCTGCAAAGTTCACCTTTTTCTCCATAATTTTGATATGGGTGTGGGGACTGAGGACTGTAGGTGATTAAATGTGTGTGTTGTGCTGTTTTATTTTACTTATTGGGGCATGTATCACTCTGGTCTAGATCAATTTGATTGGGCAGTTCCTTTGTATTTTATTCTGGGTATATTTAAGCACTCTAAAAACACCTAATGTCTTTAAATGGGTGCTTTCAGAAAATTGACATAGATAATAACAGATCATCAGTTACATTATAGAATGTTTATAATACCAAGAAGCAACCCAAGGTGTGTAGGCTCCATCAAACAACCATGCCTGTGCAAAAGGATAGCTAATGGCCATTCCTTTCGAAGTTACTCCCTTGGCTGAATGTAACCAACCAAGCGTTTTAAAACAGCAGTCACTCCGATGAGGTTGTTCTCTTCTAATGCTATCCTGATTCTTCCTCCAACCTTCACTTTTGCTGCCAATAGAGGTAGCAATGTTTCTGAAAAGCAGAAATACATTTTTTCTCAATTCCTCCAGTAGTCCATTGTACCCAGATCATTTTGGGTTGGCATGTTGTAGTAGCAATCTCTACATACTTCCTTTTTTTATGTGCAGCGTAAAGTCGTAATTAAATTAACACCTTTCACTTTGTTACACATTTGAGGGCCCTATGTGTATATGATGTGTACCTATAAAGTGTCATCCATCTGGCACTATGCTCCTATGTCCCATAAAATCAGAGGGCTGAAGATTCATCCTCTCTTCATAAGCACTGATGGTTGAGCAGCTGAGATGTTTCCTGAATACTGAGTAAATAAACATTTTCATGTGTAGCCTATGACTTCCCAAATGCAGCTAAATTAAAGAGGTTAACGTTTTTCCTCCCTGTATTTAATGTAATATTGTAACTTTTAAAACCCTGCTTTAATGAATGTCAACTGTGTAGGGTGTTGTTTTTTATTAGGCTCACAAGAACTAAATATAACACACTAGCTTCCAGGAACTCATAAAAGCCCCCTCTCTTTGGGAAGAAGAAGGTTTTTTTAATGAGGCCAAAAGCTTGCATGTTACACTTAGTTCTTGTGAGTGTGATGAGAAGTATTACCCTACACGCTGTTGCTAGAGCTGTCCATAGTTAACATAGCAATACACATTTCCATTGATAAGAACTTCTAAATATTTTTAATACAGGGCTCATGGACCACGTGGATGGCAATTTTTATTTATGACTCAGAGCTAAAATCGATGTGCTGATTATGACATAAAATTGGAATTTTTCTTTGCATATATTCACATTTGATTTGATAAGAACAAGAGATTGTTGTCACTTTCATAGAATTTTAAGGGGTTATACTGCATACCTGAGTTTATTTTACTTATCGGGACATGTATTAGTTTGGCTAGGTCAGTTTGGTTGGACAGTTCCCCTGTGTTTTATTCTGGGTGTATTTAAGCACTCTAAAAACACCTAAAATCTTGTAATGGGTGCTTTCAGAAAATTGACATAGATAATAACAGATAATCAATTACATTATAAAAATTTCTATTTATTATAAACCACCCTTTTTAAACTCAGGTATGCGCTCTTTACCTGCTGAGCACAGGTACTGTGGTAACACTGTAAAAGTTTCGGTGCAGATGAGAGATACATTACTGGTTTCACCAGTGTTTCCCATTTTAAGTACAGGGAAAGTCTTTTAAAATGATAGTATCTTTCAAAGTAGAGGAGACCTTTAAGTCCTACCATGTTATTGCCTTAGATAGGCTTATGCACAGTAATAGAATTTGATGAAGCAAATTCTAGCTACAAAAATGTAAAGTAAAGGAAATCATGTATTGATACTTCAGAGTTTATGCAAGTCTGATATCGGAATTAGGTACATGTAATAAATGCTACTACCCTAATATAATAGCACCTGCGAGAAATGATTATATACATTTTTAATTTTACCTCTGTGTTCATATTTTTCTTAGTGGCTTGGGCTGTGAAATTCAGGCTCTGGGGTTAAATCCAGAGGTTCTCAAGCTAAGAAATCTGTGGCTAAAATATGTGTGGTGGAAGGGAATAATATAATTACACATAGCTTTTTGATAAACAGTCTAAATTGTGCTTCAAAGGACAGATGTGGCTTTAATAATCTGAACCATTTGCATTTTCAGATTAAACTTTGCTTGATTGCATTGTACTTGATATGTATACTTAAATCTATATGTTAAATGTTATACTTTGATATAGCACATATTGTTTAACTTTGTTCTTATGATCTGACAAGCTTCGTTATATAATAAACTAGTTTAAATAAATCTTAAAGACATAAAAGTGTTCCCGACAGTAAGAAAAAAATTTAAAGCACACAAATGATATATCGGTTAGATGTTCCAGAGACAGTCAAAGCTTTTTTCATTCAGATCTTTGAACATGTGTTTTGAATAAAGCTGTAAGGCATTTTCCAGTAACCAGTGTTGTATTACAAAAATGAGTAAAGTAAAACAAAAGGAAAACATGTTTCAACATTTTATTCAGTATTGTCACACATTGTTGCACATTTCCAGCTGGAAGTAAATGTGACATTTGTAATGCTAATTTTTCAAACCTAACCTTTTATAACATATAAAATATTGCTTGGGATGGTGTGCCCTTGTGAAAAGAGCAGGAGTAATGAAGTACTCGATCAGGGTTCAATTGGATTCCTAATGGCTTGAGTGCAATTATCCTGCCAGTTTGTTGCAATCAATCAAAACCATTTTTGAGTTGTCCTCTTAAACTCTATCTAGTGCTAACTGCTGATAAGCAGGTTACAGAACACTTGACCTAATATACTAGCAGTTTGTTGAGCCAAAAACAACAAATAATGTCACTAAAGTTAAACTTGTTGCCTCATGTGAGCAAATAATAATTTGATACTATAGCAGAATGTATAGTAGCCCAGCTGCCTATTATATGCCAAGTATATATATATTATAATACACGTGAGCAAAAAGAACCCAGGAAACATGCAGGATCCCACTCTGTATGTTATACAGTAGGTACTATTAATTGTGAACTGTAAATACACTGATTCACACTGGAAAGAAATATAAAGCACAGCAAGCTGCTACCCCTGTTAGTCTATCAAAATGACAAATTGCCAGCCTGTAGCAGCACAGGGAGAAGGAGGAGGCACAGAGCACATGCAAGCAATTTGGATGTTTAAAATGCCAAATGAAAAAAATACTTACAATTAAGCTATAATGGAATTTATAGAAAGATGGATATAATTTATTTCAGTTTTATTTGTCCAGGGCAGTAACATATTAGCCTTGAAATATAATCTAAAACATACAGCACATATACTATCACTAATAGGACATTTATGCTAAATGGATCTATCCCTCTCCTCAAGGAAAGGAAAAATGTAATATAACATTTCATCATGGGGTATTCCTCTTAAAGAGTAATCTCATGAAATGATTTTTTTAACTGTCTGTTTAAAATATTTTTTAATTGAAGACCATTAATCTTGGTAAAGAAACACTTTTTTAAAATGAGCTAATTTAGCACTTTTGAAAGGTGATGGATTTGACAACTCTGGAATCTGAATTTCTCTGTTTATCCATAATGCAGGTACTTCATTAATAGCTATGATTTGAGCTTTCCCGCACTGCTCCACCATTATGCCTCCACCCTGAGCTATGGATGTACCACCTGTAGTGGTGAAAGGGTATTTTATTTTCTATGTCCATTTCCTCTTTGGTGTCTCTTTTGAGACTGGCCAGAAGGAAGTGGTTGTGGTAGTTTTGTAAGGTGGATACTGGACTGATATTGTGTAGGCCAGTCTTTGTGTGGGGTGAAATTTCAGAAATTTAGTCTCATTTTATCTGCCATGGCAGTATATATAGTAGCTAATTTACATTGAGCCAATTCTGTCCTTCCATAGCACGTAGTGTGTAGGTTTGATCCAATATATAGGACTTCTATGACCTGGATGGGGGATATTTTCAAAGTAATGTATAGGAGAGTTTGGGTGCTCTATGCTTTGCAAGTATACAGGTAGCCAGAGGGCAGAGTAATATTCCTCCACTTTCTTACCCTCCCTGCCATCTTTGCAGAGGCTCAGACTGTCGTCACCAGCATCCTGTGGACAAAGGAGCACAAGGATCAGGTTGTGTTAAACATCTGTCTATGTGGCGGGAGACTCAGATACCCTCCCGGTCTTGCACACATGATTAATTAATAACAGCCTCTGTGTTGGTGTTTAAGTACTGCTGTTAAAAATAACTTTCTTTTGTTTCCCCCAAAAAGTCATATAAGCTTTCATGGTAATGCGGAAAGATTTTGTAAAGAAGCATTGATATAATTTCAGTAGCATTTATTCTTTTCACATTGAAATGTCAGTTTTCAAAAGACTTGGAATTGCAAAGAGAGAGTTTGGCAGCAATCATTGTTAATTGACAGAGTTTTAAGAACTGAAAAATGGCTGGAAGAACACCTGAAAACAGCAACCTGTCTGGTGTGTTTATCATTTGTCTTTGTGTTTTGGGCTCTTTAGCAAAACGTCTCCCCCACTTTTTATCCAACTTGAATAGAATTGCGAAGAAGAAAATAATTAAGAGACATATCAAAGTACTCTAGTCTGTTGTAATTTTGGTAGATGTAACCAATCTAGTCTTTGCATTTGAGAGTCTTTTAAATACTGTCATGTTTAGGTGTTATAATGCAATGTAATTGTCACGGTGTGCCTCATGAATTGATATTATGCGATCCAACTTTTTTCTCTTACCACTCTTACTTTTCTACCAATACATATATATTTAATGGCTTACTTTCAAGTCAGCAGACGATGTAAACTGGTGTGTTAGGCCTTATCCAATATGGGGGGTATGCAGTGTCATGTCTCTTCCTATTCAAACACAGCTTTTCTTTCCTCTTATTCTGGGGCTATCATTTGGATGATAATAAACTCTGGAGCTCTGTCTCCATATCTCAGGAGGTGTTTTGTAAAGTAGATGCAGTCAGTTGAACACAAGGGAGAGAAGCCAATGGACCAAAGAAGTCGTGCAGGTGACAGAAGAGACTGTTTGTTGGTGCATTTCTTAATTTTGCTTTGTATTTAGTGCCAATTAAGGGAGGTGGCTCACATGATTGGAGTCAGATGGTATGTTTTCAAGATACCCAGTTGGTTAAGCTTTCCCCAGAGAGTCTGGAAGCTTAGCTGAAGTTATTTTCACACCAGTGCTCAGACAGAGGTGTCTGTTTTGTCTGAGTTCCTGATGCAGAATCTTATCTGCACACACTACTGATAGTATCATAACGCTTGGCTTCAAGGCTATAATATTTGAGCACCTGCATAATAGCAAGCAAACTGAGGAAGGCCACTTCTGAGGCCCAGAGGCTATGGTATAGTTGATCCTCAGAAAGGAATATGCTGTTGATGGGGAATCTGAAGGAGATAATATTTGCTCAGTTGCTGCTACTACAGCTGCTGCTGACTGGTCTTACCAGGAAGTTCATGAGAATGTGAGCATGTTTCCCCTTCACATCTCTCTACCACCTTGTTCCTTCACTTTGCTTCCTAGTCTCTCCATACTTCCCACCAAAAAAACCTAAGATGGCTGCTACACTACATCCGCTTCCATTCAAAATGAGAATTTTATTTAATGACAAAATGACTGTTCAAGATTATTCACTTTAGATTGGTCATTTTAGATTTCACCAACACAGGAATGATTGGAAACAAAGGGTGAATGCAATGATATCGTCCCTTTTGCTTGCTTGCTTGCTTCTATTCTATATAGGTTCTTATACCACATTCATCACCGTAGTAGCTGAGTGCCTTCCAGTAGTTCATTAAGCAATGTAACTGGCCTAGCATCTGTCTTTCATTCTGTTGTGGGACCTCTTGGGGTTGTCTACTAGAAAACAGGCTTAGTCTCTTCCAGCTCTTCTGTATTAGACTACGATTTCACAGATTTGGATAGGACAAGCTATCTAATCTTGTCCACAAAATTATCTCCAAGTGCCTTCTTTCTAACTACATCTGGAATGATTTGGCAAAAGCCTATTAGTCCTTGAATGTCCCAAATTCCTCCATCATAGCACTCAAAACTCTGAGGCTCTCTTTAAAGTTAAGATGTCTCTTCAACATTAATATTACTTGCCTTTC